>NC_088405.1:56857666-57457666 GCF_034236695.1 Oncorhynchus nerka | reverse complement strand
ATAGAGATCCTTGATGAAAACCTGAACCAGAGCGCTCAGGAACTCAGACTGGGGCGACGGTTCACCTTCCAACAGGACAACGACCCTAAGCACACAGCCATGACAATGCAGGAGTGGCTTCGGGACAAGGCTCCGAATGTGCAGCGACGGTCCCCATCCAACCTGACAGAGCTTGCGAGGATCTGCAGAGAAGAATGGAAGAAACTCCCCAAATACAGGTGTGTCAAGCTTTGTGGTATCATACCCAAGAAGAATCGAGGCTGTAATCGCTGCCAAAGGTGCTTCAACAAAGTACTGAGTAAAGGGTCTGAAAACTTATGTAAATGTGATACTTCAGTTTTTTATTTGTAATATATTTGCAAGCATTTCTAAAAAACAGTTTATGCTTTGTTATTATGGGGTATTTTTTGTAGATTGGTGAGGGGAAAAAAACAATTTAATCAATTTTCCAATAATCTAACAAAAGGTGGAAAAAGTCAAGAGGTCTGAATACTTTCCAAATGCACTGTATATTCCTGTTTGATATGCATTTATATAATTATATTGGACATGTTATCCTTTATCACATGCCATTACATTTTTGGGGTATCCAATGCATTTAGCTAACATTCGGATGAAGTAGCTTTCTAATCTAGTTAGATTGCATCATATCACCTTTCAATATTAGTTATCAACAAATATAAAATCATTCGTTCTTGAGATCAGAGTCATTTAACAATATGTGCGGGTGTGATAGTTTAGGAATCACAATGCATGCCTACTCATTAGAATAAAACATTAGCAGCTCTAACGCAGTAATAGCTTCACAGTGAAACACTACTATTCTGGCTATTAATCATTCTTAAACAGTCAGTAAAATAGCTTAGCTATCTCAAAAAACTGTAGTTTGTATCATGCATGCAAGCTTACCTGTCATGTCCACATTCCACAAAGATGGAGCTGCAGACCAAGCAATATGCTAGAGGAGGACCCTATACTGTAGGCTAAGTATTCTGGTTGGTGTCAACTTAATTCATGAACTGGCACTGAGGAGATACATTTTGTAACTTGTTTACTTTTTATTTGTGTCAGATATTTCCATTTTGGGATAGTTGTTCACTGAATTGCTAGCACTAGTTGCTCACGGTGCTACAGTGGCTACAATGTAACTAAATGTCTCGCGGATGCTGCCTTAGAATCCCATCCCAATCAGCAGTTGCCTACTGGAAAAGTGCTACCTACAAAGGTAGGTGAGGCAGGTAGGCATCAGGCAGCTGCCTTTGGATTGGGGACATAGCCATAGGCTTCACACAGCTCTGTCCAGACCAGAACACGCCACTGGGAAATTAAGTGGTTGTTTACTTGATCACTGATTGTACAAACATTAAGAACACCTTCCTAATATTGAGTTGCACCCCCTTTTGCCCTCAGAACAGCCTCAATTTGTCGGGGCATGGACTCTACACAGTGCTGGAAGCGTTCCACAGAGATGCTTGCCCATGTTGACTCCAATGCTTCCCACAGGTGTGTCAAGTTGGCTGGATGTCCTTTGGGTGGTGGACCATTCCTCATACACACGGGAAACTGTCTCAATTCTCTTAAGGCTTCAAAATCCCTCTTTAACCTGTCTCCTCCCCTTCATCTACATTGATTGAAGTGGATTTAACAAGTGACATCAATAAGGGATGATAGCTTTCACCTGGTCAGTCTACGTTCCTAATGTTTTGTGCACTACCGGTGTTTTTCAATATGCATACTACCCTGCTCCACATTCTCATGCTGTAAGTGCATTCTCCAAGGATGTTCTCTTGAGTACGTTCTTGTGAGGATAAGAGTGTGGAGAATGCATAAAACATTACATTTGTAAAGCACTCACACTCTCGCTGCATCTCCCCATTCACTGAACCTTCTTCCAGCCAGGACAATGGCAACAATAGGGAAAAAACAACATATCACAAAGCAAATATTTTACTTCATAATTATCTGCTAGCTCTATGTGAATCGTAATAATCTAGCTAGCCAGCTAGTTAAACCGTCACAAATTACCTAAAACGTATGTTATTCAAGTTAGATGTACATTATTCGTGGGTAGCTAGCTGCCAATTCTTAGTGGCTAGCTAGCTAGCCCTATTGATTTACTATGGACTTACCCATTCACTGAACCTTCTTCCAGCCAGGACAATCGCAATAGAGACGAAACAAGATATACACAAAGCAAAAGTTTAACTATCAGCTAGCTATATGTGAATCATAATAATGTAGCTAACTAATGTAGCTAATATAGTTTAACAGGCAAACAGGACCTAAAATGAATGGGTATATTCTTCATGGGTAGCTAGCTAGCTAATAATTCTTTGTGGCTATTTGGCTAGCTAACAGTAGTAGCTAGTCAGTTAGCCCTATTGACTTACTATGGGCTTGCAATTTACGCAAGTCCATAGCTATTGTAGGCAGGTATCAAGATAATGTGTCAGGCATCATATGAGATGTGAATAGGCAACATTTCATTCCGAAGTCTCTCACTTCAGCTCAAATAATGTCCGGCCTTTTTTACTTGGTTGCGTAAGTTTTCTGTGCATACTTTCTGTTGAAGCTTGAATTGATGCATGCTGCAAAATATGTAGAAACGGAGTACGCATTAGAGAAGTGCTAGCCGTGCTCCGTTTCGCATACTGTACCTTGATTTGGACATACTACGACACTCCCGTGCTCCAATTTTCATGCTCAGAGCATGGTAGTATGCATATTGAGAAACACCCTCCCACATCCAGTTATTGGAGCTAGGTCTAAAAAGAAAAGAGGTGAAACTGCCAGAGATATGAATATGTGCTGACAGCGAATGGTAGCACCAGTGTGTTTACATTCAGCACTGCCAAGAATCATTGAGAAGCTCAGTTCTAGTCACAGACACCTGAGCACATCCCCACTGAAAATGTGAGTCATTGTTTAGACCAGCATGGTTGACTAGAGTAAGCTCTCCACTCCACATCTGTCACTCCAATAGGCAGCAACTTTATTATTTATTTTGGTCAATCTGTTCTTCCTGATGTGAGAGGGGATGCCATACATGAGGTAACATCTGCTGAGGTATGTCACATGAGTTTTAACATCTGCCCGTGTTTTTACGGCACCTTTCCATCAACTCACACATGTTTTGAAACACTTTACACACTCATGCAGGGAAACGCAAACAGAGAGAGGTGAGGAGGCTAGCTTGATGCACAGGTGCACACAGCACAGACACTAGCAGTAGCATATAGCTAGATTAGACATGTATGTCCTCAAATACAACCCAAGCACAAAGCCCACCTGGAAACACAGACTTACTCACATAGACCCAAACATGCAAACCCACTGCAGGGCTACAGTTCATTGTCACTTTGCTCGTATATGCTGTCCATCACTGAGACAGTGGTGACTGTACACACTACTGACTCTCTGAACCCACAGGGGCTCGCAATTGTCCAAGCTGTCAGGCAACATCTGCTGAAATTACCCACCAGCCACTAGCCAACCAGTGGTGACTGACTGGGTTCTGGAGATAAGCTTCCTTATCCTCAAAGTGTCCCACACATATTCAGAGCCCAGTCACACATTTCCCTTGAATAATAGGATAATTTCATGAACATATTGTACCGCGCAGGTCAGGTTAAGCTAATAGACACTTGTAGACACACACACACACAATCAGTCATTCAAGCAAGCACGCATATATACACAGAGACATACAGACATACTCTCCCTAATTTATTTTTGCATTCTAATCCTCTCTGAGCCTATTAATATTTCTGTTTCCATGGCAATGGTAGAAGGGTCAGAGCCAAGCCAAGTGAAGTGGAGTGCAGTGCAGTGCAGTAAGATAAGAGCATGTGACCTGTACGGACCACAGGGCGTGAGGTCAAGCAGAAGTGTAAGAGTAAGTCACTCAGACATGAACCTCGCCCTCTACCTCACCTCCTCCGTTCACCAGCTAGATTAATGAACCCATGGGAAGAGGGGGAAGTGGGGGGGAGAAGGGGAAGGAGACTCCTCTCCACCCCGGTAAAAGAGGAGACCAAAAGCAGTTTCTTATTACTCCCATGTGCCCTTTCTCCCTCCAAGTGGATGGAAGTTTTCCTAATTACTAAAGCCTTTTTTTAGTTACTGATTGTGTGTTTAAATCAGGCGATGAAAAGCAGGTAGTCAACAGCATTCTGAAATGGCTGCTTGATTGTTTTTGGGGTGGAATTTCCAACGTTAATGGCCCCCATCCATAGCCTTAAATATCACAGCCACTCCACTAATAACACACCACCTCCTACCTTTGTCACAGGCAATTTAAACAAGTTATTGTTTTGCTTTCGAAGCTCTGGCTCTTACCTGCTTGCTGTTGTACTTTGGCTGGCTGGCCTTGTAGCTATAATCCGAGTACTGGTCTGAGCCTGTTGAATTGTCATCTCCTCCAGTCCCTACGAAGGTGTTGGTTGCAGGGAGGTCCTGGACTGCCTGGTGCTTCTGGGAGGCCGACGGAGACTGGGCCTGCAGCTGGATGGATGGTAGGGGAGAGTTGGAGCGGTAGTGTCTGCCAAGGTCAGGGCTGCCTGGGGGATATGTCAGGGGCAGGTGGATCCTGGGGCTGTCGTTGACCCCATCCAGGTTGAACTTGAGACTCTTCTGGAGACTGACCTCCTCCTCCTCTCCCAAGGGCTTGGGGGACTTGGAGGGCTTTCCTTTCCTTCCCCTCTTGCCTTTGCCATTCTTTGGCCCCTGCTTAGGGGCGTAAAGGTCCTTGGTCTCCTTCTTGCCAGCCTGGTAGCCGCTCTTCGTCTCCCGCTGAATGCGGTGGCGGATAAACACCACCACTACGATCACCATGACAACACCCGCCACTCCCGCCAGGCTTCCATACACAATGTTACTGCGCTGGGCCGCCAGGCCGTAGTCAGGGTCACCAGCAATGTCTGTCTCCAGAGGGGTGTAGAGACTGTGTCCCACCAGTGCTTCCACCAGGGTGATGTTAGCAATGGTCTCATTGACGTAGATGTGCACCATGGCAGTGGCGTGGCGTGCGGGTTTGCCCGCATCACTCACCCTCACCACCAGGCGATGGAGCCCACCATGTTTCCGGGTCAGCTCCTTGGCCAGGGTGATCTCCCCAGTAGTGGAGGAGATGCTGAAGAGGTCATAAGGGTTTCCTCCAGTGATGCTGAAGACCAGCTCTGCATTGGGCCCAGTGTCCAGGTCTTCAGCCTCGACTAGCTCCACACGGCTTTCTGGGGCAGCTAGAGGGGACAGGAGTCTGAAGGAGGAGTTGGAGGGCTTGGTGACCACAGGATCATTGTCGTTTTCATCCAGGACATTGATGGTAACGCCTACATAGGAGGACCTGGGAGGCTCTCCCCCGTCTACGGCCTTCAGACGGAAGGTGTAGCTGCTCTCCTTCTCCCGGTCAAAGGAGATGCTGGACAGGATGGTTCCTGTTCCATTCTGAATCACAAACTTCCCTACGTCTGGCTCCACAGAGAGCTGCACTCTGGCGTTCTCTCCCTGGTCCATGTCCAGCACAGTCACCATGCCAACGGCGCTGAGTGGGGGCATGTTCTCCAGAACAGAGAAGCTGTAGCCACTTAGCATGAACTTGGGGTCGTTGTCATTGCGGTCCAGCACCTTGACCACGACCGTGGCTGTTCCTCTGTGACTGGGAGAACCTTTATCAGACGCAGTGACCCGGAACTCATAGCGTTCTTTATGCTCTCTGTCCAGTGAGCTCCGTGCCCTCACCTCCCCTGAATCGGGGTCAATCTCAAACAGGCCCCTGGTAGATGTGTCTGCTACGATGCTGTAGACCAGCTCGGCGTTAGTTCCGCTATCAGCGTCCGTGGCAACCACGTCCACAACCTTGTCCCCTGGCTGGTTCTCCTCTGCAAAGGCAACCTCAAACAGGTTTGGGGAAAACACTGGGGAGTTGTCATTAACATCAGTCACCTGCACCTTCAGTGAGTTAGTACTAGAAAGAGCTGGGTTGCCAGAGTCAACAGCCACAATCTCCACACGGTATTCCCTGACCCTCTCATAGTCCAAGGGGGTTGTAGTCTGCAGAAAATACTTCCTCTTGTTAGTGGACGAGTCACTAGCCGGGCGCAGCTGGAACGGCACGTCCCCCGCCACCACACAGGTGACCACTGCATTCTCCCCCTCGTCCCTGTCAGACACCTGGACAAGGGCCACCGCCGTGCCCACTGGCATGTCCTCTGATATGTTGGCCACCCCGTCAATGTGGGTCACCAGGCCGATCCCACGGATCTCCACAGCAGGGGAATTGTCGTTCTGGTCAGTCACCTGGATTGTCACAAAGGTCTTGGAGCTTTTGGGTTGGGGACCTTTGTCCCTGGCCACTACGTAGAATGTCAAATCGCTGATTTCTTCCCGATCCAAGGGCCCTTTGACATAGATGATGCCAGTGGAGCGATCAATTCGCAGGAGTTTTGGCACTGGGTCTAATGCCTGGTGTAGTGTGTATTCTATCTCTCCATTGGGGCCCATGTCAGAGTCATTGGCTTTCACCTGCAATCAGAGACAAGGGATTAGGTTAGGAGTTGGAATCAGGGTAGGAATTCAGGGATTATGTTAGCATATGGAGGTATGGGTAAGGGGTTTAGGTTTACAGCCCAAATGTCATTGAAGTTAGTTTACAGCAAGAGGGCAATATGCAAGGGAGTCTAAATGTGCATATTATGAACATATCTTGCAATAATATGAAAACACACCATCCTAGCTTCAGAGAGACACATGTGTAATGAAAATAAATGTACACTGAGGGTTTATTTGACTTAGAAACTGTCAACCAAAATACCCGCTCGGGAAGAAACTTTATTGAGTGGGCTAATTGTTCAGAAAATGTTCAATAAATTGGCTAAGCTTTGCTGCTTCTGGCAGCAGTTCAATAAGACTACACTGTGAAATTGCAAATTCAGTAACTTCATTCAGGCATTTCATCATGGTAAAAACCTAGAAACCCAGCACCGCATGTTGGACCCTAATGAGTTGTGGATATAAAACACTTAGTCTTCTCACAGTCAAAGTTGTATCCAATCTATACGGTAGCGTACACAACACCTTGATCACTCTGCAATATTAAAATAATGTTTTACCTGCAAAATAGAGTGTCCCACAGGGCTGTTTTCTGAAACCTCTGCCTCGTACGTGGCCTTCTCAAACTTCGGAGCATTGTCGTTAGCATCAGCAACCACCACTCTCAGCAAGGCACTGCTATAGCGCTGGGGGTTACCTCCGTCCACAGCTTTGATTGTCAGGTCGTACGAGTCCTTGAGCTCCCGGTCCAGACTGCCCAGGACGATGAGCTGGGGTAGCTTCTCCCCCCTGTCTTCCGCCACCTGCAGGCCGAAGAGCGTCACCGCGTCTGGCCCAGCGGTGAGGGCGTAGTCGGCCACCCCGTTCCTCTCCGAGTCCCTGTCTGTGGCCAGGGGAATGGAGAACAGAGCTCCCAAGTGGGTGTTTTCTGGGACAGAGATGGTGAGCACGGGGGAGGGAAACTGCGGCGTGTTGTCGTTGATGTCCTGGACCTCGATGCGGCCCTCAATGAGCCTGGGGCTCTGGTTGTGGATTAGGTCTGTGACGGACACTTCAAACTCCAGGAAGCAGGGCTTGCCCCTGACAATACTGCGGCAGTCCCTCAATGTCTCCCTGTCTATGGGGATCTCTGTGGTGAAGATGTCCCCTGTCTTCCCATCCACTCGCAGGTACGGAGAGCCCACCTCCAGCTTGTACAAGTGACCAGAGTCTGGCAGGCCCTGGTCTGATGCCAGGCTGCCAATCAGCGTGCTGGGGGGCTGCTCCTCCTGGACCCGGTAGAGGATACCAGCCTCAGCCCAACCACAGCAGTCCAACACCAGGACCCACAACAGAACTGCTCCCAAGTGCAGTTCCATGAAGTCCGTCACCAGATTACCTGCCAGCAAAAAAAAAAATAAAAAAAAAAATAACACATTAAAGATGAAAAACTATACTTGGGCTTAAGGTTTATTGGTTATGTTGAATGTGCTCTGAAACAACATATTTAATCAACAGCCATAGTTATACATATGGTATGTATATACACTGAGTGTACAAAACATCAAGAACATTTTTGTAATATTGTGTTGCACTCCCCGCCCTTTTGCCCTCAGAACAGCCTCAATTAATCATGGCATGGACTCTACCAGGTGTCGAAAGCATTCCACAGTGATGCTGGCCCATTTAAACTCCAATGCTTCCCACAGTTGTGTCAAGTTGGCTGGGTGTCCTTTGGGTGGTGGACTATTCTTGATACACACGGGAAACTGTTGATACTATATATATATATATATATAGTATCTTCATTGGGGTTTAATTAAGATTTTATAATTCTAGGGGTTTTAACGTTAGTGAAAAAAATGTATTCTCCCAGGTTGTGAAAATAATGTTTCTTCTGCAATGACAATACAAGGAACGATTCATCATATATGGCATATTTACCAAAAACAAGCTCTCCACATTGGAATAGATAATATCCTTGTTAAGAGAGCAAGGATTATCTTTCCCCTGTCAACAGGACAAAACCCAGGAAACATGAACAATGAGCATAACATGTTTCTCCCAAGGACCATTTTTGCCATGCTTGAAAAATAATGGTTCAGATGTTGGAGATTTTCTCCACTGACTTATTGACTTACAGGGAATTTATAAAGCAACTCAATCTTCTATTTGAAAGGAACAATTTAACAAATAGGGATGATGTCATTCATCTAAATGTGGAATCGTGTAACAACAGTTTGGCATGTTGGGTGATTTTCCCCTCCTTATTTTTGCCACATTAATTAAACCAAATTGAGCTTTTGCAGACAGTTTGTAACTGTTTTCATTCACTAAATCAGATATTCAGCAGTGCTGAGGATATTGAAAACGGCAACAGCCAGTATTGAAAACTTGTTTAAGCGCTACATAAATATATATATATTTTTGAAAGAATTGATTTCCAGACAGAATTTACACAGAAGATAAAGTGAGAGCGGCCCAGTGTGCATTACGGTAGCTGTATAATCCAATGCAGAGCCTCAAAGACAGGGTACAGTGCCACGGTTCAAGGTTGAGCCTCCTAGACATCATTAAATGTGTATAGAAGCAGCTTGTGAATGCAACGCCACAAAACAAAACAACACTGTTGAACAAACCATACAGTATGTTTACGAAACCTTGACGATATGATATAAAAGACAAGACTGAAAATGCATCATCTGACTGATCTAATACGAGACAGGTCTGACCCACCTAAGGCTCCAGCTGCAGCACCCAGAGGCAGCAGCACATCAGTTTGGCTTCATGTGGAACATGTTGCTGATCTGTAACCTGGCCTGCGCCTTATCACAAAATGCAGCTTTACTTTTGAGCAGATGAGATCTCCATCCTACTCTGCTGTTATGGGCTAATTTACACACTGTAATGTTCATGTTTGATTTCTAACCTGCTACGCCACCCCATTAATCACTACCCCGCTAGTTTAGCTTCTGCTTTGATCCATATTCCGCAAGCTAAAGAATACACTATTTTTTAGACTGCAAATGATTTTAGGCTTGAATTATTTCATGTGTGAGAAGAGTTCTCGCTGTAACTTGAAAGAGGATGAGACAGTTCATTGGGGTGGTTTATATAGTTGTAGTGCTCCAGCACAGGTCCTTATAGCCTTTGCATGCTGATGTATGTATGTATGTATAGCACCAGTCAAAAGTTGGAACACACTTACTCATTCAAGGGTTTTTCCTAATTTTTTACAATGTTCTACATTGTAGAATAATGGTGAAGACATCAAAACGATGAAATAATACATGTAGTAACCAAAGAAAGTGTTCAACAAATTCAAATAGATCTTAGATTCTTCAAAGTAGCCACCCTTTGCCTTGATGACAGCTTTGCACACTCTTGGCATTCTCTCAACCGGCTTCATGAGGTAGTCACCTGGAATGCATTTCAATTACCAGGTGTGCCTTGTTAAAAGTTCATTTGTGGAATGTCTTTCCTTCTTAATGCATTTGAGCCAATCAGCTGTGTTGTGACAAGGTAGGGGGAGGGGGTATACAGAAGATAGCCCATTTCGGTAATAGACCAAGTCCAGATTATGGCAAGAACAGCTCAAATAAGCAAAGAGAAACGACAGTCCAGCATTACTGTAAGCCATAAAAGTCAGTCATCCTGGGAAATGTAAAGAACTTTTCTTCAAGTGCAGTCAAAAAGAACATTAAGCGCCATGATGAAACTGGCTCTCATAAGGACCGACACAGGAAAGGAAGACAGAGCTGCCTCTGCTGCAGAGGATAAGTTCATTAAAGTTAACTGCACCTTAGATTGCTGCCCAAATAAATGCTTCACAGAGTTCAAGTAACAGACACATCTCAACATCAACTGTTCAGAGGAGACTGCGTGAATCAGGCCTTTATGGTCGAATTGCTGCAAAGAAACCAATACTAAAGGAAACCAATAAGAAAAAGAGACTTGTTTGGGTCAAGAAACACAAGCAATGGACATGAGACCGGTGGAAATCTGCCCTTCAGTCAAATGAGTCCAAATTTGACATTTTTGGTTCCAACCGCCGTGCCTTTGTGAGGTGCAGAGCAGGTGAACGTATTATCTCCGCTTGTGTGGATTCCACCGTGATGCATGGAGGAAGAGGTGTTATGGTGTGGGGGTGCTTTGCTGGTGACACTGTGTGTGATTTATTTAGAATTCAAGACACACATAACCAGCTTGGCTACCACAGCATTCTGCAGCGATATGCCAACCCATCTGGTTTGTGTTTAGTGGGACTATCATTTGTTTTTCAACAGGACAATGACCCTAAACACACCTCCAGGCCACAGCCTAGGGGTTATTTGACCAAGAATGAGAGTGATGGAGTGCTGCATCAGATGACTTAGCCGCCACAATCACCCGACCTCAACCCAATAGAGATGGTTTGGGATGAGTTGGACCCGCAGGGTGAAGGAAACGCAGCCAACAAGTGCTCAGCATATGTGGGAACTCCAACAAGACTGTTGGAAAAGCATTCCAGGTGAAGCTGGTTGAGAGAATGCAAAGCTGTCATCAAAGCAAAGGGTGGCTACTTTGAAGAATCTAAAATCGATTTTTGTTGGATTACTACATGATTCCATGTGTTATTTCATAGTTTTGATGTCTTCACTATTATTCTACAATGTAGAAAATAGTAAAAATAAAGAAAAAAACCCTGAATGAGTAGGTGTGTCCAAACATTTGACTGCTATTGTATTAGTATGTAAACTCAGCAAAAAAAGAGAAACATCCCTTTTTCAGTACCCTGTCTTTCAAAGATAATTCGTAAAATCCAAATAACTTCACAGATCTTCATTGTAAAGGGTTTAAACACTGTTTCCCATGCTTGTTCAATGTGGAACGACCTGTGGAACGGTCGTTAAGACACTAACAGCTTACAGACAGTAGGCAATTAAGGTCACAGTAATGAAAACTTAGGACACTAATGAGGCCTTTCTACTGACTATGAAAAATATCAAAAGAAAGATGCCCAGGGTCCGTGCTCATCTGCGTGAACGTGCCTAGGCATGCTACAAGGAGGCATGAGGACTGCAGATGTGGCCAGGGCAATAAATTGCAATGTCCGTACTGTGAGTGCCTAAGACAGCGCTACAGGGAGACAGGATGGACAGCTGATCATCCTCGCAGTGGCAGACCATGTGTAACAACACCTGCACAGGATTGGTACATCTGGACATCACACCTGTGGTACAGGTATAGGATGGCAACAACAACTGTCTGAGTTACACCAGGAATGCACAATCCCTCCATCAGTGCTCAGACTGTCCGCAATAGGCTGAGAGAGGCTGGACTGAGGGCTTGTAGGCCTGTTGTAAGGCAGGTCCTCACCAGACATCACCGGCAACAACGTCGCCTATGGGCACAAACCCACCATCACTGGAGCAGAAAGGACTGGCAAAAAGTGCTCTTCACTGACGAGTGGCGGTTTTGTCTCACCAGTGGTGATGGTCGGATTCACGTTTATCGTCGAAGGAATGAGCATTACACAGAGGCCTGTAATCTAGAACGGGATTGATTTGGAGGTGGAGGATCCGCCATGGTCTGGGGCGGTGTGTCACAGCATCATCCGACTGAGCTTGTTGCCATTGCAGGCAATCTCAACACTGTGCATTTCAGAGAAGACATCCTCCTCCCTCATGTGGTAGCCTTCCTGCAGGCTCATCCTGACATGACCCTCCAGCATGACAATGCCACCAACCATACTGCTCGTTCTGTGCGTGATTTCCTGCAAGACCGGAATGTCAGTGTTTTGCCATAGCCAGCGAAGAGCCAGCGATTGAGCACGTCTGGGACCTGTTGGATCGGAGGGTGAGGCCTAGGGCCATTCCCCCCAGACATGTCCGGGAACTTGTAGGTGCCTTCGAAGAGTGAGGTAACATCTCACAGCAAGAACTGGCAAATCTGGTGCAGTCCATGAAGAGATGCACTGCAGTACTTAATGCAGCTGGTGGCCACACCAGATACTGACTGTTACTTTTGATTTTGGCCCCCCTTTGTTCACATTATTCCATTTCTGTTAGTCACATGTCTGTGAAACTTGTTCGGTTTATGTCTCAGTTGTTGAATCTTGTTATATTTCATACAAATATTTACACGTTAAGTTTGCTGAAAATAAACGCAGTTGACAGTGAGAGGACGTTTCTTGTGAGTTTATGTGTGTGTGTGTGTGGTCTGGCCCTGAAATCCCCAAAAGTTGCCATAAGGATAGTAAAACAAGTAAAATTCTTCCTCATGGAGACACGAGGACAAGGCTTTAAGCTTAGCGGTTGGGTTAGAGTTAGAATTAGGGGTTTGGGTTAGGTGTAGGGGTCAAGGTTAGGGTTAAAATAGGATTTTGAATGGAAATAAATGTTACTCTGTGACCCAACAAGAATAGAAAAACTGTGTGTACAGTATGCGTGTGTGTTTGTCAAAAAGCATCCATGAACAAATTTAGCGATCCTATAGCTGCATATATTTTTGGCCGTAAGCCAGTATTTTTCTGCCCTTCTTTGCATGCAACAATGTTGCAAAGCAAATACATGTTAAAACTAAACAGCAAAACATGAGCATGTCTAGAATACCAATGAGAAATCCAATTCCTTTGAATCCGTTAAGATCGGAAGTGCACGTTATTGATGCACTAATTGCTTAGTTATTGATGTGTCCTTTTTACATTTGCAGGGCAGCCTCCAGTCGATGTGGCTTGAATGACAGCACATGAAGTAAAAGCATGTTTAAAGAGTACATCGTAAAGCACTACAGCTACATAGAAACTAAACATGTTGCCATCTATTAAGATTTTATAAATAAACTAAATTGGAGGAGATCAGAGAATACATTACTTTTCCAGCCTATAGTCCTGTTAATGTGACGAGCTTGTGGTGACAAACATACGGAGACAAATAAACTCAATGACAGCTAGTTAACCCAGAGCACATTATCACCCTCATCCTCCATGTCCACCATTGCTGAGGAAGACAGTCATCAAGTTCAACAGCAATGACCCATAACAATATCTCCTTTGAAAGTGTTGCTTTACAAAGGAGCATGATGAAAGCAGCATTGGACTGCAGTACTGTATTGACCTGCATGAAAACAATTCAAACGCTTCTCAGATGACATACAGTATCTAAAACAGATCCCAAGAGATCCTAAATACTAAAGGGAAAAAAAAGATACCACTCACCCAGTCAGGCTAATCATATAAAACTCACTCCCAATAAGTGTCATATGGCCCTTCAGGAGTCTCCATACAGTGAATGAATGTCTCTCAGAGGTTCTTTAAAATGCCTCCTTAATAAAGCCATAACCACACTTTCCTCTAGATAAGAGACTCCAAACACTCATTAGAAGTGATCACATAATCACTTCCAAGGAGATAATTGCAACAATATTCTTTCAACAGTCTCCAGATCAGGTACACACATACACAACTCGGATTATAGTCACACGTTCATCGTCAGATAAGAGTCTATGGAAGCCTCAATAACAGAAGCAATATACAGAGTAACATACATAGCTTATTCATACCTATGAGTGGACTACTCCACTGAAGAGTCTAAGCCCAGTTTCCATTTGAGATAAGAGTCTGTATACTTTCAGGTAACGGATAAGAGCAGATACACAATTACAACTCAACCTGGACTGTAATAACGTGTGCTTTTGAGGGCTGCAGCACTGCAAGTTGTGTGTATCTCCTCAACAGAGGGTGAGTTCAACAGCACTGGGATTTTAGAAAAGCCAGAACGAGTAATGAGGTCAATGGCTTGTGTTATTTTCACCCAAAAAAAGAATAGAATAATAATAATTCTGATGTAATTGTGATATTAAATTACTCATGCAGTTCCAGCATATTCTAAGTAAACATTAATAAAACATAATCCAAGAGTTCAGAATATGCATAACATTGGATTGCTATCGTATTGAGTGAGACAAAATATGTGAAGAAGAATATCAAGTACTCCATAGAGATCCTATTAAATTACTAGAGGGGATACTTCAAAAACCCTCAAAGTTCAAAAATGGGGCGAAATAGCAGCCATCATGGTCAGTGACAAGTCCAAAAGTAGTTTTATTGAAATGAATGGCAGTAGAGGCATAGCTGATGCATTTCCTGCATTACATAAAAGTAAGGCATGTGATGTATCAGAAATTGTCTAATTGAATTATTGTGCACCTAACATAGCCATTTAACTATAAATACAGTTAATATGGGTTTTTATACACATTTTCTGTACAAATAGCTTCTAAAATTTTTACAAACAGACCATAAATGTCTCAGATTGTGTTTTCTTGGAAAGCTGTGAGTGCTATTATATGATACAATATCAGTACTTGTTGTTGCATTTACAACTTGTCTTTACATGAACTGATTTGAGCCAGTATATGGCTGTGGATTGACTGCATTATTTGAATGGAATGTTGGCAGCATTTTTTTTAACATTCTGGAATCATTCCTCTAAAACTGGCTGGCTAGCTAACATACATGTACATTGCACATTTTTTTAAATCTATTTGGAATGTAGGCTGTAACACAACAAGATGTGGAATAAGTCAAGGGGTATGAATACTTTCTGAATGCAGTGTATCCTCATTTTTTCCCCCACAACCATAAGACCCACTAATAATTTAATCAAAATATTTGTACATGTTTTTTGTTGTTGCAATAATCACTTTCTTGGCTTTCAAGTGTGTCTATGAAAATGCCCCTTTTGTTACACATCCTACCAGAACCATGCACAACCACTAATCATGACCAACTTCTGGTAGCAGGCATTATAGAAAATGAACACAGGTCTCATAAACAATCTCTCAAGTACAAGCCCACGTGTTAGTGAGTAGCCTCTTGGCAGGTTTGTTGTGGTGCCATATTCTTTCCATTTTTAAGAATAATGGATTTAATGGTGCTCCGTGGGATGTTCAAAGTTTCTGATATTTTTTTATAACCCAACCCAGATCTGTACTTCTCCACAACTTTGTCCCTGACCTGTTTGGAGAGCTCATTGGTGGTGCCCCTTGCTTAGTGGTGTTTTAGACTCTGGAGGCTTTCAGAACAGGTGTATACATACTGAGATCACGTGACACTTAAATTGCACATAGGTGGTCTTTTTTTGTGACTTCTGAAGGTAATTGGTTGCAACAGATCTTATTTAGGGGTTTCATAGCAAAGGGGCTGAATACACACCTTTTCCATTTGACTTTTTCCAAAATCTTTGGAAACAAGTAATTTTTTTTAGATTCATTTCACCAATTTGGACTATTTTGTGTATATCCATTACATGAAATACAAATAAAAATCAATTTAAATTACAGGTTGTAATGCAACAAAATGTGGAAAAACACCAAGGGGTGAATACTTTTGCAAGCTAGTATATTGTGACTTGCAGGGAGGGTTGCAAAATTCCGTTCTTGAAAATGTCCATGTTTTCAAGAACGCCCGGTCGGGAAGATTTTGCCTGGTTAAATAAAAATGAAAAAGTAATAATATAAAAGATTCCTGGAAATCCTTCAACTAGGATTTTTTTCTTTTTCTGGGAATCTTGGGAATGTTACTGGATTTTTCCAACCCTACTTGCAGGCCCGATGTGGCCTGTAAACCATGAGTTTCAGGCCACTGTATTGCGTTAAAGCTAGGTCTCAAAGTAACGCCTCATGAGATATGTAATGTATCGTCATGAAGAGTTTAATTATAATGATAACATTCACATAGGAACTCACTTGGTGAAGGCCACAGGACTGAAAATGAACGAATTCAACAACCATGGCTGTCACTAACAAGTACGGTCATGGGTGATAACGCCACAATTCACATGAAAAGGCAAGGCACACTGGGAAATGATATTGGAGGCGTGGCTAAGTGGAGTCAATCACCACCTTCCGGAGACATCTGAAACCCCACCTCTTTAAGGAATACCTAGGATAGGATAAAGTAATCCTTCTCACCCCCCCCCCCCCCCCTTAAAAGATTTAGATGCACTATTGTAAAGTGGCTGCTCCACTGGATGTCATAAGGTGAATGCACCAATTTGTAAGTCGCTCTGGATAAGAGCGTCTGCTAAATGACTTAAATGTAAATGTAATGTAATGTAATGTTGCAGATGCATTCTTCACATTCATTGTTTTACACAATATCTTACTACAGCACTGGCAACCCATGGTTGACCAACTCCCAGACCAACATGGCTGACCTTTGAACCATCATAAGAAGATTCATGTCCATTCTAGTATTCTACTTCCTAGATGTATGAAGAACCCAGTCCAGATGTATGAAGAACCATAGCACAAGCCATTACTGGGTCATAATTGCAGCCCAGGGATTCTGTGTGTTGAAGTGCCCTAGAATCATGGCTCTCCATTCATCAAAATGCCATAGAGAATATAACCTTTGGCATGCATTGAACAATTATAGACATAAGAATGATCTAATCCTCATGTTTGTCCGCCATTGTCATTATCAGCTGCAGCACAAGCAGCTTTTATCAACAGCTTTTACAAGGCATCCTGGTGACATCAGCCTTCCGTGTGGCAGTGACCTTTTCTCTTCCCCACAGCCTGGTCACTGACAGATCATGGTCATCAGACTGCAACAGGTTCTGGGATAAGCCTCAGCAGCAATTCATCATTAACTGACTCATCATTCCTCCGTCTCACAATGATTCCATTTCAAACACAGTACAGTAGGCCTATATTGCTATGCCACTAATGGTTTCATTCCTTGGGTTCATGCCATATGGCAACACATGTCCCTTTAAATCACCTTGTTACCGTAGGAGTATAAGGGTTGAAATCACTTTGTCACAAACACACAGAGCTGAATTTGAGGAATGTGAGTGTAGCTCAAAGGCTTGTGTATATCATGCATTGAAAGCTTTAAGTTAAGTCATGAATAAGCATGTGTACGTACAGTAGGCCTTCATCCCGCAAAGTGTTTCAAACATACGTTAACTGTCTAACGTAGAAGTATGCATTGTAGTTGAGGGACGTTTTTGGGAATGGATGGAAATTCTAAGTAATTTGATAAATCAATGTCTGAAGATTGCACATCAGAGACATGGCGGTCTGATTGAGTCAATGTGTGTGAATGGCCCAAGATGAAAATCCTTTCCCTAGCACTGGCTTTAGCTTCAAGCCATACCCATGCTTAACATCTAATATGTGCAGAAATACATCACTTTATGCCGACTCTAAAACATACAAGAAGCAGCTCACCAATAAACACAAATATAATTATTAAAACACAATTCTTGAAAAGGGAACCCTGTCATAGTTTAGTCTGAGAATCTATCTCCAGAAGAGCTAGTCTATACACTTCACATTGATTTGAGTAGCAAGGCAATAGACTGCATAACATACTGCTCCCTTGCCTCTCAGTAATCTATATGAAGTTAGATGCATAGTTACTTTTTATGACAAGACAACAATAATACTAATCACCATGAGGAGCAATATTTATCCATACTCTGCCCATGTGTACTGCTTGTCAATATTTGGGAGGGTATAGACAAAGCATAGGCGTGTATCACTAAAGAAATGCGCTCAATCTCTGAAAAATGTAAATATACACTGAAAAGAGCTACGTCTGGAGTCATGTAGACTGTCAAACTGACGTTTAATATGTGGGAAGTGGGAACGAAATATTGATAGACGATGCTAAACGAATATAGTCTGTATGGCTGGTCAGTATGCATAGTTGGTCGATAAGAGCACCTCTTGCTTTCACTGCGGGGAGGGAGAGAGAAAGAGAGAGTGACGACTCCAGACGTTTAAGGGCTTTTAGTCAAACAAGTGTCCGATTCAAGCTATTGCACCTGGTTAATCGGATTCGCAGGAAAACGAACTCTTGGGGAGTGGTTTGAATTACCCATCTTTTAAACGTGTTTAAATGTACACACGGCTATTTAATGAATGAGTGTATATTGTATTATAAATTATACATACAGCAACAAAATATATTATCAGACATACTTTCCTATTTAGAAAGAGGCAATTAACCTTTACTAAGAAACGTTTGACTTTTAAACATGACATACTGCACATGCGTTTATCTTGGAAAGCACTATTCTGGTTGTATGTCAATATATTTTATTTACCTTTGCCAAAGACTTCTTAGGGTGCGATTGTCTCGTTTTTTCCCCTTCTGTCGTCCCAGAGGCAGGTATATAACCCTCAAACCTCAGTATCAATGACTCAATCCAAATACTGTATCACGACGACGAAAAAAATCACCAGTTGAGAGCAAATCCATTAGTACCATTGATAACTTTACCCTCAAATTCGACGAATCCATTCCCATGTCATTGTGCAGCCTTCTATTCTACCGCTGTCAAAAAAAACGCTATTTTTCTGACCACGAAAAATAACACAAATCAAGCTAGAATGAATTAATTTCGTTTTTACAGATAATAACCAGTAGTTATGAACTCTATGCTTCTGGCCACGACGTTCAATTGCTTTTCTCTACTCTAAAATCCTGTTGCAACTGCACCTTAGCGAAGATATGCACTCATCTTCTATCTATCTATCCCTTTAGTCCAAGTTTCTCAAGCTATGCGAATGTCGTGCGTAAAACCCACACACCACGAAATACAGATTGAACGATATTTTTAAAAGTATTTAAAATGTCACACGTGTCTTAATCACAAAACGGAATATGTCACCGCGTAGAGTAAACGAAGCACGTATTTGTTATGAGAAATCAAGTGAGGATAATTTTTCAGCACTTGCTCTGCTCTCCAGACCGCGCACAAGAGCGTGGTAGGAGGTGGGGCTCCACCGAACTCCGCTCTCTGTCAACTTCTCATCCACATCACTGGATGCCACAAGCTGAACACTCGAGACGTAAACACGGATTTACTACCTAAATCATAACGGTGGGACTTAGACAATTTATGTTAAAACCGAGGGTGACTGAAATTAATATTGATTTTAGTCTACTTGAGCTCATACACAAACGTGTTAGTCGATCTCCCGATGGGAGTTTCTATGGAGAGGTTTCAGGTGTGGTTTTGTGTCAGTACCCTAAACCTCATGATATTTTTTCTCTCTCAAACTTCTAAAACCATCTACTCACATAGGTGATTATTTAGTTGTTGATATATTCAATGTATCATAATTTGGCATTAGTTTGATTGTAATGGAATCCAATTCAACAGAGGAAAGCACAAGTGGCACTATTTGCTCTTTTGGCGCCACCCTCAGGCGACTAGTTTACAGGGGGAAACATCTCTGTCACTGTAAAAACAAAATATGAATAAACCAGTCTGACATCTCGTCTGAAATAATAGTCTAGGCTACTGTACTGTAGGCTACTGTAAACGTGAAATCTTTATTTGATGTGATGATTTGTTGGCGAAGTATATCTATAGTTGCCTACTCATGTGTATCCTATTCCCCATTTGATTAAGGGGGTGGACATCAGTGGCCTCTGTGAACAGGCATCTAGCAACAGTTTATTGACCAAGGCATTGCAGTGCTGCACCTCACAAACTCCTAATAATGTGTGTCATCAATTAGAAGATGCAGGTGGGTTTAGTTATATAACATGGCATAGCTTTGGGCTATAAATCATCATTACCCAACTGGGAACACCATGTCCCTCTCCACGAACCAGCCTCCGTGTCCCACCCCCCAACCCCGACAGCAGCTGCTGAGCATAAGCAATGGCCCAGGAGCAATGACTCAAACATACTGCTCTGACACAAAGGAGAGCCCCGAACATCTTCCTCTAGAGGAAACATTATTTCCCCTCTTTCCAGCCCTGGTAAAGGTAGCCTTTATCAGAGAGTTCCCATCTCTGATCCACACTCCTCCTCCAGTCTCTCATTAGCTGCAAACAAACAGCTGTCGTGTTACCTCTCCAGGGTTCTCATTAGGGGCTGCCACTCAAATGCAAAGCAGCCCGTAGCCAATCATGGCGGAGCTCCCGCCCACACACACCTGAGGGGTCAAAAGTAACACGTCGCCAAGATGCAGGTCTTCAACAATGCCTGTGGCTCTCACACTATTCTTCTTTAAACATTAAAATGTGTTACTCCAAGCCTCTAATGATTGGCTGGTGGTGAAGTAATGACAAAGTGAAAACTGTTTTTTAGAAATGTTTGCAAATGTATTAACATTTAAAAACAGAAATACCTTATTTACATAAGTATTTAGACCCTTTGCTATGAGACTCGAAATTGAGCTCAGATGCATCCTGTTTCCATTGATCATCCTTCAGATGTTTCTACAACTTGATTGGGGTCCATCTGTGGTAAATTAAATTGATTGAACATGATTTGGAAAGGCTCACGCCTGTCTACATAAGGTCCCACAGTTGACAGTGCATGTCAGAGCAAAAACCAAGCCATGAGCTGGAAGCAATTGTTTGTAGAGCTCCGAGACAGAATTGTGTCGAGGCACAGATCTGGGGAAGGGTACCAACACATATCTGCAGCATTGAAGGTTCCCAAGAACACAGTGGCCTCCATCAATCTCCATCAAAGTTTTGAACCACCAAGACGTTTCCTAGAGCTGGCAGTCCGGACAAACTAAGCAATCGGGGGAGAAGAACCTTGGTCAGGGAGGTGACCAAGAACCTGATGGTCACTCTAATAGAGCTCTAGAGTTCCTCTGTGGAGATGGAAGAACCTTCCAGAATGACAGCCATCTCAGCAGCACTCCACCAACCAGGCCTTTATGGTAGAGTGGCCAGATGGAAGCCACTGCTCAGTAAAAGACAGCCCTCTTGGATTTTGCCAAAAGCCAACTAAAGGCTCTGACCATGAGAATCAATAATTTCTGGTCTGATCAAATCAAGGTTGAACACTTTGGTCTGAATGCCAAGCATCACATCTGGAGGAAACCTGGCACCATCCCTACGGTGAAACATGGTGGTGGCAGCATCATGCTGTGGGGATATTTTTCAGCGGCAGGGACTATGAGACTAGTCAGGATCGAGGCAAAGATGGTAATCCTTGATGAAAACCTGCTCCAGAGAGCTCTGGACCTCAAATTGGGGCGAAGGTTCACCTTGCAACAGGACAACGACCCTAAACACTCAGCCAAGACAATGCAGGAGTAGCTTCGGGACAAGTCTCTGAATGTCCTTGAGTGGCCCAGCCAGAGCCCAGACTTGAACCAGATTGAACATCTCTGGAAAGACCTGGAAATAGCTGTGCAGCAATGCTCCCCACTCAACCTGACAGAGCTTGAGAGAATCTGCAGAGAAGAATGGGAGAACCTCCCCAAATACAGGTGTGCCAAGCTTTTAGAGTCATACCCAAGAAGACTACAGTCTGTAACCGCTGCCAAATGGGCTTCAACAAAGTACTGAGTAAAGGGTCTGAATATTTATGTAAATGTGATATATAAATATATACAGTTGAAATTAGATGTTTGGAGTCATTAAAACTTGTTTTTCAAACACTCCACAAATTCCTTGTTAACAAACCACAGATTTGGCAAGTTGGTTAGGACATCTACTTTGTGCATAACACAAGTAATTTCTCCAATTGTTTACAGACAGATTAGTTGTAACGGCTGTTGGTGGAAGAAGGTGAGGACCAAGGTGCAGCGTTGTACGTGTTCATCTTTATTTATGAATTGAACACTGAATGAAAGACAACAAAAGAGAATGAACGAAAACGAAACAGTTATGTCTGGTACAGAATACAAAAACAGAAAACGACTACCCACAAACACTGGTGGGAACAGGCTACCTAAGTATGGTTCTCAATCAGAGGCAACAATTGACAGCTGCCTCTGATTGGGAACCATACCAGGCCAAACACATAGAAATACAACACACAGAACAAAACAGAATGAAAAACATAGAATGCCCACCCCAACTCACGTCCTGACCAAACCAAAATAGAGACATAAAAAAGGATCAGGACGTGACATTAGTTCACTTATAATTCACTGTATCACAATTCCACTGGGTCAGCAGTTTACATACACTAAGTTGACTGTGCCTTTAAACAGCTTGGAAAATTCCTGAAATGTATGTCATGGCTTTAGAAGCTATTGATAGGTTAATTGACATCATTTGAGTCAATTGGAGGTGTACCTGTGGATGTATTTCAAGGCCTACCTTCAAAACTCAACACCTCTTTGCTTGACATCATGGGAAACTAAAATAAATCAGCCAAGACCTCAGAAAAAAAATTGCAGACCTCCACAAGTCTGGTTCATCCTTGGGAGCAATTTCCAAAAGCCCGAAGGTACTATGTTCATCTGTACAAACAACAGTACGCAAGTATAAACACCATGGGACCACGCAGCCATCATACCGCTCAGGACGGAGACGTGTTCTTTCTCCTAGAGATGAAAGTACTTTGGTGTGAAAAGTTCAAATCAATCCCAGAACAACAGCAAAGGACCTTGTGAAGATGCTGGAGAAAACAGGTACAAAAGTATGTATGTCCACAGTAAAACAAGTCCTATATCGACATAACTTGAAAGGCCGCTCAGAAAAGGAATAAGCCATTCCTCAAAAACCGCCATAAAAAAGCCAGACTATGGTTTGGAACTACACATGGGGACAAATATCATACTTTTTGGAGAAATGTCCTCTGGTCTGATGAAACAAAAATATAATTGTTTGGCCATAATGACCATTGTTTTGTTTGGAGGGAAAAGGGGGAGGCTTGCAAGCTGAAGAACACCATCCCAACCGTGAAGCACGGGGGTGGCAGCATCATGTTGTGGGGGTGCTTTGCTGCAGGAGGGACTGGTGCACTTCACAAAATAGATGGCGTCATGAGGTAGGAAAAATAATTGGATATATTGAAGCAGCATCTCAAGACATCAGTCAGGAAGTTAAAGCTTGGTCGCAAATGGGTCTTCCAAATGGACAATGACCCCAAGCATGCTTCCAAAGTTGTGGCAAAATGGCTTAAGGACAACAAAGTCAAGGTATTGGAGTGGAAATCACAAAGCCCTGACCTCAAGCCTAAAGAAAATCTGTGGGCAGAACTGAAAAAGTGTGTGCGAACAAGGAGGCCTACAAACCTGACTCAGTTACACCAGCCTTCTCAGGAGGAATGGGCCAAAAATCACCCAACTTATTGCAGGAAGCTTGTGGAGGCCTACCCGAAACATTTGACCCAAGTTAAACAATTTAAAGGCAATGCTAACAAATACTAATTGAGTGTATGTAAACTTCTGACCCACTGGGAATGTGATGAAAGAAATAAAAGCTGAAATAAATCACTCTACTATTATTCTGACATTTCACATTCTTAAAATGAAGTGGTGATCCTAACTGACCTAAGACAGGGAATTTGTACTACGATTAAATGTCAGGAATTGTGAAAACTGAGTTTAAATGTATTTGGCTAAGTTGTATGTAAACTTCCAACTTCAACTGTGTGTGTATATATACAGTATATCACAAAAGTGAGTACACCCCTCACATTTTTGTTAATATCTGAGTATCTCTTTTCATGTGACAACACTGAATAAATGACACTTTGCTACAATGTAAAGTAGTGAGTGTACAGCTTGTATAACAGTGTACATTTGCTGTCCCCTCAAAATAACTCAACACACAGCCATTAATGTCTAAACCGCTGGCAACAAAAGTAAGTACACCCCTAAGTGAAAATGTCCAAATTGGGCCCAAAGTGTCAATATTTTGTGTGGCCACCATCATTTTCCAGCACTGCCTTAACCCTCTTGGGCATGGAGTTCACCAGAGCTTCACAGGTTGCCACTGGAGTCCTCTTCCATGACGACATCACGGAGCTGGTGGATGTTAGAGATCTTGCACTCCTCTACCCTCCGTTTGAGGATGCCCCACAGATGCTCAATAGGGTTTAGGTCTGGAGACATGCTTGGCGAGTCCATCACCTTTACCCTCAGCTTCTTTAGCAAGGCAGTGGTCGTCTTGGAGGTGTTATCATGTTGGAATACTGCCCTGCGGCCCAGTCTGCGAAGGGAGGGGATCATGCTCTGCTTCAGTATGTCACAGTACATGTTGTCATTCATGGTTCCCTCAATGAACTGTAGCTCCCCAGTGCCGGCAGAACCCATGCAGCCCCAGACCATGACACTCCCACCACCATGCTTGACTGTAAGCAAGACACACTTGTCTTTGTACTCCTCAACTGGTTGCCGCCACACACGCTTGAGACCATCTGAACCAAATAAGTTTATCTGGGTCTCATCAGGACATGGTTCCAGTAATCCATGTCCTTAGTCAGCTTGTCTTCAGCAAACTGTTTGCGGGATTTCTTGTGCATCATCTTTAGAAGAGGTTTCCTTCTGGGACGACAGCCATGCAGACCAATTTGATGCAGTGTACGGCGTATGGTCTGAGCACTGACAGGCTGACCCCCCACCCCTTCAACCTCTGCAGCAATGCTGGCAGCACTCATATGTATTTCCCAAAGACAACCTCTGGATATGACGCTGAGCACGTGCACTCAACTTCTTTGGTCGACCATGGCGAGGCCTGTTCTGTGTGGAACCTGTCCAGTTAAACCGCTGTATGGTCTTGGCCACCGTGCTGCAGCTCAGTTTCAGGGTCTTGGCAATCTTCTTATAGCCCAGGCCATCTTTATGTAGAGCAACAATATTTTTTTTCAGATCCTCAGAGAGTTCTTTGCCATGAGGTGCCATGTTGAACTTCCAGTGACCAGTCAGTATGAGGGAGTGTGAGAGCGATGACACCAAATTTAACATACCTGCTCCCCATTCACACCTGAGACCTTGTAACACTAACGAGTCACATGACACCGGGGAGGGAAAATGGCTAATTGGGCCCAATTTGGACATTTTCACTTAGGGGTGTACTCACTTTTGTTGCCAGCTTTTTAGACATTAATGGCTGTGTGTTGAGTTATTTTGAGGGGACAGCAAATTTACACTGTTATACAAGCTGTACACTCACTACTTTACATTGTAGCAAAGTGTCATTTCTTCAGTGTTGTCACATGAAAAGATATACTCAAATATTAACAAAAATGTGAGGGGTGTACTCACTTTTGTGATATACTGTATATATATATATATATATATATATATATATATATATATATATTTTATAAATGATCAAAAATGTCTAAAACACTGTTTGTGATTTGTTATTATGGGGTATTGTGTGTAGATTTCTGGGGAAAAAACGAACAATTTGATCAATTTTTGAATTAGGCTGTAAAGAAACTAAATGTGGCAAAAGTCAAGGTGTCTGAATACTTTCCGACAGTAATGTAGACTGTGTTGATGAGCAGGAAGACCTGTGTGTGGACATGATACAGTAGGTCCTGCCTGGCGATCTCTCACTTTCCCAAGTACTTCACAATAGTTTCCATCCATATTAAGGAAATAGACAACTGGTTCTGTGCCGGTTGTGTTCAGTGTTAAAGCAATTAAACGCCTGGGCTTTTAATGGAAGTGTTATGGTTAGGTGGACATTTACAGTGCCTTCAGAAAGTATTCACATTTTTTTGTTTTACAGCCTGAATTTAAAATTGATTACATTTAGATTTTTGTCACACAATACCCCATAATGTCAAAGTGGAATTATGTTTTTCAATATTTTTGTTTAATAAAATATGAAAAGCTGAAAAGCCATGGCAAGCCTAAATAAATTCAGGAGTAAAAATGTGCTTAACAAGTCACATAAATTGAATTGGATTATCTCTGTGTGCAATACTATTGTTTAATTAGATTTGGTGCAGCAGTCTAAGGCACTGCATTCTCAGTGCAAGAGGCGTCACTACAGTCCCTTGTTTGAATCCAGGCTGCATTACATCCGGCTGTGATTGGGAGTCCCATAGGGTGGTGCGCAATTGGCCCAGCGTTGTCTAGGGTAGGCCGTCATTGTAAATAAGAATTTGTTCTTAACTGACTTGCCTAGTTAAATAAAGATGAAATAAAATATCCCTTTGAGCAAGTTGCAGTTATTAATTACACTTTAGATGGTGTACCAATACACATCACTACAAAGACACAGGTGTCCTTCCTAACTTGGTTGCCGGAGAGTAAGGAAACTTCTCAGGGATTTCACGAGGCCATTGGTGACTTTAAAACCGTTATAACATTTAATGGCTGTGATAGGAGAAAACTGAGGATGGATCAAGCACATTGTAGTTACTCAACAATACTAACCTAATTTAAATAGTGAAAAGGAAGCCTGTACAGAATAAAACTATTCCAAAACATCCATCATGATTGCAACAAGGCACTAAAGTAGTACTGCAAAAACGTTTTGTCCTCAATACAAAGTGTTATATTTGGGGCAAATCCAATAGAACACATTACTGAGTACCACTCTCCATATTTTCAAGAATAGTGATGGCGACATCATGCTATGGGTATGCTTATAATCGTTAAGTAATGGGGAGTTTTTCAGGATAAAAAATAAATGCAATGGCACAGGCAAAATCCTAGAGGAAAACCTGGTTTAGTCTGCATTCAACCAGACACTATGAGATTAATTCACCTTTCAGCAGGACCATAACCTAAATAACCAAGAAGACACTGAATGTTCTTGAGTGGCTGAGTTACAGTTTTGCCTTAAATCTGCTTGATCATCTAGCAATGATCGACAACCAATTTGACAGAGCTGGAAGAATTGTGAAAAAAATAAATGGGCAAATATTGTACAATCCAGGTGTGCAAAGGTTTTAGAGACTTACCCAGAAAGACGCAAAGCTGTAATAGCTGCCAACATGCATTGACTCAAGGGTGTGAACTCTTGTGTAAATCTGATATTTCTGTATTTCATTTTCAAAAAATATTCTAAAAACCTGTTTTCACTTTGCCCGTATAGCGTAGTGTGTGTGGGTGAAAGACATTTTGAATTCAGTCTGCAACACAACAAATGTGGAATAAGTCAAGTGGTATGAATACTTTCTGAAGGCACAGTATGTACAATCATTTAGTGACAATGCTCACTGATTACATCCCCGAGACGTTCAAAGATTTTGAGCTCCTACGTATGTAAAATATACAATCCCACTCTTTGGCCAGGTGTTGATTTTTTTTCAAGATCTACTGTAGTGGACGTCTCTTTGGTTTAGAGCAGCCACTTAACAGATGAATTAATGGTTGTGATAATGTCTGAACACAAATTACTCCACCGCGTGACACTTTCTTAGAATCAGGAAATTGTTGTTTCCTGATTGTGCTTCACTGGTGACTCATTCTCAGTACAATGTGTGGTAATGGCAGCCAACCCCACTGTCAATCACCTGTAGTTAAGCCTTTAAATGTAATTATAAAATGGGTGGTTGAAAATCTGAATACTGAATGGCTTAAAGCAGTGGCATATCAGACCGTATACCACTGGCATGACAAAACATTTATTTTTACTGCTCTAATTATGTTGGTAACCAGTTTATAATAGCAATAAGGCACCTCAGGGATTCGTGGTATATGGCCAATATACCACGTTGTGCATAAGAACAACCCTTAGCCGTGGCCAAATACCACAACCCCTCGGGGCTTATTACTTAAAAATACTTTCTAATGATGTACTGTAAAGTGTGTGTGTGTCTGTGTGTCTGTGTGTGTGTGTGTGTCTGCGTGTGTGGGTGTGTATGGGGGAGGGGAAACATTCCTCGTGTGCATGAGGAAGAGAGGAGGGGAACATTGTACAGTAGTATTCTGTAAATCACAAACAAAGGTGTTTGATTATGCCTTTGTTAGGAGAGAGGACACGAGTTTGCCATTTCAGCACACTAACAATGTACTATAGAAAAGGAGGTTGGATTTTCTGCATGACAAAATGTCTGATGGTCTTCTGCAATGTGTCTTTATCACAAAGGGCTATTTCATGATTTGTTTAACTTCTTATGGTTTGGGGGCAGTATTTCGACGTCTGTATGAGAAGCGTGCCCAAAGTAAACTGCCTGTTACTCAGTCCCAGAAGCTAGGATATGCATATAATTGGTAGATTCGGATAGAAGGCACTCTAAAGATTCCAAAACTGTTAAAATAATGTCTATGATCATAACAGGACTGATTTGGCAGGTGAAAACCTGAGGAAAATCCCTCCAGGAAGTGGGATTTTTTAAAATGTATTTTCAATTGAATGCCTATAGAGTATCTAATGGGTTAGGACCCAGATTGCAGTTCCTATGGCTTCCACTAGATGTCAACAGTCTTTACATTGTTTCAGGCTTGTTTTCTGAAAAAATAAGAAGAATGAGACCTTTCTGTCAGTGGACTGTAGAATCATGCAGTGCTGGTTTGCGCGTGTGACCGAGTGCACACCCTTCATTGTTTTTCCTTTCTATTGAATACGCTATTGTCCGGTTGAAATATTATTGATTATTTAGACAATTGACAACCTGAGGATTAATTATAAACATCGTTTGACATGTTTTGACAAACTTTACCGGTACTATTAGGATGTATTCGTCTGCATGTTTTGACCGCCTTTGAGCTCGCCCAAATATGTATATATTCTTAATTCCATTCCTTTACTAGAGCTAGAAACACAAGCATCATGCTATGCCTGCAATCAAATCTGCTTAACACATGTATGTGACAAATACAATTTGATTTGATTTGAAAGTGCACTTTTTGCTGATTCTAGTCATTCAACGTCAATTTGTGCAATCCCTCTTGGCATTAGTGATCGCAGCTGAAATTAAGATATTGTTTTGGATTGACAAAAGGAGGTGGAGAGAGATGAGTGCAGAAATGGAAACCAAAGCCGACGGTCCAGGCAGAATTGGGTCTGACAGGACGTGGGATGAGACAGTGGCTGGTTTGATCTCTTGATTAGCCAGCTGAAAGACTACAGTGCTGTTTGATTCTCCACACAGCTCTCCTGACGGCCCAAACAGTATCTGCATATTATAAGAGAAGGCCCAAAGGAAAGGAAGAGGGCAACACATTAAAACAGAAATTGTGATTTTCCAGATGAGTTTGCCCTCAGCATTCAACCAGCATACACTCACCAGAGCTACAATGCATTCGGAAATGATTCAGACCCCTTGACTTTTTCTACATTTTCTTACGTTATAGCCTTATTCTCAAACAGATAAATAGTTATTTTCCCCTCATAAATCTACACACAACACAAAACCCCATAATTACATAGCAAAACCGGGTTTTTATAATTTTTTGCAAATGTATTTTATTTAAATAACTGAAATATCACATTTACATAAGTATTCAGACACTTTACTCAGTACTTTGTTGACGCACCTTTGGCAGTGATTACAGCATCGAGTGTTCTTGGGTATGACGCTACAAACTTGGCACACCTGTATTTGGAGAGTTTTTCACATTCTTCTCTGCAGATCCTCTCAACCTCTGTCAGGTTTGATGGGGAGCGTCGCTGCAGCTATTTTCAGGCCTCTCCAGAGATGTTCGATTGGGTTCAAGTTCGGGCTCTGACTGGGCCACTCAATGACATTCAGGGTCTTGTCCTGAAGCCACTCCTGCGCTGTCTTCTTAGGGTCGTTGTCCTGTTGGAAGGTGAAGCTTTGCCCCAGTCTGAGGTCCTGAATGCTCTGGAGCAGGTTTTCATCTGGGAACTCGCTGTACTTTACCGTTCATCTTTGCCTCGATCCTGACTAGTCTACCATTCCCTGCCACTAAAAAACAGCATGATGCTACCACCACCATGCTTCACCGTAGGGATGGTGCCAGGTTTCCTCCAGATGTGGCGTTTGGCATTCAGGCCAAAGAGTTCAATCTTGGTCTCATCAGACCAGAGAATTGTGTGTCTCATGGTCTGAGAGTCCTTTAGATGCCTTTTGGAAAACTCCAAGTGGGCTGCCATATGCCTTTTACTGAGCAGTGGCTTCTGTCTGTACACTCTACCATAAAGGCCTGATTGGTGGAGTGCTGCAGATATGGTTGTCCTTCTGGAAGGTTCACCCATCTCCACAGAAAATCTCTGGAGCTCTGTCAGAGTGACCATCGGGTTCTTGGTCACCTCCTGACCAAGGTCCTTCTCCCCTATTGCTCAGTTTGGCCGCCGGCCAGCTCTAGGCAGACAAGTCGTGGTCTTGGTTCTTCCATTTAAGAATGATGGAGGCCACTGTGTTCTTGGGGACCTTCAATTCTGCAGAAATGTTTTGGTACCCTTCCCCAGATCTGTGCCTCGACACAATCCTGTCTGAGCTCTACGGACAATTCCTTCAACCTTATGGCTTGGTTTTTGCTCTGACATGCACTGTCAACTGTGGGACCTTATATAGACAGGTGTGTGCCTTGCCAAATCATGTCCAATCAATTGAATATACCACAGCTGGACTCCAATCAAATTGTAGTAATAACTCAAGGATGATCAATGGAAACAGGATCCACCTGAGCTCCATTTCAAAGGGTCTGAATACTTATGCAAACAAGGTAGTTCGCTTCTAGGAAACATTTCTAAAAACCTGTTTTTGCTTTGTCATTATGCGGTATTGTGTGTAGATTGACGAGGAACATGTTTTCTTTAATCAATTTTAGAATAAGGCTGTAACGTAACAAAATGTGGAAAAGGTCAAAGGGCCAGGATACTTTCCAAAAGCACTGTATGTAAACCCAACGAATAGCCTTCACAAATCTGTGTGCTTAAATACCTGTGTAGTTTAAATGCAAAGAAAGACTATCCTTGATTCCTGCTAAATGGTTAGAGGGAAATCATCTGTACAGGCCCTGGAGATGGGATGCAGGGGTTGTCTTGTGTCAAGTTACGTATGGTAGGAGTCAGTAGAGCTCTGTGTTATTGTTGGTGTTTCTGTTTACCTCAGGACGACTGGCGTAATGTTGTGTTATGTCTCATGTCCAAACAATCATGTTGTTGTGCTCCAAGTAGTGTCGAACAGCCTGGGTAAAAAAACAAGGTTATTGTTGAAACAGGAGAGGAAGAGGAGAGAGGGCATCCGTTGATTATCACTGAAAATGGCACTCTTTATTATACCTAGTACACATGCCAGTCTATAATGCTCATTGGTTTTGGCAGGGAGAGACATCAGATAACAACTACATTGTGTTTGGATGACTACAAGCTATATTGTTTATAGTCTGATCAATTAGAAAACAAACCCTTCATTGTCATCCGGCATAATAAGAATAGGAAACAGAAACAGCAGATGTTTCTTAGTGATGATTATATTGCTTTCATTTTTGTGCAAATGTACAAGATGATTTACAAGAGATGATTTACAAGCAGCCAACCATGGAGGGTCTGTAAAAATCAATAGCATCATTACATGAGCGGGCTGTCAGCACTCAGCACACTGATTAAATGTCTTGCATGCCAATCCTCCTTTTGGATCATGCACGACAATACCAGGTTGATTATCAATGTAATCATACACCCTGTGATGTCATGAAGAAACAAATGCAATGTGTGAATGTTCTATAGATTTATTTCCTCATATGACACCTTATTATCTGATTAGATGCAGAGATTCTTTGGCCAGATCAAGCTTAGGCAGAGCTACAGACGGGGACTTGGCAGGGAAATCCCTGATTGACAGCTTCAAGGGTTGAAGGATTTAGGCTACCCTCTAATCTGTTCAGTAGCTGTCGATCAGTAATCACCTTTCCTCACATACGCTTGCCCACTCACACATGTGCCTCCCTTATTCCAGAGAAAAGCACAGAACCTTGGTGAGAGAAGCTTGGTAGTGAATAAAAGACAATGGGACAAAGAATGGAGGAAGGATGGGAGAAGACAGGGGTGGAAAACAATAAGGAGGAGGCGCCAACAGACTCAATGAGCGTGTGTTAGTCTATAGCAGGGAGATAGATGTGTATGGGATTTTTCCTCTAATATCTGAAACAGGTTTCCCTAGACAGGGGTGATACCTTTACCAGCAGGCAGCATCCCCTGACAATTACTCTTGCTGAGAAATGTCATGTCAGGGCAGCCAGATGAGGTTTTAAATGACTGTCACGTCCTCCTCTATTTCAAATGGCCTCGTGTTATGGCATCCTATAGCCATTTATTTTATTTATGGCTTCTGCTTCCGGCTGCTTTCTGCTTTATGGGGCCAGAATATAAACTTGATCAAAACAGGGGGGCAGGTTTGGCCTTGTCGTGGTGGGGCCAGTTTATTTATTTGTATTTCACCTTTATTTAAGCAGGGAGTCACCATTGAGACCAGGGATCTCTTTCACAAGGGAGCCTTGCATACACAACATCAAAAATGTAATAGAATATAAACCAGTAAAATACAGCACAACACAAATATTCAAGAAAAACTGTTACCTTCCTCAATAAGTAGGGCCCCAATCAATATTTTTAAATCGCCTGAGCAACACCATAACATCCAAATGTAATGTTTTTTTGTCATTTGTTCCAGCAATGAGGTACTTCAAAACTAAAAGCGGAGATACCTAGTTTGGTGGAGACCCGAGGAACCTCAAGAGTTAACCAACCTCGTGAACGACTTTTCATGTTTTTCTACAGGCAATTTTGTGAGAAGACCGATTGTCTGGATGTCTCATGGTCTGCCAAACACCACTCCAGCTCTGTCACCTTTCACTACAGATGCGGAGGTGCGACATCGGTGGATGCGGAGGTGCGACATCGGTGGATGCGGTGGATTGAGACACATCCAATGCAGATATCTCTTGCTTAAACTGACAGATGTTTATAGGGATTTGTATTAGTATGCTGATTAGAGTTCAGCGGGGCGCGGACATCGACTCTAGGGGGTTAACAGTTAGGTAAGGTGGAACCTTGTGTTGTCGATCTTTGAAAACAAAAAAAGGGAACAACGCAGTGATCTACGGGACTTTAATCAGGAGTGTGATGCTGTGGTACTAACATAGGCACAAGGACACTGGAATGGATAAAACACTGTGCCGATCCTCCACCCAACCTCTGATTGAGTATTTAAAAATGTATTAAGCTTTAATGAGCACTGGGCATTTCCTCTGCCAGGAACAGGAGAGAATCTGGAGAATCTGGGAAGAACATCAGAATTGATGAAAAATAGCCTAGTTAATGTGGACTTGCTGTTGGAAGGAGTTTGAACAGGAATAGGAGTGGTTTAATAGGACCATGTTGGTGGAGAGTAGGGGGAGATCGTAGACCAATCGAAGACACCTATAAAGGCTCGGTGGAATGCCACTTTGGGTGGTCAGATTAGTGGCTCATTAAAAGGGTGTGAGAGGGGCATTAGACCACTAAGACCACATATTACTAAACAGGGTTAAATGTCGATAAGAAACTGGAGAATGAAGTCCTGAGGCTTATGGAAAGGATCTGAACATAAAAAATAAAAAAAATGTATATAACCTTTATGACAATCCTGGTTAAAAACAAATTCTTACAATGATGACCTACCCCGGCCAAACCCGGAGGACGCTGGGCCAATTGTGCGTCACCCTATGGGACTCCCAATCACGGCCGGATGTGATGCAGCCTGGATTTGAACCAGGTACTGCAGTGACGCCTCTTGCACTGAGACGCTGTGACTTAGACTGTGTCACTCGGGAGCGCAAAAATAAATATGTACATAGGACATAACACAAGGCATCTCTGAGAGACACAAAACAGCAGTCCCATTGTGATCAGTGGGTTTTTCAGAGACCCTATGCTAAACAGAACACCCAAAGAGGGGAAACACACACACGCACAGCGTTTAGTTCAGTGTGTGTGTGTGTATTGGATTAATGCAGAAGACACATTTCCATCAGGTATGTCCTTCAGTGATCGGAAAAATGCTACTTAAAACCCAAAGGCATGGGAGATGTTAAGACCGCACTTTACAGCCCCTGAAACCTTTGTGTGATGCCTCCCCTCTCCTCTCTCCTCTCGTATTCTTCTCTGCTCTCACCAACTTTCATTTTGTCAGTAGGCCTCTGTGCTGCCTACTATATATAATGCATACATAACTCTCTTTTCGGGTTAGCGTTGTGCAATAATGTATTGTAAGTGTGTGAACATGCTGCAAGCTAATTCTCCCCTTCCTTTTTTTGCTATGTGTTTACTCGTCTCACAGACGTTTGTTCTTTAGCTGCCGGGCTATCTGCCACCGGGCTGTTTAGTAGGATTAAATCTCCATGATCCCCACAGCAACGGATGCACAGCGAAAGGAGAAACATGACTGATAGTGAACCAGTGGGGGCTCTTTTGTTTCCTGCACTCATTTACTCTCATACGCCAAACATTGCGCAAACCCAGAAAAAAAGGAACAGCAAATTAAGCCGCTTAACGTTTTGGTCCTCCTTTTCAAAATGGTTTGCCAGCAGAAGCCTTATATCAATAGCACAGATTTGAATGGATTAGTAAATACAGTGTCTTTCCTAACATTCTTGTAGTTCTGGATATCATTAGTCTTACTAAGCCTATTTTTTGCCTTGGATTAATACTGCCCCTTGGAAACCCTATTAATTTATGGAGTATGCATCATCCTTGGGTGCTGGTAGTTATATATTGATAAATACTGTAGATGGCTAACTGCAGAGAAACAAATAGGTCTCTGTATTGAATACTGGGAAATGTCCTCTTGTGGCGTTTTACAAGTGAACTAAACTCCATGCAGTATAAACTTGGCAAAAAAACAACCATAAGCTAGGCACAGATGAAACTCTAACAATTAATATCTCACCTATGTGTATTTCCGCATCAACAGGGGTCTATCATTTTCCCACACATCCCTGTCTCTGACATATCCCACACCTTATCACTGACAGATTCCAAAATAGCATCATGCCAGCCTGCTTCTGCATTATCACTCCTAAGCTTGCAGAAAGCTTTACAGCTACCACATACATCTATGAACTTCTATGCTTCGCTGTTAATCTCCTGAATGCAGTGACTCAGGACGGAGAACTTTGTTCAACTGTAAACTTTTCTGGCCGTCAAGTGGTCTCTGTGGCACATCAACAATAACAAGAACACAATGCCATAATAACCCATTTTTGGGGTACACAATAGCTTGCCTGGTTCATGTTCATAACGTATACCCCTCTGTGCGTGTTGATTTTGCCTATGAGAATACCAATATGTTGCCATGTCTAATTTCAGACCGATAACCCTTCACTTACAATGTGTCGTTGGAAAGATTGGTACGGCAGACCCAGATATTTGTGAAATAAAGAGGTGTGAACACAGAAGGGTAATGCGTGCTTGGCGATAACGGGGGTAAAGTACATGGAAGCTACTGCTTTGATGTGGTGTGCTCTGCGCAATACCGCTTTGATCTCATAATGCGAACAGTCTGGAGCGGGCTGTCAGTGTATTACCTACTGCTTAGGGATGTACCTCATACACACTAACAGAGAGAGTATCAATCTGAACAAGACCACTCCTATTTTAAAAACGGTTGTTTACCTAAAAGAAATCCCCTGTCAGACTAAAGAACGTCATCCTTACACTTACAGGTCAATGAATACACAAGCACATCCAAAGTTGTGTCTTAGGCCTTCATTTCCACTGTAAAATGAGAAAAGGGTCAAAGCTATCAAATTCCACTCCAGTAATTCTGATAAATGTAGTCACGTCATGTGAGATAATGTCCTTATTCTCACTTTTCCGTAAACATGGCAGCAGATGGAGAAGATGGCCAGATGTGCTGGGCCCTCGCTACCCCCTGTCCAGACACACATGGCTGCCCTATAGCAATGGAGTGGTGGGGATAGAGGTGGGGAGAGGAGGGGTGCTGTGTGTGTGTCTGCATAGCCGCAAGGGGCCGCAACAAGGAAATGATGCAATTGCACAAGGATCTGTGCCGAAGCACCATCCACAGACCGGCACCTGGCTACCGGCTTACTAAAAATGAGTTTTAGCCGCCAATCACACTGTGACCAAATGCATATGTCAATAAAAGCATTATAAAGTATGAATGCTTACTTGTCGCAGACATCACATCCACAATGAGAAGGTCTCGGTTTTGGAAGTATTTATGTCTTATTTATGTCAGACCATGCAGCCTTTATTCATGTATCGTCTTGGAAGACTATAAATAACCCTGACTGTTCTTCTGCCTCTGTGCCTGCTCCTTACCCAAGCCCTGTAGACAATGGGCATCCTTATCAGGTCCTGAAAAGCCACGTTTAAGGATATCCTGTTGATTAGGAGGCACAGAGGAGTCATATGATAACCTCTAGAAAATAGGAAGTATCTTAAATAACTCTCACGACGCTCCCATAAATGCACTAATTGTAAGTGGCTCCGGATAAGAGCGTCTGCTAAATGACTCAAATGTCATATGTAATGTAACTGTCAAAAGTTGTCTGCCCCATCCTTACATTAAAAACAAAACAAAGTTAAATAAGGTGACCAAGTAATGGCATGGTAGGACTTCCCGGAAGCATCATTGTGATACTGTACTTTCTCCATAGTTTAGATTAGGACACCTATTAAAAAGCATGTGGAATTGCGGCCCCCAGACCGAGGGCCATGGTACTGCCTGCTGGGTAAGTGTTAGGTAGAGAAAGAAAAGTGCAGCGGTGCTGTGAAAAGACAGCTGAGACCTGTCAGGAAGAACAAAAACAACACAGGGTAGAAAAGTGTTGCTTTTTTCCCTGTCATCCTAATTCATCCTGATTATGAATCTCACTTTCAGACACCCACCCAAGAAATTCAAAATGGCAAACCAATTTTTGAATTTGTCATACATGATGGCTTCTCCCTGTAAATGAAGAGGTTTTTTTTTTCTAAAACAATATATCGACTATTTTTTTTCATATGAAATAATTACTTAAGTGGGCGGGTGCGGGACCTTCAAATGTTTTATTCATAGGTTTTAGATGTGTATGAAAACATGTTTTTTTTTGCAAAATGCTATATATACATTGTTTAGCTGGACTGGAATGTTTGTATCCTGTAAATTTGACTGTGATATGTGGTTGTCTCCCTTGCTATCTTAAGATGGATGCATTTACTGTAAGTCATTCTGCATAAGAGCATCTGCTAAATGACAATAAAAGTCAAATGCAAATTTTTCACATACAGTGTAACCGAAAACTGTAATGTATATGGTAAGGTATTAGGTATTATCAACAGTAAACTTACACAACCATTCAAAAGTTTGGGGTCACTTAGAAATGTCTTTGTTTTTGAAAGAAAAGCCATTTCTTTCCATTAAAATAACATCAAATTGATCAGAAATACAGTGTAGACATTGTAAATGACTATTGTAGCTGGAAACGGAGGCCAGAGGCAGAGGCCCATTATCAGCAAACATTACTAATGTGTTCCAATGGCACGTTGTGTTAGCTAATCGAAGTTGATCATTTTAAAAGGCTAATTGATCATTAGAAAACGCTTTGGCAATCATGTTAGCCCAGCTGAAAACTGTTGTTCTGATTAAAGCAGCAATGAAACTGGCCTTCTTTAGACTAGTTGAGTATCAGGAGCATCAGCATTTGTGGGTTCAATTACAGACTCAAAATGGCCAGAAACAAAGAGCTTTCTGCTGAAACTCGTCAGTCTATTCTTGTTCTGAGAAATTAAGGCTATTCCATGTGAGAAATTGCCAAGAAACTTAAGATCTCATACAGCGCTGTGTACTACTCCCTTCACAGTACGAAAACTGGCTCTAACCAGGATAGAAAGAAGAATGGGAGGCCCCGGTGCACAACTGAGCAAGAGGCCAATCAATTAGAGTGTCTAGTTTGAGAAACAGATGCCTCACAAGTCCTCAACTGGCAGCTTCATTAAATAGTACCTGCAAAACACCAGTCTCAATGTCAACTGTGAAGAGCCGACTCCGGGATGCTGGCCTTCTAGGCAGAGTTGCAAAGAAAAAGCCATATCTCAGACTGGCCGATTAAAAAAAAAGATTAAGATGGGCAAAAGAACACAGACACTGGACAGAGTAATTACACTCCACAAAATACAGTGCCGTATCTTTGTAGCGCCAAAAACTTTTTGACCACTAAGTGGGTGCATGGTATTGCTGTTCCTTGCTCATTAACATATTTTGAGGTGTGCCTTGCAAGAGGCTATTAACATATTTTGAGGTGTGCCTTGCAAGAGGCTATTTGTTACACCCGTGAGCGAGAATCTACTCAATGTTATGCAACATGGTAGGGGCAAGTCCATCAGTAACATAAAGATGTTATTGAATAATTCAGCGACAGAATAATGTGTTATCCTGGTCCGTAAAGCCATTTTAATGACTTCTTTCAGCAAAGGTAGGCTATATTCCATTGTACTGTATCGTGCCTACCGCTTGTTTTTAAATCCTGCAGAGTTTCTCTAAAGCTGAGGATTATTATTAACAAAGAAGTTGAGGAGATGTAAATGAAAAGCCTCTATTTTTTTCAGTCCAATAGAAATTGGTCCTGTTGGGCAAACCTTGCTGCTCTTTCATGCCTTCCTCATGTCACCATGGCAACACACCAACCCCTGCAGGCGTCTGCCAAACTGACAGTCCATGTAACAGAGAGCGCACACACACCAATTCACCCACCAACCCATCCACCCACACACACAGAAGTACACACTTGCGTGCACCATGCACACACCCACACATGTACACACACCCTCATATAGTCGTGTAGTCAATCGATAGTTGATATCTTTAATTGTGCAGTTTTATGTGAAGTTATTTTAGTGATAGCACATCAGCTTTGGGATTTGTCATATATTTGTAATAAAGCCAGTATTTGCTATATTCTTAAACCAGGGCTAATTTGCAATAATTCTAGAGACGTAAATGGCCGTAGGCAATGCACATCTTGCGATGCAGATCTGGCTAATGGCTTTACGTTGAGATAGAATCAGGCCTTGGGGGTAGGATCACACAGCGAGGAAGCCGATCACAAGCCCTTCCCTACGGGGCGTAACGGCATTTTCCACGGATGAACTGGGCTGTCGCTGCGCTTTTAGGAAACTTGAGACAACGACACACTCAATGTGACAGTCTACCACCTTCTGCAGTAGGTCTACAAATTGTGAACTGCCATCCTGCCTGCCAACCACTTCTTAGGAGATGTTAAAATGACCCCTGCATAAAGATTCTGCACAACGGATGCTTAGAAAGTGAAAATGTCGGTGACTATCAATTATCATTTCTGGGTAGATTAAGTTGCAAAAGAAAGTGTTTCATGTGTGACAGTAATTTGCCATAATTAGACTGATGATGGCAGTAGTAGCAGTTGCATCTAGAAAGATTTTTTTTAAATATGAACAATTGACTACAGCCACAGTATTTATGCAGCATTTGGGCATATAATGCCTTCCGGGTCCATTTTAGCAGTTTTCCAATTCACTTGAGCTCAAGACAGCTTTTGTCTCATTCACACATTGAAAGAGCTCTCCGATGACCTAGCTCACTAATGAAAATACTAATTGGAGTGTGAAACAAAAACAACTTTAAAAATAATAATTTTGCAGATGATTCCACTTGTACATGCTTAGTAGAGTAAAGCAAATGCTAGACATTTATGCACACATATACGATTGTTTTGTAATGATTCTGATATATGCTTCTTTTGTTGACTTCATAAATAGTCCATAATCAACTGGAGTAAAATACATTGGCTGTCATTGAAAATATTCTAGACCTTCTAGAAATAGCCGGAATTGTGCCAAGTTAGTGTCAGAATTGTGAACGGCCGTGTGAATCATGATATCTGCAAATACAGCTCCCTGCCAAACTACTCAAACATAATACATAAACACGACCACTTACCCACACCCTCACACACATGCATAGAGACATTCACACACATGCACAAAGACATACACACACACACACACGCACAGAGACATACACACATGAACAGCGACATTCACACACATGCACAGAGACATTGACACACAAGCACAATCACAGGTCTTAGGCCCCTCCACTGTGCCAGAGATTAAAATGATCTTCGCTCGTTAAATTAACGGTCCCTAGTGCAGTCTAATTAGCATGAAATAGGACACCAAATCCAGCACAGGAGGCTTGTTATTTAAGGATAAAGCGCATCTCTCATTTGAATGCATTTTTCATAAGCTGTGCTAATTAAGTTTCATTAGCATTATTAATTAAACATGAAAAGTTCCTCATTCCCCCTCTACGTCTGTGTCTGCTTCAGAACGGCACTGAGTGACAGCTCTCACTGGAGCACCGTTGAAGCTCACCCTCAAACAAGGCATGTTATCATGCCTCAAAGACTACATGGAGTTGTGAATTGATCAAAAAACAAAATGTATCTATAACTATTTAACAGTGTGACTCCCATTGTCAGTATAATCAAGGCAACGTTAGATTGGGAGCAACCATTTTAAACTCTAACTGTACAACATCCACCAACAAAATATCCCAATAGGTGGTCTGGGACTCCAGCAGTGGATCACAAAAGACTGGCAGTCAAATGAGTGCTGGTTTATAGCCCAAGGGTTTACTGAGGACAGCTCTGAAATCCACAATTATTCACTTTCAGTCAAATTGTGAAGTGCCATCATCCTCATCCAATCTCAATAAAGCCTCTCTAATTCCACTTTTCTGTAACTTGTGAAGCATATAGAAGTGTTGAACCAGTTCGGCACACTGAGGGAGAACACTGTAGCCTTGCACTTGGCAGTATAGCCTGGCACTTGGCAGTATAGCCTGGCACTTGGCAGTATAGCCTGGCACTTGGATTTGATTTGTCTTCTGGAAGTTGCAAGTTGGCTTGACTTGGGCCAGCTGATGTCAGTGCTGATACAGACATCTCAGGCCTCATCTTTGAACCGGACAGGACTAAGTGAAAAAAATATATATTGTGCATATTTGCCATCTACAGTACTTGGCTCTCCCTGCCTGGGATGTGCGTTGGCATTTCCCATTCCTGTCTTCTACCAAACCAGCTTGCTACTCTGAGCCTATCATCACATGAGCCCTATGCAGCATTCTTGAGACATTTGTTGGATCTGAGGAGCTTGGAAATGACAACTCACACCATACTGGTTGGTTGAAATTTCAAAGAATGTTTAAATTGATCAGCAAAGCACTTTCAGTGAGTAAAATGTCGATAGGCTTGCTGCTGGCTGGGATTTGCATTTTTTATGACTTAACACAAATTGACCTTTCGGAAAAAAACTCTTGCAAAGGAGTCAAGTAGTTTTACACAAAATATTCAAACACACACGCACACATTAGCAGTTATTTTAACACATTGTTGTCAGGTGGTCCTCAAGGACAAGAGATCCCAAAGGTGAGCCAGCTCTAATTAAAATGTGGAGGCCAGATGTTTTGCCTTCTCTGTGACGTTTCCCAAATGCCTCCCCCTTGGCAGCCTAAAGCTTCTCAGTCAGTGAGAGATGTATTTGGATGCAGAATAAAGCAACACAACCTGCTTTCATTTTCAGCCAACAGATATTCTGATACACTCTACTTGGGGAAAAAGACAATGCCTCTGCATAAGCTATGTCAACATATAGGCCCATTTATCCTCTCCATGCTATTGACCTCTCAGACTTCACAATAAGCAGCAGCCTGTAGAGACACAGGCTGTGAACAGAGCTGCTTTCATTGCATCACACAGGGTATACTTCTGTTACTTGGAATTGAAGAACATGGGAAATGAAAGATTGAGTTTATAAGCATTTCGATGTTATGGCACTGTAGAGCGAATATGTGTCGTTATGTGGCTATCTAGTGTTCACTAAGAGTACAGAGAGTCTCTAGGTCTGTAGTGAACTGTGTGTTGATGGCTTACTCTTGGTGCTGAGAGGGCGCCTTTGGGGAGATGCGAGGGAGGTGAGAAGAAAGTTCTACACTGAGCGGTCTGACTGCTGAGATGTGTGTTTCCATCTTAATCAACGGGCTCTATCGCATCAACAAGCACATGAATGTTTTCCACTTTGGCTCCCTGTTTATTGTCAAGCACATCGTTGATTAGAGTTGTCGGACTTAATGACGGAACATTCTTCTCGTGACGCACGAGGTAAAGACAGATGGATTCGCAAATGATCTGACATACCTAGAGTATTCCAGCGTCTGGTCATTACAGACCATTAACCTCTGTCAAATGGAACCTCCTTCTCGTACATAGTAAGTTGTAAACCTATTTGAGAAAGACTAGTGCACAGTGAGGTGCTATTTACATATTCGTCATATAGTACATATATTTCCATGTTTGATTTAGTACTGTACGAGAATAATTTAAGATATTCAACAGCAGTTATTTTATTCTCAAATGCACTTTTATGAAGCATGCAGTAATGTAAAGTGCAAACAGCTTTCAAATGTGCCCAGGTCCTTGAATCCATCCAATAAAATGATTTGCATGCATAATTAAATAGCATTAATTATACTGTATCTCTCCTTTCAGGATTACCTACCCGTGGCTTACAGTCAGAGCGTCAACAAGAGGTAGGGCGCTACCTGAACTAAGTCTGGTGATAGGGCCAGTGTTAGGATTAGTTTAGGGGTGCAGCTATACTATCTCTCTGGTACACTCTCTCTCACTTGACTTGTCTTGCCGTCATTAGGAACAACACTCTAACTCAATTTAAATCACTCCGTTTCACTTTCCACTGCGTGCTCTAACACTCAAAGACTATCTTAATCACTGTCTTTCTCTGCCAGTGTGTCCCTCGCTCGCTCAAAGATGTATCAATCATCCTCTCCTCCAGTCTCTCCATGACTTACTCTCCTCTACGCCATACCTATGAAGTATAGCACAGCATTTATCATTCCTATATTCATTGACATCTATCTCCATCTCAGATCATGTAAAGCAGCCACAAAATCACCTATCACATTGAAGTGAAGTGAGCTGTCTTTGTCACTAAAAATGTTTTATAATGTGTAATAATGTATATCCCATCAAACAGTGTCACAGCCAGAAGAGCTGTGGTCTCTTCAAAACCAGACTATTTTACAAAATATGATCAGATCTTCAGGAATTATTAAAAGACAGAGGAATTCACCATTTTGTATGGAGAAAACTCACAGAATATCAGGGGAGCTTATAATAACAAAAATGTAGAAAACTCATTGAACCTTTATAACCTAACGAATTTGTAACTGCATTACTTTTTTTTTTTTACTTTTTACCACAAAATATAGCCTTTTTTTATGAAGTGTTAAACCTCAAAGATGATTCTGACCTTACCAGAAAATAATTATTTCCATACATCACAAAATAATAGGTCCACTATTTATCCCCATTTTTGAGGCATTCTGGGAAAGGAGAGTTTATCCTTTGATAATTAGAGTCTCTCAGTGAGGAGCTTAAAAATAAACAGAGGTGTTAGTTATGTGTGAAGAAATAATTCCATGCTTTGATAACAACAGGACACCCTCAAGCTGAGAAACAGTAGTGTAATACAGCTAATTAAGAAAGGAATTGGCTGAAAAGCAAGGCTATTTTTCCACATTATGCATAGATTTATTTATGAGTGCATGGACTACATTTGCAGTGGGCAAATTTTTTTATTGGGATACCAACTGCATTCAATTACCACAATAGGGTAATGATATATTGTGCCTTCGTTTTGCCACATATTTGTGTCCATGACAGCCTAATTCCTGAAGTCAACACACAGTGTCCTTTTTCTGTGGTGCTGTTGTTGTTATTTGCAGGTTCTCTGAGTTAATCATCCATGTGAAGAATACCAATCAACCAGCCACAATCTCGTACCCCTTCCTGGACCTTCAGCAACACTTCACACACGGACATCATCCAAAACCTCTATAACACCTCCACACCAACACGTCATGAGAAAACTTCACAGCCTTAAGGTTGAAACACCCATTAGATGCCACTTCCCTGACATTTCATCCACCCAGTACATACATCCCAACTCAGCTGACCTGACAGCTCTGCTTGCCCACTTCACAGCCACATGCCTTACAGCAACACCAGCCCAAACACCCCAGTCTCCTACCGCCGAGCCCCGGCCCCGCTGATATTCTCTCCACTAAGATGCAATACATCTCCATTAGGGAGAGAGATGAGAGATGCATTAGGCAGCTGTTTAATTCATTTACACGTTTTCCCATAATCCTAAACAAGACCATCTCCATTCCCCCGCGACTCTCCATGAACAGGAACACCACTTTAGAGGAAAATGACTCAAGTGTTGAACAGTCAAGTACCTGCCTGCAGCACACTTCTTCCAGTCTTTTGTACCTTGATTTCACCCTAACATTAATCTGCATGAAGGCACAGGGACAATGAGCGACAGCGAGACATAGAATTCACAGAAAGGAGTTTCCGTTAACGTCCTTAACACTACTGACGCTCAGAGTACCTCATTTCTATACAGAAGCATGCATGCATGCATCAACTCATGATAGCCATATATGCCTTTGAATATCCCCAAGACTTAATGGTTGAAATCAATGGATGGCACTCATCTAGCTGAGCAGGCCAAGTAAATAAATGTATGATCCTTTAACTAAAAACCACCAGAACAGAGTTGGTACATGGGTAGCATTAATCCTTCACGCCCTCAAACAGTGTTAGACAAGTGTGAATGTCTATACACACTGAGGATACCAAACATTAGGAAGACCCCCCCCCCCTACCCCAACACTTTTTGCCCTCAGAACAACCTCAATTCATCAGGGCATGGACTCTACAAAGTGTCAAAAGTGTATGTCACGGAAAGAGCAGATGTTCTTAATGTTTTATTCACTCAGTGTATTTACCACCATCACAACATATCTTTTCACCATGCCCTCACACACTCTTACCCACATACAGACTCACCTCAGACCCCGACATCCACACACCCTTACCCACATACAGACTCACCTCAGACCCCAACATCCACACACCCTTACCCACATACAGACTCACCTCAGACCCCGACATCCACACACCCTTACCCACATACAGACTCTTCTCAGACCCCAACATCCACACACTCTTACCCACATACAGACTCACCTCAGACCCCAACATCCACACACCCTTACCCACATACAGACTCACCTCAGACCCCGACATCCACACACCCTTACCCACAAACAGATACACCTCAGACCCCAACATCCACACACTCTTACCCACATACAGACTCACCTCAGACCCCAACATCCACACACCCTCTACCCACATACAGACTCACCTCAGACCCCGACATCCACACACCCTTACCCACAAACAGATACACCTCAGACCCCAACATCCACACACCCTTACCCACATACAGACTCACCTCAGACCCCGACATCCACACACCCTTACCCACATACAGACTCACCTCAGACCCCAACATCCACACACCCTTACCCACATACAGACTCACCTCAGACCCCGACATCCACACACCCTTACCCACAAACAGATACACCTCAGACCCCAACATCCACACACCCTTACCCACAAACAGATACACCTCAGACCCCAACATTCACACAAAGCTCCTACAGGGTGAGACTGTTGTCTGGACACGTGGGCGTGTCTTTCATGCTCTCTGAGAATGGGAAATAGGAAAATATGTTTTTGTATATCACATTGTTTATAAATCAATAAAAAGTTGCAGGGTTTTGAAATTGGATTCTGCTTTCAGTTAAACTGAAATGAATTTGCTTTTGTTTCCCTTAGAACTCATAATGTTTCTGACGGTTAGCTGAGCACAGTGAATGAAATTACCCCTTTCATTTGATTGATATGACAACTACCCTAAATGATATCAAGATTGAATCAAGTTTCCACTCCAGTCATTTCGGTTCTGTCAGTGTTTTGTCAGAACAATGATGAAGTGTTATCTGTGATCATAAAATCAGTGACTCGGGAAAAAGGCAGAGCATTCAGCTCAGCAGCATCTGCATTGTGTATCAGTAGAATGGCTTTGATTAGAGTCTCATACACTTAAGTAAGTAAACACAATACATACAAATGATATATAATCACCCAAACCACTCGGGTCTAGTAATCGATTAGTGCTGTCGACCTCACTGCTGATTGCCTCTCTCCAGGCTGGGGTGAAATTTGTTTGGTCAGCATAAACACAGCACTCACCAACAGCCAGCCAAGGGTATATTAGCTGGCTTAATGTAGCCCTGACCCTGCTAAACTCCACCTGCAGAAGAATACACCCCGTCTCCATCTAGGAGTGCGTGGGTCTGTCTACCTGTCTGTCTGTCCGTCTCTTTGTCTGTCTGCCTCTCTCTTGCTCTCTCTCTCTCCTTCCAACTAAAATCAATGTCAATTATGTCACTCACCTGACCACATAAAATATATGAGTTTGGTTCCCAGTCATTAAAAAAAGTTAGGGCCTCCCGAGTGTGGCAGCGGTCTAACGCAGTGCTAGAGGCATCACTACAGATCTGCGGACTGATCCTGGGCTGTGTCGTAGCCGGCCGCGACCGGGAGACCCATGAGGCGGCGTGTAATTGGCCCAGCGTCATCCGGGTTAAAGGAGGGTTTGGCCGGCCGGGATGTCCTTGTCCCATCGTGCTCTAGCGACTCCTGTGGTGGGCTAGGCTCATGCACGCTGACACAGTCGCCAGTTGGACGCTGTTTCCTCCGACACATTGGTGCGGTTGGCTTCCGGGTTAAGCGAGCAGAGTGGCAAGAAGCAGTGCAGCTTGGCAGGGTCTATCAGGAATCAAGGTACGACCCAAGTGCAGACTGTGTGAAGTAACAATGGTTATTGTAACACCAGAGGCAGGCAAATGACAGGTCAAGGCAGGCAGGGGTTGATAATCCAGAGGTGGAGCAAAGGTACAGGACATCAGGCAGGCTCAGGGTCAGGGACAGGGACAGGCAGAGTTCAGTAATCCAGAGTAGGAGCAAAGGTACAGGACGTCAGGCAGGCTCAGGGTCAGGGACAGGGACAGGCAGAGTTCAGTAATCCAGAGTAGGAGCAAAGGTACAGGACGGCAGGCAGGCTCAGGGACAGGCAGAGTTCAGTAATCCAGAGGTGGAGCAAAGGTACAGGACGGCAGGCTCAGGGACAGGCAGAGTGGTCAGGCGGGCGAGTACAGGGTCAGGACAGGCAAGGGTCAAAAACCAGGAGAACGAGAAAAGAGAGGCAGGGAAAAGACATGAGCTCACAGGACAAACGCGGCTAAGCTTGACAAACAAGACGAACTGGCACAGACAGTCAGAAAACACAGGTATAAATACCCAGAGTGGGGAAGATGGGCGACATCTGGTGGGGGGTGGAGACAAGCACACGGACAGGTGAAACAGTTCAGGTCGTGACAGGGTCGTGTTTCGGATGACGCATGGCTCTCAACATTCGCCTCTCCCAAGTCTGTATTGGAGTTGCAGGGATGTGACAAGACTGTAACTACCAATTGATTTCATAAAATTGGGGAGAAAAAGGATTTTAAAAATTACAATAATAAAATATAAGGAATGACATACTACTATCTAGTCTCTGTGTAAATGAGAATGGTTATACTGACTATACTGATAACTATACTGAATAAAAATATAAACGCAACATGTAAAGCATTGGTCTGTCACGCCTTGGTCTTAGTATTTAGTACTTAGTATTCTTAGTATTAGTATCAGGCCCTACACCCAAACAAGGGCACTGCGTTCATCCACCTCTGGCCTGCTCGCCTCCCTACCACTGAGGAAGTACAGTTCCCGCGCAGCCCAGTCAAAACTGTTCGCTGCTCTGGCCCCCCAATGGTGGAACAAACTCCCTCACGACGCCAGGACAGCGGAGTCAATCACCACCTTCCGGAGACACCTGAAACCCCACCTCTTTCAGGAATACCTAGGATAGGATAAAGTAATCCTTCTCACCCCTCCCCTTAAAAGATTTAGATGCACTATTGTAAAGTGGCTGTTCCACTGGATGTCTTAAGGTGAACGCACCAATTTGTAAGTCGCTCTGGATAAGAGCGTCTGCTAAATGACTTAAATGTAAATGTAATTTTGTGTTTTCTTTAGTTATTTGGTCAGGCCAGGGTGTGACATGGGTTTATTTTGTGTTGTCGTATTGGGGTTTTAGTAGGCATTGGGATTGTGGCTGAGTAGGGGTGTCTAGCATAGGCTATGGCTGCCTGAGGCGGTTCTCAATCAGAGTCAGGTGATTCTCGTTGTCTCTGATTGGGAACCATATTTAGGTAGCCTGGGTTTCACTGTGTGTTTTGTGGGTGATTGTTCCTGTCTCAGTGTGTTTGTATTTTCACCAGATAGGCTGTATAGGTTTTCACGTTCCGTTTCTTGTTTTTGTATTGTTCGTGTTCTTTCTATATTAAAGATGTATCGAACTAACCACGCTGCATTTTGGTCCGACTCTCCTTCGACGGAAGAAAGCCGTTACATGGTCCCATGTTTCATGAGCTGAAATTAAATATCAAATTATTTTTCCATATGTACAAAATTGTATTTATCTCAAATTTTGTGCACACATTTGTTTACATCCCTGTTAGTGAACATTTGTCCTTTGCCAAGATAATCTAGCCACCTGACAGGTGTGGGATATCCAATAGCTGATTAAAGACCATGATTGTTACATCTTGTGCTGGGGACAATAAAAGGCCACTCTAAAATGTGCAGTTGTGTAACGCAACACAATGACACAGATGTCTCAAGTTTTGAGGGAGTGTGCAATTGGCATACTGACTGCAGGAATGTCCACCAGAGCTGTTGCCAGATAATTGAGTGTTAATTTCTCTACCATAAGATGCCTCCAACGTCGTTTTGAGAATTTGGCCATACCAGCCCAGGACCTCCATATCTGGCTTCTTCACCTGGGGGATCGTCTGAGACCAGCCACCCGGACAGCTGATGAAACTGACTGGTATTTCTGTTTGTAATAAAGCCTTTTTGGGGGGAAAAACTAATTAGCCAGGCCCAGTGGGTGGGTGTAGGCTCAGCCATTCATAATTAGTTTTCCCCCATTCCCCATTCTCTAAATGACGTTGAAGGTGTCTTGTGGTAGAGAAATGAACACTCAATTCTCTGGCAACAGCAGCTCTGATCCACCAGGTGAAGAAGCCAGATGTGGAGGTCCTGGGCTGGCATGGTTACACATGGTCTGTGGTTGTGAGGCCGGTTGGATGTACTCCTGCCCAGCCATGTAAAATCCATAGATTAGGGCCTAATTTATTTATTTGACTGATTACCTTACACGGTATGAACTGTAACTCAGTAAAACTTTTGAAATGTTGCGTTTATATTTTTGTTCAGTGCATGTTTCTGACCTTGTGGTGACACTATAAGGTAGACAGAATGTGCCCAAAAAGAAAGTAGAAATATATTTTCAAAGGAATAGAAGATTGCATAACATGAGGGAAAATGAATATCAAGTGCAATCCATCACTCTTGTCAGGCTGGTGAGATGTTCATCCAGGGTGGAGGAATGAATTAGATTTCCAATGCAGACGGACATCGTAAAATGAGCAGCAGGAACATTTTCTGTATTTTCTGTCAATATTCATGATCGCAATGCCAGGACTGCCCAATTTCTGGGATGAAACGGTATACCTTCCCTTATCTGTTTGTTTGTGCTGCCTGTGTAAGGTTTGATGTAGGACTGCCCATTCGGGGTTGTTTGTCAGCACTCACTGTTAACCAATACGGGAAAGATTGACTGTATCCGTAGGGATGAACAGTCCCACTTACAGAGTATGCCGCCTTTATCTAGTGCAGTTTTGTCAAAACACTGTGGCACTATGGAGAGCTGTAAAAACACATCATTAGAGCCACACTGACCACAGAATTCATTTGAAAGTATAACCAACAATTGAATCTAATTTAAAGTGTGTGGGATGAGGGTCCATTAGTCGCCTATAATAAACATGAACAGATCATTAAATTAATCTCCGCTGCAAAAGAGCCATTTAATTAAATGTATAATATCTGCAAACATGGGTGTCTATGGAGATTCATGACAATTTGTGGGTGAGTGGGCTGTTGTATCGTGCTTGTGTGTGTGTGCTTTTGTTTGTTTGCGTGCATGTGTGTGCACGAAAGAGAGACAACACCCACACACACAAACACACACACACATTAACAGAGAGACACAGAGAGAAAAGTTCATTCCTGTGTTGTGTACATGTTAAAGTCTTTGATAGTATGCCACAGTCTGTGGATGAAGGTTTTCAGCTTTTAGTTTTCATTCCACATGAATGTCAAAATGAGGCCTGTCAACACGCATGCACGTTTATTAGCCACATTTCTTATGTAATTCATAGGTGGGTTGAATATAGTTTTCTTTACCCAGATATCTGGCACAATCAATATTGCTTTCCAGCTGAAAAAAGGCTGCACGTCTCCCAGGCTGTAGAGTGTACTTTGCATGTGACATATACAGGCCTCTATAATCCAAACAATTATGCTCACATGAGAGCACAGACACCATCAAAGAGCCATTTCTCCTGTCAGAGGAGGCATGAAATCATGACACAATGACAGAATCCGTTGTTTAAGCTGCATTTTGATTTTTTCTTTAAAGCCATTATGTAGGAAATGGCAAGTGGTGCATCTCCAGAGCTCCAAAAGGGAAATCATGCAGTCAACCTTGGAGAGTAAAAGCAATATAGCTGCCCCCCCCCTAATAATTATATTGCCGTTTTATTTATTTTTAGCTGAGAGTGATAGAGAACTCAAATGGAACATGTTGGGTTCCTCTGTGAAGAGCTGATTTGGGGCCCTGACTCTGGAGCACAGCACTGGGCAGTAAAAACCTGTCTGATGAGCTGATTTGGGGCCCTGACTCTGGAGCACAGCACTGGGCAGTAAAAACCTGTCTGATGAGCTGATTTGGGGCCCTGACTCTGGAGCACAGCACTGGGCAGTAAAAACCTGTCTGATGAGCTGATTTGGGGCCCTGACTCTGGAGCACAGCACTGGGCAGTAAAAACCTGTCTGATGAGCTGATTTGGGGCCCTGACTCTGGAGCACAGCACTGGGCAGTAAAAACCTGTCTGAAGAGCTGATTTGGGGCCCTGACTCTGGAGCACAGCACTGGGCAGTAAAAACCTGTCTGAAGAGCTGATTTGGGGCCCTGACTCTGGAGCTCAGCACTGGGCAGTAAAAACCTGTCTGATGAGTCGGATTTGGGGCCCTGACTCTGGAGCACAGCACTGGGCAGTAAAAACCTGTCTGATGAGTCGGATTTGGGGCCCTGACTCTGGAGCACAGCACTGGGCAGTAAAAACCTGTCTGAAGAGCTGATTTGGGGCCCTGACTCTGGAGCACAGCACTGGGCAGTAAAAACCTGTCTGAAGAGCTGATTTGGGACCCTGACTCTGGAGCACAGCACTGGGCAGTAAAAACCTGTCTGAAGAGCTGATTTGGGGTCCTGACTCTGGAGCACAGCACTGGGCAGTAAAAACCTGTCTGATGAGTCGGATTTGGTGTCTAAATGGGAAAACAATGCAGTGAGATGGGGTGGAGGTAAGGGGTGGGGGAAATGGGGGTTGGGGGTAATGAGAAAGGGGCTGTGAGGCAGGCTGATAGGGCGGCTAGGAAGACTTGTGTGGGAGAAGGGTTAGAGTCTTAACACAATACTGGTAATTAGCTTCTCTTTCCTTAAGTCAGGTACATTCTCCTTTCCCCACCCAAACCTAGGCTTATCTGTAAATTAGCTTCTGAAATAACACAACATGGAACCAGATAATTAGAACAGAAACCAATTAAACTCTTCGTAAATCAATAGAAAGAAAATGTGACATTTTCAGTTCATAATTAACAGCAGGGGAACAAAATGACAAATATCTCAGCTTTGTCCTTTTTTACAAATTCAGGGACAATAGATAACATTAGCTATTTAAATTCATTTAATTGGTATTACTGTAGTTCAGGCAAAAATACAGAAGTAGAAGTCTCTTTCACCAAAGTTAGATTATGGATGTTTTGTTGATGCACAATGGATGCATTGCGATGTTTCTTTAACATACAAGTAGCAACCATAATTTAATGAACACTAAAATAGCTCCTTGGTCAATACAAGCAGTTAGTTCAGCACCATGGAGAGCTACTTTGAACTACTCTTCAATTCCGCACAAAGAACAGCAGACAAACCTTCATAGAGTTCATAAAGCATGGGCAGCAAAGAGGTGTGTACGCCTGACAGAAAGTAAGTGTGTGTGGGTGAGAGAGAGAGAGAGAGAGAGAGAGAGAGAGAAGAGAGAAAAGCATCAGAAAGGCTACTTATGACTTATGTCTACTCTTGTTTTTAGAAAATGTATTTGATTAGAGGGAAAACAACTGGGAGATCTTGGTAGGAAAAGCTCAATAGCGTTGCACATTACTGGAGAAAGAGAGAGCCGCTTTGTGGCCTGCTGAAATGCATGATGAAAGAGGGTATTAAACTGCACACAGCAATCAGAGGGAAACAAATCGGCACACCCACAAAAGCAGAGAGTTGAGCATTTATTTTTCTCGTTAGTGCCTGGCAAATTAAATAAACCCTTCAGACCAGTGCCTTCTGAGCGCATCGGAGCCCCATTCTTATTCAACAGACGACATCTAAAGGGCTAATTACGCCAGTCCCCCAGCCTGTTAGGGAGAACCTCTCCACTCGCTGGGTTTTACACTGGATCTGTGACTCCGGAGTCCCCAGGGCACTGTCTCCACAGACACTAGTGCCAGAGAAGCTCTCTCTGGTCTCCGGCCCTTATTTAGGAAGCAGGGATATGTGGAGGAAAAAAAGAGCGCCCTGCTTCATATCCCTGACAACTCATTGCCACGGAAACAGCCCTGCTCTGACATCACTGCTCTCTGGGAGAAAAAGAGAGAAAGAGATGAAGAAGAAAAAAAAGAGTGTTGGAAAGAAAGATGAGCTGTGTTATAGAGACACTAACTCTGCCTCTAATTAAGGCAATGAACTGCAGAGTGCAGAGGTATGCAATGTATTACACTCCCATCAGCCTCAGCCAGCGTTCCAGGCAATAAGATTTCAATATGCTCATGGAACAGATCAGAGTAGAACTCAACCACAGACTGGTAGCTGTCATTGACTGGGACTGTGTCTCCACAGTTCAACATGAACCAGTTAATGGTATATGCATAGCCTACTTTTTTACTGAGGAGAACAGGGTCACAGAGGATCCACCAGACAGAATGGTATGGCAGTTTTACCTTGTGTGTTGTTTTGGGCGAGACAGACAGTGCCTTATAATGCAATAGTTGTAATGCATTATGAAAGAAGACAAGACATTGTAAACGTCTCATTCAGTATGTAAATGACATTTAAGTATGGGGCATAGCCTTACTTTGGATGTGGACTTAATTCAGTACTGTAACAATACTTTTGATAATAATTAATGAGTGAATTAATTAAATAACTCTTGATATCTTGGCGAGCATTTAAGCTATTTAAGTAAGTGTTTACCTCCCACCTCCCTACTGAGAGGAGGGGGTAATTAATGATCTCTCCACAGGAGACTGTGGGGATGGCAGATGGCATGGGTTACTTACAGCACACCACCACAAACATGCTCATTTGTCATATTGGGCAGAAGAAACGGGATAACGCTCCTTCACTTTTATCCTAGTATTAGTGGGATTGTAATGTTCTGAAATGTTTTGGAACACAGTTCAAGAGGTGGATTTCCGACAATGTGTTCAACCATCACTTGCAATATCCAATCATAACTCTCCCACTACGCTACTGTATTCATTGCCTGCATGAAGATAAATGTGTGACATTGATTGATTCAGCCTGTATAAAATTTAAAAACAGATTACATAATATACCAAGTTATTGTACACATTTTTTGGAGTGTTAATGACAAGCATTTTTGGGTGTGTGGGTGATGAAAATTCCCCTCCTCCGTGTTGTTCGCTCACGTAATCAGTGGGTACCGTAAGCGAATACATTTCTGTATGAAGGCTGAGAAAGCCAATTATAGAAATCTGAGAAATGCAGGGCCTGGCGCGTTTTAGATGCGGGTATGCTCGGTCATTATTAATTTCTCGAGTGAGGACAAAGAGCCAGCCGATTGAAATTCAGGAGATATAAGCTTGACCAGCGATATATATATATCTGTCTCTCTTGCGCTTCCTCGCGAGTAGACCACAGCACATTTCGTTGTTGCCGCGTGTTCCGGTTAAAACATCGTCATAAAACGCCGAAAAGGGTTTGAACATAATAAGTTAAGTACAACCTTTCCCTTGCCAAGGGAATCCCATGTGCTGCATTTTCAGGCACAAAGGAGGGTTTTGCTTGCATGCTAAAGCTAACAAGGGAAAATAGCCATTTTGTTTTCTTGTGCTACGTTGAAATTCCCCCGCCTTGCAACGTCCCCGCCCCGGGTAGTTCCGTTTGAATTCAGTTTGTGAAATCATTGACCGCTGACGTGTGCCCAGTATATTCGTTCATGAAGAATTATTCAGGTCACACTCAAGTCATTCCTTATGATATCCAGATGGATATCAATGTCTTATCCAATTGAACTAATAAGTGTAAATCTGGCAATTTACATTCTGAAATAGATATTTTAAATAATATCCAAATTGATGAGTTTTCTAAATAAGACGTTGTAAACTTTTTCCAAACTAACCTAGATGAAGCAACTTCTCAGGTTAATTCAAGTTTAATTCCCAAATAGCCTATACAGGTCTGATTTATCATTAAATGGATCAATCAGTAAGAATTGTTTTTTACAAAACCTTTCAGTAATCCAGTACTGACAGAAGCCCCGCCCCAGCGGGAATCCCATGTGGTTTCGGTTTTAGGGTGAAGTGTACCACAGTGTTGAATGTTCCCAACATTTGATCTACTGTTTACACTTATGATATCCAATCAATGGAGATTGTATCTACCTGGGAGTCTCGTGAGTGAAAACATCCGAAGTTCATCAAAGGTAAACGATTTAATTTGATTGCTTTTCTGATTTTCGTGACAAGGTTGCCTGCTGCTAGCAAGGCATAATGCTATGCTAGGCTATCGATAAACTTAAACAAATGCTTGTCTAGCTTTGGCTGTAAAGCATATTTAGAAAATCTGAGATGACAGGGTGATTAACAAAAAGGCTAAGCTGTGTCTCAATATATTTAATTTGTGATTTTCATGAATAGGAATATTTTCTAGGGATATTTATGTCTGTTGCGTTATGATAATTAGTTTCAGGCGATGATTATGCTCCCGCGTGCGGGTTTGGGAGTCACGATTAAGTGTCCCTCAGTCTTCTCCTCTTGGCCATTCGGCACTGAGTAATATGGCGCCTGTTGGCCAACAAAGCCAAAGCTTGGCTTCTCCTCTTGGCCTTTCGGCCCCACTTTCCCCACAGGATGAAGCCAACCCTCTCCGCCCGCTTGACGCGGAATACCTTGACAAACTCGTCAAGGATTTCCCCACCTTTGACCCCGTTCCAGGTCAGCCAAACGATACTGAGACGTTCTTAGCTGACATAGAGGACGTGTTGGATGGCTACCCGAACGCTACGGGTTCTGACAGTGTTTACCTGTTGAAGCGAACGCCGAATAGACACGTGACGAGGTTCATTCATCTACAACAGCAACATGTGCTAAATGACTACGCTAAACTTGCCACAGCTTTGAAATTAGAATTCAGTGGTTCTGCAACTCGTAAACACGATAGTTCACTGGCTAACACGGTCAAACAAGCTCGGAATGAACACACACAAGCTTACTATCATAGGCTTCGTTCAGCTTACTTTGACCTACTTACTGAAACAGGTATGGAAGACCTGTTACCATTTAAACAAATGTTCCTGTCAAACATGTATCCCACTTTCATTACCTACTTGGGCCCTGCAGCCCACATTGGATTGCCTATCTTACAACTCAGAGAGTTTGCCAGCACAGCTTTTGAGGCATCAAAAGTTCACAATGCTAAGAGCCCTGACCACTCGGTTTTGAAGTTTGACCAGGAGCACTCACTACAGTTAGAGGGTGCATTATCGCACAACAACAGTTTCTACCAGGAAACCATGATTCCAATAACCTCCGTGGTCAAAATAACTGTAAAGTACGTCACCATTAAAACGTCTACCGCTACAATCGACCTGTTCACTACTTTCCTGCACCCAACCCACACAAAGTGTCAGAGCACAAGGGTAACAAAGGGTTGAAGGATGATCAAACTTAGACCAATGTTCTCCGGAAGTTCCAATACGTGAAGAACTAAAGCGAGAAACATTTGAGAAAAGGGTAAAAGATAAGTCACAAGGAAAAATTACGGGGAATTACCGGACACCAGGTCCGCAGGACATCCATAGCAAGGACGTTAAAATTCAAATCTCTCCCGCTCTCATTCAAGACCCTATCCACGGCCCGCTTGATCAAGAAACAAGCCCACGGGCTTTGTCTATAGACTCTGATACAAAGGTTGCGAAGAAAAAGGTCAAACGCTTCGTTAAAGCCAAGCCCACTCAAATTCTGAAAAGTCGATCTGCTTCCACCTTGAACAGAATTGACACATCACGTTGTTGTGAACGATCACTCCATATGTCCACTAAACACGAATCGAAACGACCATACCTGGAAACAGTCCTGGAGGACTGCTTAACTTGTCATGCGCTAATTGATTCGGGTGCGACAATATCACTCATCTCTCAAACATTGTTTGATGATCTCAAAAGGGCTTTGAAGCCAACTAAACGTTGGTTAAAAGTGGAACGCTGCGACACTACACTTCGAGGGGTCACTGAGACTACCTCGCCTCTCACATTGAGAGTCATGCTGAATCGCTCATCTACCCTGTGTATGTTACCAGCCTCAAAACTGTACCCCTGCTACTTGAAGCAGACTTTGTGGAACGGTTACTCCCATTGATGGATTGGAAAACCAACCAGGTATGGTCACAGGCCACCGTTCCTTCTCCACCGACCACACTGTCTTCCCCTAACGCTAGCTGCAAAGCAGTCATTCACGAGGGGTATCTGTCGAAAACACCCCTTGGGAAATAAACGTTTAGAAACCTCTTGGGGCCTAATCCGATCCAAGGAGATATTTCGATATCTCGACACATTCCATCAGCCAATCTGATTGACCATCATTGTCATGATTTCGAGCCAGCTGTCTCTGTGAATGAGCAACTTCCCTCCTCCTTGCAGTCGTGCAATATGGTAGTTGAGATGGACTTCTCTTGCCCTTCGGACACTTCCGCAAACACTGCGGCCGTCTCAGCAAGAAAAACATAGATGCGCAGAGTATACTCTGCTTCCGATGACACACCTTACGCTCTGTGAGGGACTGTCAACCCTGACAATGACACTAATGGAGTCAGTCCAGCAACTGACCTGATGACTCCCACTGGTAAAACACTTTGCGATATCACAGACCGATATCCTCGTCTCAGTTCGGAGGTACTGAAGTGGTTGCCACACGTGGACGCGGTGGTGACAGTCAGACCTCTACAGCCACTGAGGGTGTTGAAGCACAAACACCAGGAGATTTGGTTGAAAGGTTACAGCCACTCTCATAATAACACGGCTACTGACAACTCGTACATAGGGTCAGAACTTTTCGCTTGGGCCTCGGATACAAACACCACCCGCTGGTGGAGGGGTCCCGAGACACAAAGGGGGGAATAGTAGCCCAGACCCATGATGAGCCTTATCGAGGCCAGTGGGGGGGTCGAGACTACGGACAACACCGTAAGAGGCCGCCAGAGCATAAATCAAATCTAGTTGTAAACTCCCCTTTAAGAACAATGAGGAGCAGACAGGCCCCTAGACGGGGATTATCTTAGAACACATCTAAGATAGTACTGAGGTGTACCACACTGGTCATAAAGGAAGTCCAGTGGACTTGTCCACCTCCAAAACAAATGGCAACAATAATCATTCCTTGCCATGTGTATTAGTCACTACAAGACAACTAGTAAAATGCTCTAATCATGTATTCCTGTAGGATAACATTTCAGAATAAATCAGTAGGACAACTGGACCCCTTGAGTACCAGTACCACAGTCAGTCCAGCAACACTCAGTAAGAGGATTAGTAACCCCACAAGTTAAATTGCTATTGATAATAGCAACATAGGAATCACTCAGAGTGCAACACGGGGAAAGAAATCTCCATTACATTCTTCCAATGGTTAACACACGCCACTAATAAATAGAACTCTCCGTTCAGGAGAAAAGTTATTAGAAGTCATGAACCACGATCACACCACGTACGACTGGTCTAATACTTAAAGAGTACTTCCATCATGCGGTTAGCTCCTCCGTGGATCACATAGCTATGAAGTAGACTTCTGAATACCTACCGCCACTACAATAGTGGAAGACAGTGACTGGTAGTAAAACCACTACAGACTCTCTCAACACCAATTCTGACTGACCTCCAGGCATTGAGCTGAAAATTACCTGACTACGTCAGACTCATTCTGAACAAGTTGTAATCTGCCAGGATACTTGGTTTCCTTCCCTTGACATGTGAGCTTGCGTAAGAATAAACGCGCATGCTCAACGGAACATCCAATTAGGATTTATGCTAGGATCACTCAAAGCAAAATTCCAGCCTTAGTAAAGTTGAACATTTATTTTGAGGCCTATAACTCTACAGCTATAGCACTCACCAGTTTTCTTCCCAGAAGTCCATAGGTCATCCCTGTAGACTGCCCAAAACTAGTGCCTTACAGCTGTAGACTTATCATATAGTTATCAACTTAGGATAGTACCCTAAGCAACACCCCGCAAATTAAGAAAGCCATAGATATGACATTAGACAATGCCAGGATAGGGTCATTTTGCCAAGACCATGGATGTAGATAGAATAGAGTCCAATTAGATGATTAAGGGGGCATAACTATATTTGTTTTGTTTATGCTTTCATTCATTTTGTTTCATTTTCTTCGACACGTAGAAAGTGATAGAGCCATAAACAACTTCCCCATACAACCATCACTTAGTGCCACAACGCCTCTCATTTGGGAGGAAATGTAATGATATATTTCATGAGTGTGTGTGCGTTGTTAACATCTGCCTAAGTTACTGCCCAGATCTTCCAGTCTGGACGACCAGACGACGGGTCCGGAACGGCGATCCCAATCCGGACATCCGCTGCCCAGCCATGGAGCGGACTTCTTCATTTGCAGACACCCTACCCGGGTCGACCACCAGAGGGGGGACTGCAACGGCGATCCCAATCTGGACATCCGCTGCCGAGCCATGGAGCGGACTTCTTCATTTGCAGACACCCTACCCAGGTCGACCACCAGATGGATACCACAACGATGGTCCACAACCAGGACAACCCACAATCATTTTTATGTTGGTTTGCAAGATGCAGGTTATTCACAAGATTGAACCCAACATGGGGGGACTGTCATGACGTTGGCCTGGTGGTAGGTTTATGACAGTCATAAATACATCTTCCCCCCTTTTCCTCACTCTACCCTACTGATGTTACATTTGCAAAACCCTTGGTTAACATAGAGATTCTGGGAACATCAGAAGATGGTGGGAAATGAACTATATTCTGGTAATCCGACCAATTGAACATTTGCGGTGGTACTTAATGAATATGATGTCAGTTTGATTGTCATCTGAGACATTCTCATCAATGATAAGATGACATAAACTCTACATTGGAAAGTCTACACATCAGAGTTATCAGATTCACATGGGATTTTTGTTCAATTTAAATGTTTGTATATGAAATTATTCGAGATGGGATGAAATGTGATTTTAGCTTCTAAAATGTGAGATTTGGGTTTTCATAAGGTAGGGCTCTTCTCAATCAGTGCCCGCCCCTGTGAAGGGACACGGGCTATAACACTTTTCAAACACGCCCTCCTCTCCCTTCCTATATAAAGTCTTGACGACAATATGAGGATGTGAGGACAACGGTCCGATGTCAGAATGGTTCAGATAATAACTACAGAACGAAGCCAACATCAGCGTGAGCTTTGGTTGCGAATGGTATGAACTTTGAACTCTTATTCACTACAGAAGTGATACCTCCTAGCCGTTGAGTTAGCAACAGCAGCTGCAAACGCAGGTTAGGAAGTATCCAGTCTACCACACAACGACGTTACTACAGCGTATTCAATTTACCAGCAGAGACATTCTTCAAAGGACTCAGTTGGGTAACACGGCCTTCCATCTACCACCAACCTACCGAAGCGCAGCTCAGAGTAAATATTTATTGCATTTTCCTTTTCCAAATGGGAAGTCATTTAGATTGCATAGATCGCCCTTTGTTCCTCAGTCTTCCAGCTCTTTCACTCAAGCCCAGCCCCTTTTCTTTTGTGTAACAAGCTGTCATATCTGTTCCGCCCGCTAGGGTCGTTTTCCTTTATGACGTAATTTGTAATCAAGTTGATTAATTTTGTGTATATGTAATTCTGTGTGATTAGTTAGGTATTTAGTAAATAAATAATTAAACCCAATTTCGTATTGCTGATTCAACTTGTTAGCCAGGGTTCGTGCAGTTAACCAAGAATTTACAACTTTCAGATGAGACTGAATTAAGGTGACGATTAATATTGACTGCTATTGATGTAAAATATTACTAGGTCTTTAAGAGTTTATTCGGAAGATAACAGCTCTATAAATATTATTTTGTGGTGCCCCGACTCTCTAGTTAATTACATTTACATGATTAGCTCAATCAGGTAATATTAATTACGGAGAAATTATTTTATAGAATAGCATGTCATATTACTTAACCCGGCATAGCCAAAGACATGACAATAGCCTTAATAAAATACCATAGTATAATAAAAAAATATATTGGCCATATTAAATTAGCATTGTAATTGTGCACACATGGATGTCAGACATGCACCTACCCCATTGCACTGCTGCTGATGACTGGGATGAATGCAGGAGCAGATTCCAGGAGCAGGACAAAACACCCTCTTTGACTGGTATAAGGGCCTGTACGTGATAGGTCTGATTATGATGGTCATAGCGCTTCATGACAGTGTCATAAAGTGTATTTTCTACAAGTTATTTAAAATCATGAAAGAACATGATTGTAAATTATTAATTACAACAACAGATTTAACACAATATATGTCACAACAGGTGTAAATACATGGGTTATGACCATATTATGACAGGTTATGACAAGATATATCAGCTGTTATGACATATTATGACATGGTTATGACAAGATATATCAGCTGTTATGACATATTATGACATGGTTATGACATCAAGTAAAGGTAAAGGTAACGGAACATTGATGAACAATGTTGAATAATATTAGGCTTTTCTCCCACTTTTGTCAGCAGGTGAACTACACACTTGTTGTCAGACACTACACATTCCAAGAGGAAAAAACACGTCTTTTCCCATGGTGAATAACTTTCAGAATTATCTTATCAAGGGATTAAGTCTAGACCTGTTTTATCAACTGCTCTATTTGAAACATGAACACTATGTCCTCAACAAAATTGGAAGCATCCGCATCTCTGCTTGCCCGAGAGTAAAAGCATATAATATTGCTTTAATGAACTTCAAAATGTGTCTCAGGTTGGCAGGGAAGCTTTAGCTGCCAAGGGGAAGCATTTGGGAAAAGGCACAGTAGAGGCAAAACATCTGGCCTCCCATTTTTAATTAGACTTGGCTCACAGGCGGGTTTTGCTTGTTCTGTTATGCTGCTTTTCGACTCGAACACCAGTGTTACACTAGGGAAATATACTATGGAAATTGTGTTTCCATAGCTAGGGCTGACAGCGAGGACTTGTGAAGAGCAGAATCAACAACCTCTGAATAATCAAAACTGTTTCTTTGTGAGAAGGTGTTAAAGTTCACATTTAGTTGGCCCCAAGTGAGAGCAGGTCTGCTGGAGCGGCAGCCCAGTGTGACACAGGTGCCGGCCAACGTAGATCCTGAGCCTTTTGGGTAAAACACCAGGGAAAATCCTATATGGAAAAGTGCCATTAGTCTGGGACTTCTTGGCCTTGATAACCACCTGACTGGCTCCAGATGAGAGGGAACTGAGATCAAGGCCCACCGTGTGTCAGGCATGCTTCCACATTTGTTTAGTTAGACACATGGGTATCTTCTCTCTTTTCAACAGTAGACCCAGATAGGGGCCCATGTTGTGATTATAATGTATTGATAATATGGAGAAGTCATTGGCTCAAGCGCTCTAAATGCTTCCTTTTTCTTTTTCATGTCTTTCCTTCAACTTAAAGACTTTCGATCACAGTATAATCAGAATACAATTCCTGAAGTACCCAGTGCCCAAAGAAGTGGAAACCACACATTGTCAACCTTTCAAAGACTAAAGAAATATCTAACTGATTTTAGCCCGAGGCCAAACTCATTCCAGGCTAGAACAAACTCAGTGTCTGACAGTGGTTCTGTAGTCAGTGGGGCTGAAGAAGACAGAGGCAATACACATACAGATTAGGGTCACTTCCTGTCTGTATATTTGTAAAGCATTCCAATCTATCCATTGCAATTTGAAGATGGACATACATATACCCTGTCCCCACCACTGACCCAAGCCAAACTTTGCTAAACGGTGTTGAACTGGCTACGAATCCACCATAGTTGCTGGACCCGTGCTAAAAAGGACAATGTGGAAATAAAATATCTGAGCCAGCACAGCACAGTTGGGTTGGTAGGAAAGATAAAAGGCTAATGTTCTATGTCATGGTCCATAAACTCCAATGGAGCAGCGCTCCCTCATGTTGCTTCAGTCTCTCTCTATGTGACTCTGAAGCAACACTATGAAAAAATAATTGAAAATGTGAGAAAACAACAGGAACACATGAAATCTTGCTGTTTTTCACAACAAAGGTGTGAAGGACACTGTAAATCACAAATCCATATCAGACGGGTACCCCTTTGATAAATTGGCATCGTGTGTGTGTGTCTGCGGTGTTCCGTAGCCTATGTCTATTATTACCTATTACAGCCTGATTTCAGTCTTTACATTCAAAGCATCAGTGATAAACCCCAGATTATTTATCTTATTATATTGCCTCTCTCTCTGATTTTATGTTCAGCCACATTGCCCTTTGTGTGCTGGCTGCTGATGGAATGAGAATCTGTTTCTGCTCTCATGTTGTCCGTCTGGCACCCATCAAACACTGAAAAATATTTCCTCTGTCTGCCTTTAATGAGAAACTATGAGCCTGGGGGGCAGATGTGGAGGCCTAGAGGAGATGATTCCACTCAGGCAGAACACTGAGCCTGTATCTTCCTGTGACTTTCTGGGTGGAGCCCAAGGAAGCCACTGCCTGCCCAATTCCAGCTCAGCTCTCGCCTCTGCAGCAAGGGGATATTAGCAGTATTTTTCTCAGAAATCCACGTCTTCATTGATGTTGGTGTACTAAGAGCATTAATTAAATCTATGGAAGGGTTGCTGTGCATCCAATTACCTTTTCCTTTGTTGCACAGTTCTGTATTCTCAACAGCTAAATTATTTTCCAAATGTTGCAGAATAGCATTGTGCAATTGAAATTATGGTTACTGTTGCTGTTAATATAGTTGGCTTCTTATTGGCCTTTTGATGAATTGAAACAAGCCTGAAAGAAACAAAGTGAAGAAGCCAGCATTAGTGTTAATTTATCCCAACAGTCCTGTTATCTGGCCACAATATCCAAGACAATTGTAAGAGCATTAAAGCAGTTAAATTATGGAGAAAATAGTTTATATTTACTAGTAGAATAGACAACACTGAGAGGAGTCTGCATCTGTCAAATCAGCCTGGTTCTAGACCTGTAAGTGCTTTAGCCAACTCTTCTGACAATGATTAGCCAACTATCCTCTTTGGCATTAGCTAGAGGACTTGGCTTAAGTACATACACATCTAAGACCAGGCTAGTGTCCAATGTTAACACTGTATACTTCCACATTAGCGCTTCCTCATAGATCAAGTTTGAGTAATCCTGTAAATGAAATGTTCGTCTCCAGTTACTAAACAGAATGTTTTCTTTTTTAATTTTATTTCACCTTTATTTAACCAGGTAGGCTAGTTGAGAACAAGTTCTCATTTGCAACTGCAACCTGGCCAAGATAAAGCAAAGCAGTTCGACACATACAACAACACAGAGTTACACATGGAATAAACAAACATACAATCAATAATACAGTAGAAAAATCTACAGCATGTGCAAATGAGATAGGATAAGAGAAGTAAGGCAATACATATGCCATGGTGGCAAAGTAATTACAATATAGCAATTAAATACTGGAATGGTAGGGTGTGCAGAAGATGAATGTGCAAGTAGAGATACTGGGGTGCACAGGGAGCAAGTAAAATAAATAAATACAGTATGGGGATGAGGGAGATTGGATGGGCTATTTACAGATGAGCTATGTACAGGTGCAGTGATCTGTGAGCTGCTCTGACAGGTGGTGCTTAAAGCTAGTGAGGGAGGTAAGGAGTCTCCAGCTTCAGAGATTTTTACAATTCGTTCCAGTCATTGGCAGCAGAGAACTGGAAGGAGGGACAGCCAAAGGAAGATTTGGCTTTGGGGGTGACCAGTGAGATATACCTGCTGGAGGGCGGGCTACGGGTGGGTGCTGCTATGGTGACCATTCAGCTGAGATAAGGCGGGGCTTTACCTAGCAGAGACTTGTAGATGACCTGGATCCAGTGGGTTTGTCGACGAGTATGACGCGAGGGCCAGCCAACTAGAGCATACAGGTCGCAGTGGTGGGTAGTATATGGGGCTTTGGTGACAAAACGGATGGCACTGTGATAGACTGCATCCAATTTGTTGTGTAGAGTGTTGGAGACTATTTTGTAAATGACATCACCGAAGTCGAGGATCGGTAGGATGGTCAGTTTTACGAGGGTATGTTTGGCAGCATGAGTGAAGGATGCTTTGTTATGAAATAGGAAGCCGATTCTAGATTTAATTTTGGATTGGAGATGTTTAATGTGAGTCTGGAAGGAGAGTTCACAGTCTAAGCAGACACCTAAGAATTTGTAGTTGTCCACATATTCTAAGTCAGAACCGTCCAGAGTAGTAATGCTGGATGGGCGGGCAGGTGCGGGCATCGATTGGTTGAAGAGCATGCATTTAGTTTTACTTGCATTTAAGAGCAGTTGGAGGCCACGGAAGGAGAGTTGTATGGCATTGAAGCTCATCTGGAGGTTTGTTAACACAGTGACCAAAGAAGGGCCAGAGGTATACAGAAATGTGTCGTCTGCGTAGAGGTGGATCAAAGAATCACCAGCAGCGAGAGCGACATCATTGACGTACACAGAGAAGAGAGTCGGCCCAAGAATTGAACCCTGTGGCACCCCCATAGAGAATGCCAGAGGTCCGGACAACAGGCCCACCGATTTGACATACTGAACTCTATCGGAGAAGTAGTTGGTGAACCAAGCGAGGCAATCATTTGAGAAACCAAGGCTCTTGAGTCTGCCAATAAGAATGTTGTGATTGACAGAGTCCAAAGTCTTGGCCAGGTCGATGAATACGGCTGCACAGTAATGTTTCTTATCGATGGCGGTTATGACATCGTTTAAGAACTTGAGGTGCACCCATGACCAGCTCTAAAACCAGATTGCATAGAGGAGAAGGTACAGTGAGATTCGAAATGGTCGGTAATCTGTTTGTTAACTTGGCTTTCAAAGGCAGGGTAGAATAGATATAGATCTGTAATGTACAGGTAACACCAACATAAAGTGTCTCAATAGGGTGTTGGTCCACCTCTAGCCAGAACAGCTTCAATGAACCTCGGTATAGATTCTACTAGTGTCTGGAATTCTATTGGAGGGAAGCAACACCATTCTTCCACGAGAAATTCCATAATTCGTTTTTTGTTGATGGTGGTTGAAAACGCTGTCTCAGGCGCTGCTCCAGAATCTCCCATAAGTGTTCAATTGGGTTGAGATCTGGTGACTGAGATGGCCATGGCATATGGTTTACATTGTTTTCATGCTCATCAAACCATTGATTGACCATTCGTGTAGAGAGAAGGTGATACTCACGACTAGCGACTTACAGGTGACGAGGCCCAGCATGAGAACTCAATACATTGTTTAGATGGATGGCCGTATATTTGCATCTCACAGAAGAGAAACACACCTTCGCTGTGGCAAACTCCTGGGACGAGACATTGCCACGGAAGTCCTGGTGTCACTGACGCCAGGAGAGGTGTGAAGATCTTAATCAACGGAATTAATGCAACTGTGTGAATTAAACTGTCATGTTTGGATTGTTTCGAGAGTTATGAATGTTGATATATTCTACTGTACTGTAAGTACTATGGATGTATTGTTACACGGAAACTGTGTTATTCTGTTCGTCGGACGGCGGACAGTTCAAAGAGGAGCGACACAAGGGTACAATCCTATTATACAGTTTCAAGATGTGGTGATTCGATTGGAATCTGGGTGTGTTTCTCCTGCCTTTTGTTTTAACTAGCAAAGTGAAAATACATTTTAATTCAGGTTGTGGGAGATGTTGTGCTCAAATTGGGTTGAAAAGGGCAATGAATTCGCTCATACTATCAGATCTTGCTTCCAAGCTCCTGTGTGTATCAGACTCACATTATTTTCTCTTCGATTATTCTGAACTGAAGACACGTGTGACCACGTTAAGTCTTATTTAGGGGATAGTCATCTACTCGGTGTATTCTGTAAAGTATCATGTATTTTATGTAGAATGTAATTGTTTGAGTGTTCATTATTTTGTGACAAATAAATCCTATTCGTTTAACTGAATAAATGCTGACCTCATTTTACTGAGTAATTCTTTGATTGGCTATACGTTCATAATTTAGTAGGTCTATTGGTAAATATGATTTATGCTACACATAGTACATGGAATAAATTAATGCTAGAACATTGGTTCCCAGGATTAGCGATCTGTAATTTAATAACTTAATAATTGCATAACGGTGCAAGAAAGACACGTGTTCATTCTAGACCTACATAAGAGGTGATGCAGGGCTTAATTCCTTGACTAGATTCCCTCAGAGATGCACAGGGTCTGTTGCATTTATTCACATAATAACGGAGTCAGATTGCTGAATGTAGTTTATTTTTATATTAAACGTAGTTTTCATTCAGCTACACTCGCGCCATGTGGATGGGGGCATTATCATAGCCATGGCAGCCAAAATATTGGCCTGCCCAGCATGTTTATACATGACCTTATGTTAATTGCTTAAGTAACTCAGGAACCACACTTGTGTGGAAGCACCTGCTTTCAATATACTGTGTCCCCCATTTACTCAAGTGTTTCCATTATTATGATAGTTACCTGTAGTTCCCAATAACTACTGACCAGAAAACCCATGTCTTTCTCAAGAGCTAAACTCCTTTGAAAGTGGCCATGACATTACCTTTCTAGTAGCAAAACCTGGTACCCAGGAACCACCGCACGCCACTTGGACCAAGCTTTAAAAAATACTATATTTTTATGCCTCAGTTGAGCAGTGTCTGGAGAAGGTTTGCATTACCTGACAGCCTGTGATGTCAGAGCCAGACAGCCAATTTCATAAACATATGCACCAATTACGAAATCCATTAATATCTATCATGTCCTGTCATAAATCATACAGCATGGCAGTGGGTCTGACTGTAATTATTGTTGAGTGAGTAGCGGAAGTCCTTGATTAGGTCGACTCATTATTTCCCCCCCATATGATTAAACTCAGCTCTGAAATAATGGGGAGAGAAAAGGCACCAACTGTGCTTCAATGTGTTTATACCTGTGAATGTGAGCCCGTGGAAATGTGCTCCACTGACTTACCTTTCTCTGTTTGTGAATATGACAGACACTGATCAGTACTTTGACGTAAAAAAAACTAAATAAAACCTGTGTTTGTGTCATGGCATCCAAAAATAGCCCTGACTAGTGAAAATAGTTCAACAAGCTCAAATCAAATAATACAAATGCAATGTTAACTGTTTGAACACACAATAAACAGGAGAAAACAGAGCTTGATGTCATACTGTAGGCTACAGTATCGCTTTGGAGAATCTGATTCTCTAATATTGACTGGGATGCATTTTTACATGTGTAATCCTGTGTGTTTTCAAACAATAATGTATAGCTTTAGCTGTATGGTGTCAATATCAAATAATGGTGCTATTTTTTATCTTGACGACACGTCTTTATACTAGTACATCATCTTAATTCCCTTGTTCATTTAAATACCCATTAAAGCAATTTATTTCAGATCCATCATTTACATGAATGGAAATAATTGAATGATTTGTTATTTGCACTTCAAGCTCCAGTAACCAGGGGATATTCTAAATACTGATAGTTTGAGGTGAATGGTTCATGCCATTCAGGATTGTCAAAATCTAATTGGGGTTTTATGCATCCGTTTCGGGCATGGAGAAGTTTAATTGTAATTCCGAATGCAGATTTATCATTATTGGCAGTGGTTGTATATCTTTCACCTTATTGATCTCTTGGGTCGAGCTATTCTTCTCCATTATGGCAATAATCCGATTTACAAAGGCTGCATATATGAGATTAAAAATATCCTTCACCTTCCAACAGCACCACGCTGGACCCTCAGTTATGCAGACCAATTGGCTCCTGGCCAGAGCTGACTAATGTCTTCTGGCACATGGGGGTTTTAGGGAAATCAATAGTGCACAATACCCAGGCCTGGCTAGATTCTTCCCTTTGGAATGGAGGAAAGCACATTACTTTGAGTGCAAACCCTATTAACAAAGACGCAAAGTCATGCATTATTTAGGGGGTGCCAGATTCATGAGCCCAGTTCAAAACAAATATGAATTATGCATCTGTTCTTCCCAGACTGCTTTCTTGATTTTCTCAAATAAATGTGGTTATGTTATTAACAATTGGTACATTACTAATCAAACACAGTAGATATATATCTACAATGTGAGTCAGTGGCCTGCCTATTTGAGGGCAATAAAGGCTATTAGGATGGGGATGGATGGGGGAGACCCTCTCCATCCTGATCAAAGCTAATGGGAGGTCTTTGCTGTGCCTGGGCCACAGTGGAGCGAAGGGAGGGGAGTGGAGGAGGCTCCTCCTGGTTTATCGATTAGAGCCCAGGGTAAAAGTTTTGCCATTATTCCTCAGCAGTGAGGGGATGGCCCTCCTCTCCTAGAGATCAATGATGTGCCTAGAGCTGTAATCCCTGTGCTCCTGATGATGTTTTCATTGCTGTGTCAAGCACTAGCGGAATGGACTCACTGGCCCTACTCTCCATACACATTTCAGCAAACATCTATAGGCTGTTCATAGACTACAGCTCAGCATTTAACACCATAGTCCCCTCCAAGTTCCTCACCAAGTTCGGGACCCTGGGACTTAACACGTTCCTCTGCAACTGGATCTTGGACTTCCTGACTGGCCAGCCCCAGGTGGTAAGCGTAGGTAACAACACCCCTGCCACCCCTGCTGACCCTCAACATGGGGCTCCACCAGAGGTGTGTGCTTAGTCCACTCCTGTACTCCCTGTTCACCCAGGACTGTGTGTCCATGCACGACTCCAACACAATCATCAGGTTTGCTGATGACACAACGGTAGTAGAACTGATCACCGATGGCAATTAGGCAGCCTACAGCAGTGGTCACCAACCGGAAGATCGCAATCGACTGGTCGATAACCAGGCCATTCTTAATCGATCACCAAACATGTCTGTAAAATAGCCAACAATAAAGCATTGCGTTCTTATTTTTTTATTCGTTTCGCGCTGTTGAGGGTAGGTGCACTTTATTCAGCAGTCCTAGCGCCGGAATGGCAAAGTGTTCCCATTGTCACGTCCTGACCTTAGTTCCGTTTTTTTATGTCTCTATTTTAGTTTGGTCAGGGCGTAAGTTGGGGTGGGCATTCTATTTTTTGTTCTACGTTTGTATTTCTATGTTTTTGGCCTGGTATGGTTCCCAATCAGAGGCAGCTGTCAATCGTTGTCTCTGATTGAGAACCATACTTCCAAGGCAGCCTGTTTTCGCCCTTGATGGTGGGTAGTTGTTTTCTGTCTCTGTACCAGACAGGACTGTTTCGTTTGTTCCGTTTTGTTATTTTTGTTCTAGTGTTCAGTGTAATTTAAAGATCATGAACACGTACCACGCTGCACCTTGGTCCTCTCCTTCTTCCACCAATGACAACCGTTACAGAACTACCTACCACAACCAGACCAAGCAGCGTGGTAACCAGGAGCAGAGGGTTCTGGACTCCTGGACTTACTTGGGAGGAGATTTTGGACGGTGAGGGACCCTGGGCACAGGCTGAGGAATATCACCGCCCCAGGGAAGAGCTGGAGGCAGCTAAAGCCGAGCGGCGGCGATATGAGGAGTTAGCACGGCAGCACAACAGGCACGAGAGGCAGCCCCAAAACTTTCTTGGGGGGAGCACACGGGGAGTGTGGCTAAGTCAGGTAGGAGACCTGAGCCAACTCCCTGTGCTTACGGTGGAGAGAGAGTGACCGGGCAGGCACGGTGTCCCCAGTGCGCATACATAGCCCGGTGCGCTACATCGCAGCTCCTCATATCGGCCAGGCTAGAGTGGGCATCGAGCCAGGAGGGATGAAGCCGGCTCAGCGCATCTGGAGCCCAGTGCGTCTCCTCGGTCCGTGTTATATGGCACCAGCCCTACGCACTGTGTCTCCCGTGGGTCTGCACAGCCCAATGCATCCTGTTCCTGCGCCCTGCAAGTGTCGGGCTAAAATCAACATCCAGCCAGGACGGGTTGTTTAGGCCCTTAGTTCGAGACCTCCAGTGCGCCTCCACGGACCGGTCTATCCTGTGCCTCCTCCAAGGACCAGGCCTCCAGTAGATCTCTCCAGCCTGGTGAGTTCTGTGCCTGTTCTAAGTACCAAGTCTCCTGTGTGTCCCTCCAGTCCGGATCTGCCAGAGCCCCCTCCAGTCCAGACGCTCCAGAGCCTCCCTCCAATCTGGACCCTCCAGAGCCGCACGTCAGTCCGGAGCTGCCAGTGCCACCCGTCAGTCAGGAGCTGCCAGAGCTGCCCGTCAGTCAGGAGCTGCCAGAGCCGCCCGTCAGTCAGGAGCTGCCAGAGCCGCCCGTCAGTCAGGAACTGCCAAAGCCGCCCGTCAGTCAGGAGCTGCCAGAGACGCCCAACAGTCAGAAGCTGCCAGAGCCGCCCTTCACTCCGGCGATGCCAGAGTCTCCCGTCTATTCGGGGCCCGCTGAAAGGGTCCCCAGTCTGGGGTCGGTGGCGAGGGTCGCCGCTCCAAAGGTGCCACCTAAGTGGGCCCAGACTAAGGTGGAGTAGGTTCCACGTCCCGCGCCAGAGCCACCACCGCGGACAGATGCCCACCCAGACCCTCCCCTATGAGTTTAGGTTTTGCGGCCGGAGTCCACACCTTTGGGGGGGTACTGTCACATCCTGACCTTAGTTCCATTTTTTATGTCTCTATTTTTGTTTGGTCAGGGCGTGAGTTGGGGTGGGCATTCTATGTTTTGTTCTATGTTTGTATTTCTAGGTGTTTGGCCTGGTATGGTTCCCAATCAGAGGCAACTGTCAATCGTTGTCTCTGATTGAGAACCATACTTAGGCAGCCTGTTTTCGCCCTTGAGTGGTGGGGAATCGTTTTCTGTCTGTCTCTGTACCAGACAGGACTGTTTCATTTGTTCCGTTTTGTTATTTTTGTTCTAGTGTTCAATGTAATTAAAAGATCATGAACACGTACCACACTGCACCTTGGTCCTCTCCTTCTTCCACCAACGACAACCGTTACACCAATTTTGAGCCATTTCATGTGTCTGAAGGTAGAACTCTGCCTACCCATCAGGTCCAGAGAGCATATCAAGTGCAGCTATAGGCCTACCGCTGGCCAATCAGATCACTGTGTCTGCAGTTTCCAAGCTCCATAAACTGTAAAAAAAAAACATGACTAGAGAGAGACTCGACAAAGTGCTGCTGTTTTTAATGAGTAAGTTTGTGTGTAAGTTGTTATTCAGCACAGTCAACACTTTGTTCAACAGTTTTATAATCAAATCAAATGTTATTAGTCACACGTGTAGACCTTACAGTGAAATGCTTACTTACGAGCACCCAACCGACAGTGCAGTTTCAAAAATTAAGAATAAGAGATAAAAGTAACAAGTAACTAAAGATGAGTAGTAAAAAATAACAATATATACAGGAGGGATGCCGGTACAGAGTCAATGTGCGGGGGGGCCCAGGTTTGTTGAGGTAATATATACATGTAGGCAGAGTTAATTAAAGTGACTATTTCTTTTTTTATTTGACCTTTATTTAACTCGATGGTGCAGCTATAGAACCTTTTGAGGATTTGAGGACCCATGCCAAATCTTTTCAGTCTCCTGAGGGGGAATAGGTTTTGTCGTGTCCGCTTCACGACTGTCATGGTGTGCTTGGACCATGTTAGTTTGTTGGTGATGTAGACACCAAGGAACTTGACGCTCTCAACCTGCCTCACTGCAGCCCTGTCGATGAGAATGGGGGCGTGCTTGATCACGTTGAGTGAGAGGTTGTTGTCCTGGCACCACACGGCCAGGTCTCATTGTTGTCGGTGGTCAAGCCTGCCACTGTTGTGTCATTGGCAAATGTAATGATGGTGTTGAGGTCGTGCCTGGCTGTGCAGTCATGGGGTTACAGGGAGTACAGGAGGGGGCTGAGCACGCACCCCTGAGGGGCCCCTGTGTTGAGGATCAGCATGGCGGATGTGTTGTTTCCTACCCTTACCACCTGGGGCGGCGCGTGTTTTGATGAGCTTACATTGTTATTATTTGCGACCTGTGTCTTTTTTAATTTTACATTTACATTTAAGTCATTTAGCAGACGCTCTTATCCAGAGCGACTTACAAATTGGTGCGTTCACCTTAAGACATCCAGTGGAACAGCCACTTTACAATAGTGCATCTAAATCTTTTAAGGGGGTGAGAAGGATTACTTTATCCTATCCTAGGTATTCCTGAAAGAGGTGGGGTTTCAGGTGTCTCCGGAAGGTGGTGATTGACTCCTCTGTCCTGGCGTCGTGAGGGAGTTTGTTCCACCATTGGGGGGCCAGAGCAGCGAACAGTTTTGACTGGGCTGCGCGGGAACTGTACTTCCTCAGTGGTAGGGAGGCGAGCAGGCCAGAGGTGGATGAACGCAGTGCCCTTGTTTGGGTGTAGGGCCTGATCAGAGCCTGGAGGTACTGAGGTGCCGTTCATTAATCATTCGTTAATATCAAGGAATATTTAACTTTTTCTGGTCATAGTCGTAACAACATGAATTGGTACATGATGCAGAAGTACTGCAGTGTGACTTAAGTTTTTCCATCGGCTGGAAGACTGTGTCCCCTTTTCTCTGTGGAGGGAGGGAGAGAGAGAGGAGGGATGGTGAGTTGGATGAGAGGCAGCCTCACCGCTGATCCCTCCCTCCCCTCAGACTGACCATCAGATGCAGGCAATCAGTCCAGTAAAATAAAAAAGCTAATTATTCTGCTCACTCAGCTGTGCCTCACAAGTAATACAACAAATGATCTATTACCAGTGTGATCATATAGCTAAGATTTTGAAATATAATTTCAAAATGGTCTGAGAAGAACAACATTGGCAGTGCTATTCAAGCGTAGCCAATTTGCAGTAATAATGTATTGGGCCTATAGCCAACTGCACAAACCTCATTGCTTCAGAACTGTTTTTAATTGTTGCATAGGCTTATGTTGCATACAGTAGGCTTATATATGTATGTATATATAGGTTGCTGACCACTGGCCTACAGGGAGGAGGTCATGGATGTGACAGTGTGTCCCTCAACATCAATAAGACAGAGGAGCTGATTGTGGACTACAGGAGAAAGAAGGGAGAGCACGCATTGGCAGCTTCTACCCCCAAGCCATAAGACAGCTACATACAGTAGCCACAACACTCCTAAATAGTTTAAAAAAACATTTTATTGAATCCTAAAGATTGTATATTTTTGCAGTGAAGCCACTACTCCACACATCTAACAGGCTCGCATTCAGAGCTACACACAGAAGTATACAGGGTCAATGCCCTGCTCAATGGCATGTCAACAGAGGGCATTCCCCAGCCAAACCCAGACGACACTGGGCCAATTGTGACTCATACCAGAATGATGGCTGGATGTGATATAGCCAGGATTTGAACCAAGGACTGTAGTCACACCTCATGTACTGAGATGCAGTTCCTTAGACCACTGCACCACTCATACGTGCATATTAAATAAATAAAGCAATATGTAAACATTATTAAAGTGACCAGTGATTCAATGTCTATGTATATAGGGTAGCAGCCTCTAAAGCACAGGGTTGAGTAACCGCGTGATTGCCGGCTAGTGATGGCTATTTAACACTCTGATGGCCACCAGTTTGTGAGGGTCTTAGTGGCCAAGACGAATTTCTTCAGCCTCCTGAGGTTGCTCACAACACTGTCTGTGTGGGTGGACCATTTCAGACTGTCAGTGATGTGTACACCGAAGAACTTGAAGCTTTTCACCTTCTCAACTGACACTCTCACACAAAACCCACTCACATTCACATAGACTACATACAGAATGCAAACACACACAAGTGCATACAGACAACACACAAACATACTGTACACACATACGCAAACACACATATACAATGGGGCAAAAAGTATTTAGTCAGCCACCAATTGTGCAAGTTCTCCCACTTAAAAAGATGAGTGAAGGCCTGTCATTTTCATCATAGGTACCACTTCAACTATGACAGGCAAAATGAGGAAAAAAATAAATAAAATTACATTGTAGGATCTTTAATGAATTTATTTGCAAATTATGGTGGAAAATACCTATTTGGTCAATAACAAAAGTTTATCTCAATACTTTGTTATATACCCTTTGTTGGCTATGACAGAGGTCAAACGTTTTCTGTAAGTCTTTACAAGGTTTTCACACACTGTTGCTGGTATTTTGGCCCATTCCTCCATGCAGATGTCCTCTAGAGCAGTGATGTTTTGGGGCTGTTGCTGGGCAACACGGACTTTCAACTCCCTCCAAAGATTTTCTATGGGGTTTAGATATGGAGACTGGCTAGGCTACTCCAGGTGTCACGCCTTGGTCATAGTATTTTGTGTTTTCGTTATATATTTGGTCAGGCCAGGGTGTGACATGGGTTTATTTTGTTGTGTTTCGTATTGGGGTTTTGTAGGCATTGGGATTGCGGCTGAGTAGGGGTGTAGCATAGGCTTGGCTGCCTGAGGCGGTTCTCAATCAGAGTCAGGTGATTCTCGTTGTCTCTGATTGGGAACCATATTTAGGTAGCCGGGGTTTCACTGTGTATTTTGTGGGTGATTGTTCCTGTCTCTGTGTAGTGTTCACCAGATAGGCTGTAATTAGGTTTTCTCGTTCCGTTTGTTGTTTTTGTATATATATATAGTTGTTATTTCATGTATCGTGCGATTTTCATTAAAGAACATGAGTACCCACCACGCTGCATTTTGGTCCGACTCTCCTTCAACAGACGAACGCCGTTACACCAGGACCTTGAAATGCTTCTTACAAAGCCACTCCTTCGTTGCCCGGGCGGTGTGTTTGGGATCATTGTCATGCTGAAAGACGCAGCCACGTTTCATCTTCAATACCCTTGCTGATGGAAGGAGGTTTTCACTCAAAATCTCACGATACATGGCCCCATTCTTTCCTTTACACGGATCAGTCGTCCTGGTCCCTTTGCAGTTAAACAGCCCCAAAGCATGATGTTTCCACCCCCATGCTTCACAGTAGGTATGGTGTTCTTTGGATGCAACTCAGCATTCTTTGTCCTCCAAACACGACGAGTTGAGTTTTTACCAAAAAGTTATATTTTGGTTTCATCTGACCATATGACATTCTCCCAATCTTCTTCTGGATCATCCAAATGATCTCTAGCAAACTTCAGATGGTCCTGGACATGTACTGGCTTAAGCAGGGGGACACGTCAGGCACTGCAGGATTTGAGTCCCTGGCGGCGTAGTGTGTTAATGATGGTAGGCTTTGTTACTTTGGTCCCAGCTCTCTGCAGGTCATTTACTAGGTCCCCCCGTGTGGTTCTGGGATTTTTGCTCACCGTTCTTGTGATCATTTTGACCCCACGGCTTGAGATCTTGCGTGGAGCCCCAGATCGAGGGAGATTATCAGTGGTCTTGTATGTCTTACATTTCCTAATAATTGCTCCCACAGTTGATTTCTTCAAACCAAGCTGCTTACCTATTGCAGATTCAGTCTTCCCAGCCTGGTGCAGGTCTACAATTTTGTTTCTGGTGTCCTTTGACAGCTCTTTGGTCTTGGCCATAGTGGAGTTTGGAGTGTGACTGTTTGAGGTTGTGGACAGGTGTCTTTTATACTGATAACAAGTTCAAACAGGTGCCATTAATACAGGTAACGAGTGGAGGACAGAGAAGCCTCTTAAAGAAGAAGTTTTACATACTCTTAGGTTGGAGTCATTAAGACTAGTTTTTCAACCACTCCACAAGTAACTTGTTACCTTCTTGGATATAGGGGGCGCTATTTTAATTTTTGGATGAAAAACGTTCCCGTTTTAAACAAGATATTTTGTCACGAAAAGATGCTCGACTATGCATATAATTGACAGCTTTGGAAAGAAAACACTCTGACGTTTCCAAAACTGCAAAGATATTGTCTGTGCGTGCCACAGAACTGATGTTACAGAAAAAACCCAGATAAAAATCCAATCAGGAAGTGCCACATTTTTTAAAAATCGCCTCATGCCAATGACTCCTTATAAGGCTGTGAAGGAGCTAGGAGTCAGCTTACGTTTTCCACGTTTTCCCCAAGGTGTCTGCAGCATTGTGACGTATTTGTAGGCATATCATTGGAAGAATAGCCATAAGAGACTACATCTACCAGGTGGTCGCTTGGTGTACTCCGTCGCAATTATAGCGTAATCTCCAGCTGCAGTATTTTTCCGTTTGCATCTGATGAGAAGCCAACTGCCACCACTGATAGATTATCGAATAGATATGTGAAAAACACCTTGAGGCTTCATTCTAAACAACATTTGCCATGTTTCTGTCGATATTATGGAGCTAATTTGGAAAAAAGTTTGGCGTTGTAAGTGACTGCATTTTCCGGTATTTTTCTTAGCCAAACGTGATGAACAAAACTGAGCTATTTCGTCTACACAAATAATATTTTGGGAAAAAATGAACATTTGCTATCTAACTAAGAGTCTCGTCATTGAAAACATCCGAAGTTCTTCAAAGGTAAATGATTTTATTTGAATGCTTTTCTTGTTTTTGTGAAAATGTTGCCTGCTGAATGCTAGGCTTAATGCTATGCTAGACTATCAATACTCTTACACAAATGCTTGTGTAGCATTGGTTGAAAAGCATATTTTGAAAATCTTGAAAAAGGCTAAGCTTGTGTTTGAATATATTTATTTCATTTCATTTGCGATTTTCATGAATAGGAAACGTTGCGTTATGGTAATGAGCTTGAGGCTATGATTACGCTCCCGGATACGGGATTGCTCGACGCTAGAGGTTAACAAACTATAATTTCGGCAAGTCGGTTAGGACATCTTCTTTGTGCAAGACAAAAGTCATTTTCCCAACAATTGTTTACAGACAGATTATTTCACTTATCATTCACTGTATCACAATTCCAGTGGGTCAGAAGTTGATATACACTAAGTTGACTGTGCCTTTAAACAGCTTGGAGAATTCCAGAAAATGATATCATTAGAAGCTTCTGATAGGCTAATGAACATCATTTGAGTTAATTGGAGGTGTACCTGTGGATGTATTTCAAGGCCTCACTTCAAACTCAGTGTCTCTTTGCTTGACATCATGGGAAAATCAAAAGAAATCAGCCAAGACCTCCAACAACATGTGTTGACCTCCACATGTCTGGTTCATCCTTGGGCGCAATTTCCAAACGCCTGTATAAACAATAGTATGCAAGTAGAAACACCATGGGACCACGCAGCCGTCATACAGCTCAGGAAGGAGCCACGTTCTGTCTCCTAGAGATGAACTTACTTTGGTGTGAAAAGTGCCAGTAAATCTCAGAACAACAGCAAAGGACCTTGTGAAGATGCTGGAGGAAACAGGTACAAAAGTACAAAAGTATCTATATCCACAGTAAAACAAGTCCAATATCGACATAACCTGAAAGGCTGCTCAGCAAGGAAAAAGCCACTCCTTCAAAACCGCCATTTTAAAAAGCCAGACTACGGTTTGCAACTGCACATGGGGACAAAGATAGTAATTTTGTGAGAAATGTCCTCTAATCTGATGAAACAAAAATAGAACTGTTTGGCCATAATGACCATTATTATGTTTGGAGGAAAAAGGGGGAAGGTTGAAAGTCGAAGAACACCATCCCAACCATGAAGCATGGGGGTGGCGGCATCATGTTGTGGGGGTGCTTTGCTGCAGGAGGGACTGGTGCACTTCACAAAATAGATGGTTTCATGAGGGAGGAGAATTATGTGGATATATTGAAGCAACATCTCAAGACATCAGTCAGGATGTTAAAGCTTGGTCGCACATGGGTCTTCCAAATGGACAATGACCCCATACATGCTTCCAAAGTTGTGGGAAAATGGCTGAAGGACAACAAAGTCAAGGTTTTGGAGTGGCCATCACAACGCCCTGACCTCAATCCTTTAGAAAATGTGTGGGCAGAACTGAAATAGCGAGGCCTACAAATCTGACTCAGTTACACCAGCTCTGTCAGGAGGAATGGGCCAAAATTCACCCAACTTATTGTGGGAAGCTTGTGGAAGGATACCCGAAATGTTTGACCCAAGTTAAACAATTTAAAGGCAATGCTACCATATACTAATTGAGTGTATGTTAACTTCTGACACACTGGGAATGTGATGAAAGAATTAAAAGCTGATAAATAATTCTCTCTACTATTATTCTGACATTTCACATTCTTAAAATAAAGTGGTGATCCTAATTGACCTAAGACAGGGAATTTCTACTAGGATTAAATGTCAGGAATTGTGAAAAACTGGCTAAGGTGTATGTAAACTTCCGACTTCGACTGGTAGCTCCATTCTTGTGTATTTTATTCCCCTTATATGACTTCTTTTATATATTTTTTTTGTTGTTGTTTAACTCTGCATCATTGGCTCGTAAGCAAGTATTTCATGGTAATGTCACGACTTCCAACGAAGGTGGCTCCTCTCCCTGTTCGGGCGGCGCTCGGCGGTCGTCGTCACCGATCTACTAGCTGCCACCGATTCCTTTTTCTTTTCTGTTGGTTTTGTCTTCATTGTTTTCACCTGTATCTTATTTGTTGTTAATTAGGGGCTATTTAAACTCCCAGGTTCCGCCCTGCTTTTGTGCAGTCTTAACCTTTATGTCAGTGGTGTATTATTGGTTTGCGCTTACGTGTTTGCTGTACGTTATTTTCCCTGGTTGGGGGAGTTATCGGTTTATTGGTCACTTTCCCTGGTTGTTGGCTGGACCCAGCTGAATAAAACGTATTCATTGGATGCACTGCTCTCTGCGCCTGACTCCACACCCACCACTCCTAGCGATCCGTGACAGGTAATGTCTACACCCGTTGTATTCGGCGCATTGATTTGATTATGTAGGCCTGTGTAAGTGTCAGCTTCAATGACCTGTTCAGAGAGCACTACATATCAGTGAAGATATTGGCTATTTACTGTAAACATGCACTGTCTTAGGTCATTATATTTGAGATGCCATGCTAATCTTGTATTATTTGGATGTTATGATGATCGACCTGCTCGTAAGAGAATATGACTGATTCATATAATACAACATGGTGACCAGACTATCAAGTACAACACTTTGTATTTGACCATGGACAAATAGACCTCAAGATCGAGACAAGAGTGAACACTGATGAGGGATGGAATCAGCCCATAATCCTCTACTTTAAAGGAATAATCCACTCATTAGTCCACTGATGACACATTCCCAAAATGTTTTTGGACTGTATCAACAATGGCCTAATGACAAAAATAACCCCAATTTGTTTTGGGGGGGGGAGTGGATTATTAATTTAACCTTCACTATTATGACATCTCATATACAATGTAATGTCCTCCATTCCAGAGCTCTCCAAAGACCGGAACAACATACTGATAAAACAAACTGTTTTGAGGATTTAAGGTTCCTGCTGTTGAAAATGTTTGAGTGTTAGAGAACTGTTCTCTTTTTCAGTGTTGAGAGGAAGCTGATATTCTCTGAGCCATTAAGCTAATCACTATTAGACCTTTTAAACAGTCAAAAAAAGAATACGTTCCATATGCATGTGCAACAGAGGTTCCCCAGTAAACATCATGTTGGAGTCAGAGCAGACCCCCACCAGCTGCAACTGTTCCATAATCAAGACCTCTACAAATACTCAGTCCTGCCACTTCCACACTGCCAGATCGTAATCTCTGCTCAGTCAGTCTACTTTTCTAGCCGTTTGTTACTATTCAGATCCTGTTATCCTGTTTTCCTTGCCTGACGCGGTTTTCCTCTCCGCTACAGTTCTGCCCGCTCTGACTCTGGTCCCAGTCTCCAGTCCCACGTCTCGTCGTCCTGCTACTCTGTCCTGGATTCCCCACTCTACTGCTCCCTTGGATTCCCCTCCGGACCTGCTTACCATGTCTCAACCCCTCTCGCTCCAGCCTCAGCACCTGGTTCCCAGCAACCCACCTGACCTGCACTCCATCTCCCCCTGTGTTTCAATAAATACCTTGGTTTACTTTATCCCTGTCTCCTCATCTGAGTCTGCTCTTGGGTTCCCCTGTTCCACTCCACATAACATTATTTCCGGTTTATTATTATTGCTCTGGAGGTGTTACATTTGGCTAGCACAGCAAATAACAGAGTTAGTGTGATGTGAAGGTAGACAAAGCTTAGCTTATCTTGTTAGCCATCTAGATTGATGGATTCCTCTCAAGACAGCAACAATATAACTAAACTAAATGTAGCTAGCATACAAGTTCAATTTGACGCCACCTTGTTTACATCAAAAGTGACCCCACTATCAACCTCAATCTTGCCCCTCACCAGTCTCTCTCCTACCTCTTTTCTCTGCTTCCTCAAACGCTACCCTATTTTACCCACTTAGTTTCAATTAAGAAACGTACTGTAGTGGTAATGACTCGCTAGGCATGTATTCTTGCCATTGCGTCACGAGAGCTAGCTAGTGGTTTATTTTCACATGTAATAAAGCTAGACTAATACAAATTCTAGCTCTGACACTTTCTGGTGATAATGTTGAACTGCATATTAATAACACCAGGATGATACATAACATGAAGCAAATATATATATATATTTTTTTATTAAATCAAATTAACCTTAAAATATTCAGTTCTGCACACCCTCATGATAATTATATTTTTGAATAATGTATCTCTCCTGTGCATGTCATTCTGAAGGCCTATCTTCATTACAAGGGTAGGGCTTGCACTAATCCATTTCATGACGGCATGTCCAGTAGCTGTAGAAGTCAAATCTGATCTCCTTCAACATGGTCAGCCTCATTAGTCAAATCTGGTATTCTTCAACATGTTTAGCCTCAAGATGTGTCAAATCTTATCCTTCATCATGGTTAGCCTCATTATGTGTCAAATCTGGTATCCATCAACATGGTTAGCCTCATTGAGTCATATGGTATTATTCAACATGGTTAGCCTCATTGAGTCATATGGTATTATTCAACATGGTTAGCCTCATTGAGTCATATGGTATTATTCAACATGGTTAGCCTCATTAATTGTCTAATTAAAAAGACACACACCGGTGTCGTGACTTTACTTTCATTAATCAGATGACTGTTATTTATCAAATGAACTATTAGGAATTTGAGGTACCACAAGTGCGGTTGTTAAGCATGTCCCAGTTTAGGTCACCTATAACAGTACAAACTCTGAAGATAGATGGGGGCAATCAATTCACATATGGTTTCCAGGACAGAGCTGGGGGCTGAAGGGGGTCTATAACAAGCGGCAATGGTCAGAGACTTGTTTCTGGAAAGGTGGATTTTTAAAAGTAGAAGCTTGAATTGTTTGGGCACAGACCTGGATAGTATGACATAACTCTGCAGGCTAACTCCGCCCCCTTTGGCAATTATATTTTGTCAAAAATGTTATAGTTATGGATTTTTGGTGGCCTTCCTAAGCCAGGATTCAGACACGGCTAGGACATACGGGTTAGCGGAGTGTGCTAAAACTTTGAATAAAACAAACTTAGGGTGGAGGCTTCTAATGTTAACATGCATGAAACCAAGGCTTTTACGGTTACAGAAGTCAACAGATGAGAGTGCCTGGGGAATGGGAGTGTAGCTATGTTCTACAGGGCCTGGTTTAACCTCTACATCACCAGAGGAACGGGGGAGGAGTAGGATAAGTGTGGGGCTAAAGGCTATAAGAACTGGTCGATTACTGCATTCGGAACAGAGAGTAAAAGGAGCAGATTTCTGGGCGTGGAAGACTAGATATCAACGCATAATGTACAGACAAGGGTATGGTAGGATGTGAATACAGTGGAGGTAAGCCTAGGCAGTGAGTGATGATGAGAGAGGTCGTCTCTAGAAGCACCATTTAAGTCAGGTGAGGTCACCGCATGAGTGGGGGGTGGAACAAAATGGCTAGCTAAGGCATATTGAGCAGGGCTGGAGGCTCTACAGTGAAATAAAACAATAACCACTAACCAAAACAGAAATGGACAAGGCATATTGACATTAGGGAGAGGCATGCGTAGCCGAGTGATTAGAGGGTCCAGTGAGTAGCTAGGCGAGCTGTAGACACAGCGATTCAGACAGCTAGCGGGCCGGGGCTAGCAGAAAGCCTTTGGGGGACGCCGCGACGGAAGAGCCTGTTGAGACCCTTCGGACGGTTACGTCGGCAGACCAGTCGTGATGGATGAGCGGGGCTCCGTGTCGGCAGTAAAAGGGTCCAGGCCAATTGGCCAAATAGATATTATATCCCAAGAAATTGGCTGATGGACCTCTTCAGCTAGCCGGGAGATGGGGCTAGCTCCAGGCTAACTGTTGCTTGCTTCGGGACAGAGATGTTATCCAGGAGTAGCCATTCGGATAGCAGCTAGCTAGCTGCGATGATCCGGTGTAAAGGTTCAGAACTTGCGGTTGGAATCCGGAGATGTGGAGATGAGGTAAAGAAAAAGCAGTCTGAAATACTCTGGGTTGATATTGCGCTGTACAGACTGGCAGGAATTGACCAGGCTGAGGCTGGCTGATGTCCGAGTTAACGGTGATGACCGCTAGCAGTGGCTAACTGACTACTAGCAAGTAGCTAGTTAGCTGGCTAGCTTCTGATGGGGGTTCCGGTTCTAGTGTGCAAAAATAAACTGCAGATCCGTACCACATTAGGTGAGGCGCGTTGCAGGAGAGTATGTTCAGTCCGTAGATGGGAATTGAGATTTAAAAAATATATACAGAATATATACGAAGAAAAATATATTTACATGGGATGGGACGGGACAAGACAACAGACATCTGACTGCTACTACATCTTGGATTCACACAGTATGGTCAGGCAGGCGGGTTCAGAGTCAAGGCAGGCAAGGGTCAAAACTGGGAGGACTAGCAAAAAGAGAGTTAAGGAAAAACACAGAAAAACACACTGGTTAACTTGATAAGACGAACTGGCAACAGACAAACAGGGAACACCGGAATAAATACCCAGGGAATAATGGGAAAACGGGTGACACCTGGAGGTGGGTGGAGACAATCACAAAGACAGGTGAAACAGATCAGGGCGTGACAAACCTAATTGAGAGAGTGAAAAGAAGGAAACCTGTGCAGAATGAAAATATTTCAAAATATGTATCCTGTTTGTGACAAGGCACTAAAGTAATACTTCAAAGAATCTGGCTAGGCAATGAATATTTTTGTCCTGAATACAAAGTGTTATGTTTATGGAAAACCCAATAAAACAAATCACTGAGTACCACTCACAGCAGTAATTGCTGCCAAATGTGATTCTAACACAGGTGTGTCTAACATGTATTGATTGAGGGGTGTGAATACTTATGTAAATGAGATAGGTATGCATTTCATTTTCAGGAAATTAGCAAACATTTCTACAAATGGGGGTATTGTGTATAGATGGCTGAGAATTTTTTATATTTGTATATACGTAATCATTTTTAAATTCAGGCTGTAACAACAAAATGTGGAATAAGTCAAGGTGTATGAATAATATCTGAAGGTACTGTAAAATGTGGTATTTAGTTGCAATTGTGTTTTGTATTGTCATAGTTCTCTCTTCGGGACTGAACATCTGTTCATTAACTAGCCATCTTAGCTACTTGCTAGGTAGCTAACATTGTTGTTTTTAACAGATCAAGCTAAAGTTTGTGTGATAAAATAAACAAATATTGGATTGCTGCCTATCCTATTTATATGTAGTAAGCTAGCTGACGTTATCTCGAATAGACGGTTAACTTGATAAACAACCTGGGGCGGCAGGGTAGCCTAGTGGTTAGAGCTTGCAAGTTCAAACCCCCGAGCTGACAAGGTACAAATCTGTCGTTCTGCCCCTGAACAGGCAGTGAACCCACTGTTCCTAGGCTGTCATTGAAAATAAGAATTTGTTCTTAACTGACTTGCCTAGTTAAATAAAGGTAAAATAAAAAAATAAAAATGCTACACATCATCCTGGCACCACCACCTCCTACTGCTAACTTTACTATCCATGCAGGTAATGATGGCAGCTACGACTCTTCTTTGGGTAATCTATCAACTTTAATTTTCTAAAATAGATTTGTCCCCGGATGTAAGGACCATCCCACCCGCGATTACTATGGTCAAAATGTTGACCTTGAGACAACAACTAGACTAAGTTAGCTAGCTTAGTTGCTAGCTGTTTACAGCCAAGACAGAACAGCTGTTGTTTACAAACACTATAAATAAATGCAACTGTACTGTATGGAATAGAATAGCCTCAGTTTACGACATAACATAATTATAGTGCTCATGGTGACTCATAAGGTACGTCAGACAGAACACAACTTCCACCTGAGCCCCGCCCACTCTCTTCCCCTCTCTCTCCCCCTTCTCTCTCTTCCTCGCTGTCCCCCTCTCTCCGTATTTTCCTCTACAGCTCTCAATCGTTTTCTCCTTTCACCCTCCCCATCTCTCTTTTTGTCCTACATTTCACTAGACATGTCAATATAAAACTCATTAATCATGCTACATTCTGCATTACCCTTAAGGCTAGAAACATTCATGATTTAGACCTATTTGAAATTCAGATCCAGCTATTACTGCAAATGCATGTAAATATGTCCTCTCAGCTATCAATAACTTAAATCTTTGAAAAGGTGTTTATTTTCCAATACTTTAAAGGCCTCTAAAGCTTTTCATGATAGGGATTTTATAAGAGTAAAACATTTTTTTTATATAGCTACAAGTTATTGAATGTAGAGATATAATTAATCTGTCTGTCTATTTAACCAGGCAAGCCAGTTAAGAACAAATTCTTATTTTCAATGACGGCCTAGGAACAGAGGGTTAACTGCCTTGTTCAGGGGCAGAACAACTGATTGTCAGCTCGGGGATTTGATCTAGCAACCTTTCGGTTACTTGCCCAACGCTACTAGGCTAGCTGCCTCCCCAATATAATCAAGGTCTCAAAGCTTGATAGATCACCTGATGTTAGCTCTTTGTTTATTGTGGAAATGTTAGAATATGTCAAATAAATAAACCATAATTTTCTTTCCCCATTCTTTTGTAGTTTCAAGTTAACTTGAAAATTGTATTTCAAATCAATTCCATCAGATCTGCCCTGAATGGCTAGTGTCAACTGACATATATGACGAATGTAGGTGGTCCGAGCTGAGCATCTGTTTAACCACTTCCTACAAGTAGTCTCGTTCATACCGCTCCTTAATCAATAGGACTGATTACATCATCATAATTTGCTTATGATGGATATGTTGTCATGGAGGGACTATTATTTACCATTAGGGGAGAGATTCATCTGACCGGCTAGTTATTGACTTTGGATGTGAGTTTTTGCAGAATCTTATTTAGAGGAATTTGATATTCAACTCTCTGTATTGACAACACTGTTTCTAATCTGTCAGATGAAAATTAAATGAGACTAATGAGAAATGCTTAAAGGCCCATAGAAAAGTCTTCAATGTGCCAGCTGTCTAAATGTCACAGGCCACTGTCCAAAAGCTGGTCTATACACACAGGGCCTACAGGGACAGCATCAGGAAGTTGAGAATGTCAGATCTCTCACAAAGGTCCTTACTGTCTCTGTTGGAAGTTCTATATTAGCGATACACACATTTCATGTCGGTTGGTATTTTAACACTTTGTGTTGGTTTATTTAATTGGACCATGTATGTATTGTATGCTGACAAGACTGAAATATGTCAGAAATGTTGAAATGTCATCGCTCAGAGAACCCAACAAGGCTGGGAACAGCTTTGCTGAATCATAACATATCTAAACATTGGCGACAGCTTTCCATCACAAAAATATTGGGTCAAGTATGTCAGTGTTTGATTCATTTCTTGGATTTTTGCCTTTTGTACTTTAACTTAGAATATTTTTAGAGTTTAATACTTGTAATCTATTCTCTTTCATGCTTTGATGTGAGAAAATGCCTTCATCAAATAGCTATTGTTGATGGAGAGATGCACCTTATTTAAGTCCTAAGACGAAGGTGCAGGAGCAAGGCTGCGTGCTATTATCATTTTTTCCTTTGTGTTTGTGGGTAAGCAATTCAAATAAGTGGGTCACTTGTTATTGAGATAGCGCTCCCCTGTTCAAGTGCTATCTGATATCTACCTGATGCCTTGACGTGGCTGCGTCTCCCCAGGTCTCCTGATCCCACTGAAGACCAAAGAAAACCTAATGAGATGATGACAGCACTTGATCCGCATTTACCATTGGGATAATCCTCACAAACAATCAGATGAAATTGTGTAGTCTGCATGTTCGAAGCCCTCTGTCCGCTTACAAAGTATAAGCAGGTAGGCTCCTCAGCAAGAAGTGATTTGTTTACACGCACCCGACTCGCTGCCTTGTGTCAAGCAGAGTAAAGATATTCTTACACATATTTCTGACAGTAAAGTCACAAAGTAAATTTTACCAGAGGAGCCTCATCTGCTAGTAAACAGACATCCCAAAAAATGACTTTCAAGACACCAATCAGAGAGCAAAGACATCATCCTCCAGAACATCCCAATTAACCCAAATCGTCAGAATAATCTGTCAGTTTCATCACATCCACGGACACCGCACACAAAAAGGAGCTAAATAAGACACAGACTTCTGACAGTGACTGGTTCTCTGGATGAATGGCAAGCAGCGGGACCTGTAAAATATCCCAAGGCATGCCCACTCCCGCCCCCATCAGTCTGAGGGTTGTCAGTGTTATTGAGAGGCTGTCAGGCTCATTCTGGGTGCCGTCCAAATCAACAGTAAATATTAGTCCTGTAGGACCGTCTAACATCCCCTCTTATTAATAACCTCCTAACCCTGTTGTTTGATGTTCAATAATTACACTCTGTGATCTCAGGAGAAACACAGAGAAGCCCCTGTTCACAGCCCTGCTCCCAAGCTCCTGTCCTCACAGAAATTGACGCCCACATGACCGTCCTCTCAAATATAGACAGAAATATAACTACAGACCAAATGACATGGGCTTTAATGAAGATTAGTCAGAGGAGTTTACCCTGGGAAGTTAACTCTTTCATTGCATGTACTGTATGATACATAGATAATGGTACTGAGTATGTGTTCTTACATGACTTATTGTTGAGGATATCAACAGGAACTTTGCACTGGGAAGTGGAATAAGAGGCAGGCAGTGGGTGAGTGGGATACCCAGATGTATTCACAAGCACAGCTGAATCATTTATGATGTTGGTTATTGTTTCTTCATCCAGCTGGGATGTAGAAACAAATCCACATCTGGTAGAGGGATTTCAGCCTGATCTTGCCCTCCACACAACACCTCCCCTCCCGCCCCCCACTTTAATAGCACCCCCAAGTACAGAGCAAGACGTCTGGAGTCCAAGTAGCTTCGTTGCTGTTATCCAAACAAACAAAGGCTTACATTGCTCCCTCTAGCTTCCTGTCTCAGTGCCTTGTTTCCTAGGTAACCATGTCAGGTGAAACGAGTAGGGTACTGACTCCCTCCAGAGGGCCAACCCTCTCTCATCCAAAGTTTCTCACTTTGGGTCATGTGACACCTGTTCCCATGACAACCATGTTGGGGGGCAGTCTGGATGTCCCTTTGATCAGGGGAAACACCACACATTCCAATGAGAAAGCCTCAAACCATGGTAGGGATTTACACATGCAACAGCTGTTCTTCATGAAGGTGCAAAGAGCTCATATTTAGGTAACGTGATCCTAGTGGCTGTTCCTTGCGGGATTTAATCATTGTAGAGAGACGAGAGGGCTGCAACGTAGTCATATCAAATCAAATGAATGATCTGTGAGTAGCTCCGGTTTGGGGTTCTGCTCATGCTAAAAGAGCTACATCTCCATGGTAACCATGCAGGGATATATTTTTCATATACTCTGATTGAAATGTGAGCTGAATAAAGAGGTAGAAATGTCATCCATTTAAAAGGTGAACATGACATGATGTCACCATCCATAATCAGACTGATTTGATGCCAGGCTTCCTTTCACCCACCCCCTCCTAATGCAGCTAATCATCAGCAGTACTGTCACTTTGCATATGTTAGTTTGCTTTGTGGGCCAGTGACCTTTAAGCCCTTTCTGGTCCATAATAAACATGTGGCCTTTCCAAGCCTTTGAGCCTTGGTAAACAAAGCGGGCGTCCCAAGCCTCTGGGCGGAGGTAAACGGGTGACTTCTCCAAGCCTTTTAGCCTGTGGAAAGCTGTTGGAACGCTTCCATCAGATAACAGAGCCCCGTGGGTATACTCTCAATAAACTGTCTCTGGCAACTTGCTGAATCTCCAGACACCTGTACCATTGTGGGCGGCCGGGCCTGTCCTTTCTCCCCTCGCCACCGTAGTGATCCAGGACCATTGATCCACTTAGGGACAAGGACAAGTCTGTCTCCAATAGCCATCGACTGTAATGGGGTCTGTAACCCAATGTCTCCTGAAGCTCAGAATACACTGGAGCGTGACCTCTGCAAGACCGCAGCAACACACGCTCAATGGTGCAATATATCCCATTCAGCTCCACAGAAACAGATGACACAAAAACAGTAAGCTATAGAAGAGTCATTTTGGTCATCTTTAGATTCAAATTCTAGCTATTATCTCTACTGGTTTTTGTTACTTAGACTGTTTCCCTGTTTTTTGGGTACACTAATAACCCCAACTGTATCTTTGATCTAGGATGTTGTATATTTCCCAGCTGCTGTTGTTATCCCCTGGGTTATAAGGACAGTGATACAATTTGAACTTCCACACACTCTTAGAAAAGTACTGTCAGTACAATTTTACTGGAAAACAAATCACAATACTTGGCCATTAAAATGGCGTGATTGTAATTTTCTGCATCCTCTGATTTTACATCCAAGCGTTGTCTTTGATTTATAATCCGGCGAATTCCTGTCAGCCTTGTCTATAGATCATGGATATTCATTACCTCCGCCATTCCTCATGGACTCTGATGACTTGGAATGTGATGTCACACATAACTCCAAAGCCCTGTTTATGATCCACTTCCGACTTAGGGAATCCTGGGAACTGCTGCTATGATCCATTAGGCTCCTATCCTGACTAAGCACAACTCCCCCAGCAGGGGAGTAGCAGGAGGCAGAACCTGGCCCAGTTCAGCTCCCTGCAGAGGGGGAGCCCCCGCCCCACTTGTGGGACGTGAAATATGACCACTAGAGGATCATCGGTGGGGCTTACAATCATCACCGTGCACCTGGTCTTGTTCTACCCAGCCTTGGCAGAAATCACAGATGACAGAGAATCTGAGGCGTGTGTTACACAGGACGACAAATGAAATGGAAATGCAAACTGCACTGCCATAGTCCCATAAATCTGTCACAGGCTGATTCCCAGTGTGGTTCTGCTCAAAGCGACAGTTTGATCAGTGTGACCCAGCCCCTCCTTTCTCCCTCTCTCTCTCAGAGAGCACCTCGACCTCAACCTGAGGGGGGCGGAGCTGCTGATATGGGATGCTAATCGTCTCACATACTGTAACTGGGATAATATAACACCAGGGTAAAATGATAGTGATTTTGTGTCTGGGTCTTTTGATGTGGTAATAATGGAAGCACAGATGTGTATGATGCATGTACGCTGAGTGTGATTCCAGGGTGTGACTTTCACCTCCTTTTCATGGTTGTCGTGACCATGTCTCCTACTTGAGTTGAATTTAAAAGCCATCTAGCATGTATTTTTCATATGCTGCTCCACCATGACAACTGTGCATGACGTCAGGCATGACTCCTACAGCCTCATGTTGTTTCAACTGCTTATACAGTGGGGAGAACAAGTATTTGGTACACTGCCGATTTTGCAGGTTGTCCTACTTACAAAGCATGTAGAGGTCTGTAATTTTTTATCACAGGTACACTTCAACTGTGAGAGACAGAATCTAAAACAAAAATCCAGAAAATCATATTGTATGATTTTTAAGTAATTAATTTGCATTTTATTGCATGACATAAGTATTTGATACATCAGAAAAGCAGAACTTAATATTTGGTACAAAACCTGTTTGCAATTACAGAGATCATACGTTTCCTGTAGTTCTTGACCAGGTTTGCACACACTGCAGCAGGGATTTTGGCCCACTCCTCCATACCGACCTTCTCCAGATCCTTCAGGTTTCGGGGCAATACGGACTTTCAGCTCCCTCTAAAGATTTTCTATTGGGTTCAGGTCTGGAGACTGGCTAGACCACTCCAGGACCTTGATGCTTCTTCCGGAGCCACTCCTTAGTTGCCCTTGCTGTGTGTATCTGGTCTTGTCATGCTGGAAGACCCAGCCAGACCCATCTTCAATGCTCTTACTCGGGGAAGGACGTTGTTGGCCAAGATCTCGCTATACATGGCCCCATCCATCCTCCCCTCAATACGGTGCACTCCTGTCCACAGAAAAGCATCCCCAAAGAATGATGTTTCCACCTCCATGCTTCACGGTTGGGATGATGATCTTGGGGTTATACTCATCCTTCTTCTTGCTCCAAACACGGCGAGTGGAGTTTAGACCAAAAATATATATTTTTGTTTCATTAGACCACATGACCTTCTCCCATTCCTCCTCTGGATCATCCAGATGGTCATTGGCAAACTTCAGACGGGCCTGGACATGCGCTGGCTTGAGCAGGGGGACCTTGCGTGCGCTGCAGAATTTTAATCCATGATGGCGTAGTGTGTTACTAATGGTTTTCTTTGAGACTGTGGTCCCAGCTCTCTTCAGGTCATTGACCAGGTCCTGCCATGTAGTTCTGGGCTGATCCCTCACCTTCCTCATGATCATTGATGCCCCACGAGGTGAGATCTTGCATGGAGCCCCAGACCGAGGGTGATTGACCGTCAAACTATAGTTTTGGCAAGTCGTTTGGACATCTACCTTGTGCATGATACAAGTCATTTTCCAACAACTATTTACGAAGAGATTATTTAACTTATAATTCACTGTATCACAATTCCAGTGTGTCAGAAGTTTACATACACTAAGTTGACTGTGCCTTTAAACAACAAAATTCCAGAAAATGATGTCATGGCTTTAGAAAATTCTGACATCATTTGAGTCCATTGGAGGTGTACCTGTGAATGTATTTGTCATACCGCTCAGGAAGAAGATGCGTTCTGTCTCCTAGAGATTAACTTACTTTGGTGTAAAAAGTGCAAATCAATCCCAGAACAACAGCAAAGGACCTTGTGAAGTTGCTGGAGGAAACAGGTACAAAAGTATCTATATCCACAGTAAAATGAGTCCTATATCAACATAACCTGAAAGGCTGCTTGGCACGGAAGGAGCCACTACTCCAAAACCGCCATAAAAATGCCAGACTACAGTTTGCAACTGCACATGGGGACAAAGATCACACTTTTTGGATAAATGTCCTCTGGTCTGATAAAACAAAAATAGAACTGTTTGGCCAAAATGATAATCGTTATGTTTGTAGGAAAAAGGGGGAAGCTTGCAAGCCAAAGAACACCATCCCAACCATGAAGCACGGGGGTGGTGGCATCATGTTGTGGGGGTGCTTTGCTGCAGGAGGGACTGGTGCCCTTCACAAAATAGATGGCATCATGAGGCAGGAAAATTATGTGGATATATTGAAGCAACATCTCAAGACATCAGTCAGCAAGTTAAAGCTTGGTCGCAAATGGGTCTTCCAAATGGACAATGACCCCAAGCATACTTCCAAAGTTGTGGCAAAATGGCTTAACCGCTTGAAGCTAGGGGGCACTATTTTTATGTTTGGAAAAATAACATTCCCAAAGTAAACGGCCTATTTCTCATGACCAGATGCTAGAATATGCATATAATTGACAGATTAGGATAGAAATCACTCTAAAGTATCCAAAACTGTAAACATATTGTCTGTGAGTATAACAGAACTGATATTGCAGATGAAAGCCTGAGGATAATCCAATCAGGAAGTGCCTCTTATTTTGAAACTTCTGTGTTCCTATGAGTGCCTGTCCTTCATTTAAAGGGATATCAACCAGATTCCTTTTTTTGTGGCTTCCCTAAGGTGTCAACAGTCTTTAGACATAGTTTCAGGCTTTTATTTTGAAAAATGAGCGTGAAAGATCACATTGCGTAAGTGGATAGGTGGGGGCTCTCAGAGTGAGTTGGTGCGCAATTGACTAAAACCGCCATTGTTCCTCCCGCTGTTATGGAAAAAGCTACACACTCGGTTGATATATTATCGAATATATATTTTAAAAACTACCTGAGGAATGATTATGAAAACGTTTGACATGTTTCTGTGGACATTATGAAGACTATTTGGAATTTCCAACCTCGTTGTCGTGACCGCTCTTTCCTGTGGATTTCTGAACATAACGCGACAAACAAACGTCGGTATTTTGGGTATAAAAATAATCTTTATGGAACAAAAGGAACATTTGCTGTGTAACTGGGAGTCTCGTGAGTGAAAACATCTGAAGATCATCAAAGGTAAACGGTTAATTTGATTGCTTTTCTGATTTTCGTGACCAAGTTTCCTGATGCTAAGTGTACATAATGCTATGCTAGATTATCGATAAACTTACACAAACGCTTGTATTGCTTTCGCTGTAAAGCATATTTTTCTAAATCTGAGATGACAGGGTGATTAACAAAAGGCTAAGCTGTGTTTCAAAATATTGCACTCGTGATTTCATGAATATTAATATTTTCTAGTAATATTATTTGACTATGCTATTCAGCATTGCTGATGACAATTATCTCGGATCCGAAATGGGTGGTTCAGAGAGGTTAAGGACAACAATGTTAAGGTTTTGGAGTGGCCATCACAACGCCCTGACCTCAATCCCATAGAACATTTATGGGCAGAACTGAAAAAGCGTGTGGGAGCAAGGAGGCCTACAAACCTGATTCAGTTACACCAGCTCCATCAGAAGGAATGGGCCAAAATTCACAACTTAGTGTGGGAAGCTTGTGGAAGGCTACCCGAAACGTTTGACCCAAGTTGAACAATTTAAAAGCAATGCTACCAAATACTAATTGAGTGTATGTAAACTTCTAACCCACTGGGAATGTGATGAAATAATTAAAAGTTTAAATAAATCATTCTCTCTACTATTATTCTGACATTTCACATTCTTAAAATGAAGTGGTGAACCTAACTGACCTAAGACAGGGACATTTTTACAAGGATTAAATGTCAGGAATTGTGAAAAACTGAGTTCAAATGTATTTGGCTAAGGTGTATGTAAACTTTCGACTTCAACTGTACGTATGTTACTGTGTGTCATTACATAGTACTTTCTTTTATGCTGTATTTAGATTACAGCAGTTGTACTGCAATATGAAATACAGTAACTTAATGGCCAATAGTTGCCTGTGTCATTTATCTCCCAAAGAAGATGTGGGTGTGGAGTCAGGCGCAGGAGAGAGTAAGTTTCGAAAAGGGTGTTTTAATTAACAAGTCCAAAGAACAGGAAAAACAGGACTACAACAGTAGCCTCAAACCACCCAGACACCGTCCTGGGAAAACCCACCTGTTCAGCAGAGCCCAAAAAAACGCAACCCAAAACTAAATGACAGCAAACGAAATGGAAATGGAGGGAATGGAGAGATTTAAATACCCCCCCCCCTAATTTCACAAATAGAACACAGGTGAAACACAAGACAGACATAACCAAATGAGAAGGAAAAAGGATCGGTGGCAGCTAGTAGACTGGAGACGAAGACCGCCGAGCGCCGCCCGAACGGGGAGAGGAGCCACCTACGGTGGAAGTCGTGACAGCCGGTAAGTTACTGTCAACTTCACAGCGACCCATTTACAGTGTACCATTACATATACAGTGCCTTCAGAAAGAATTCACACCCCATTACCTTTTCTACATTTTGTTGTTTTACAGCCTGAATTTAAAGTTGATTACATTTCGATTTTTTTGGTCACTGGCGTACACACAATACCCCATAATGTCAAAGTGGAATGTTTTTTTTTAAGGTACTAATTCATTAAAAATAAAAAGCTGAAATGTTTTGTCTATAAGTATTCAATCCCTTTGTTATGGCAAGCCTAAATAAGTCCAGGACTAAAAATGTGCTTAACAAGTCACACTTGCATGGACTCTGTGTGCAATAATGGTGTAAACATGATTTTTGAATGACTACATAATCTCTGTACAAAATACATACAATTATCTACAAGGTCCCTCAGTCGAGCAGTGAATTTCAAACACAGATTCAACCACAAAGACCAGGGAGGTTTTCCAAAGTCTCACAAAGAAGTGCACCTATAGGCAGAAGGGTAAAAATAAAAAAGCACACATTGAATATACATTTGAGCATGGCGAACATATTAATTACACGTTGGATGGTGTATCAATACAACCAGTCACTACAAAGATACAGGCTTCCTTCCTAACTTGGTTGCCGAAGGGGAAGGAAATCGCTCAGGGATTTCACCATGAGACAATGGTGAATTTAAAACAGTTACCGAGTTGAATGGCTGTGATAGGAGAAAACTGCAAAACATTTAGCAAAGAAATTAAGTTTATGTCTTGATGTTTCGGTCAAATCCAATATAACACATTATTGAGTACCACTTTTCATATTTTCAAGCATAGTGGTGGCTGGATCATGTTATGGGTATTGGTTATGCTTGAGGACTGGGGACTATTTCAGGATAGAAAAGAATCAGACACTGGGAGATAAATTCACCTTTCAGCAGGACAATAACAAAATCTACATTGGAATTGCTTACCAAGAAGACCGTGAATGTTCCTAAGTGTCTGAGTTTACAGTTTTGATTTAAATCTGCTTGAAAATCTATGGCAAGACCTAAAAATGGTTGTCTAGCAATGATCAACAACTAATTTGAGCATGAAGAATTTTGAAAAGGATACGGGGCAAATATTGTACAATCCAGGTGTGCAAAGCTCTTAGAAACTATCCCATAAAGACACATTTATAATAGCTTCCAAATGTGATTCTAACTTGTATTGACTCAGGGGGTTGAATACTTAAATAATCAACACACAGTATATTATTGTCTTATTTTTCATATTTTCTTCCCCAAATAGTTTTTTCTACTTTGACATTAGAGTATTTTGTGTAGATCGTTGACAAAAAATATATATATATATCAGTTTTAAATCCACTTTGTAACACAACAAAATGTGCAAAAAGTTAAGGGGTGTGAATACTTTCTGGAGGCACTGTGAGGCTAATAGCTAAATAAGCCAATCTGGCATTTAGGCGATTCATTTTCCAGAATAATTGGTGAATTTCTATGATGGTGTTGAGATGTGTGTGCCCAGAGAGAAGGCCAGTGTTGCAGACGAAGCTTGCATTAGTGCTCCCTAAAGGATGGAAATTGAAGCATTGAATTAGTATCGGACCACACTGTCAGAATCATCAGCATGTCAATCCTATCCCATATTACAGTTGGCACATTGAGAAGAGCCATAACATGGACGTCTACCTTGTGGTTTTAATGCCCCCAGGACACTTTTCTTGATTACATAAACAGAACCCCCCCCGTCTTGTTTCTCTATCCAAATAGCATCACACACGCAACAGAGACTTTCATGAAAAGTGGATTGTGTGTCAGGCTGACAGATATGGCTGTCCTCCCTCTGTTTCTCCCTCTCTAGTCACAACGTGCAGACTTGTTTACGTGTTGCTGGTGCGTTTTGTTGCCAACCTTACTTTGCTACCTGACATCTTTACAGTTTTTACTTTTTAATTACCGTATATATTTTTGTTTTTTTCCCTCAACTTTTTTTTTTTCATTCAACTTTTTCACTCCGGACGCTTTATCTGGACATGGTTAGTCAGGACCTCCAACAGCCGAAGCTAAGAAGTAACATTAACATGATGCCTTCTAATTGCAGTCGCTGTACTCATAATATACAGGAGAACGATCGCCTTACGGCGAGGATAGCTGTGCTACAAGCTCAGCTTCAGACGCAATTGTTAGGCAAGGGTAATATCAGTGTAGGAAAGGATGAAACAGCGTCTGTGCCACCAGTAAGTACAAATAGTAACATTAGTATAAATCCCCTTGCACGGTCCCCGCAGCCGGACAACTTTCTCACGGTTTCTGGAGGGAAATGCTGTAGGAATGCTCAACCGGTGTTGCTCATTCAGCCGACAGAAACTTTCAACCGGTTTACCCCATTAAGCAACAAGTCGGAGTCAGAGGCCGAGCCTTCTCTTGTCGCTACTCCTCCTGTTACAGGGTCTGAGACGCCGAAGCTTCCCACCATTAGCTCTGACAAATTGAAAACTCTAGTCATTGGCGACTCCATTACCCGCAGTATTAGACTTAAAACGAATCATCCAGCGATCATACACTGTTTACCAGGGGGCAGGGCTACCGACGTTAAGGCTAATCTGAAGATGGTGCTGGCTAAAGCTAAAACTGGCGAGTGTAGAGAGTATAGAGATATTGTTATCCACATCAGCACCAATGATGTTAGGATGAAACAGTCAGAGATAACCAAGCGCAACATAGCTTCAGCGTGTAAATCTGCTAGAAAGATGTGTCGGCATCGAGTAATTGTCTCTGGCCCCCTCCCAGTTAGGGGGAGTGATGAGCTCTACAGTCTCACAACTCAATCGCTGGTTGAAAACTGTTTTCTGCCCCTCCCAAAATATAGAATTTGTAGATAATTGGCCCTCTTTCTGGGACTCACCCACAAACAGGACCAAGCCTGACCTGCTGAGGAGTGACGGACTCCATCCTAGCTGGAGGGGTGCTCTCATCTTATCTACCAACATAGACAGGGCTCTAACTCCTCTAGCTCCACAATGAAATAGGGTGCAGGCCAGGCAGCATGCTGTTAGCCAGCCTGCCAGCATAGTGGAGTCTGCCACTAGCACCGTCAGCGTAGTCAGCTCAGCTATCCCCATTGAGACCATGTCTGTGCCTCGACCTAGGTTGGGCAAAACTAAACATGGCGGTGTTCGCCTTAGCAATCTCACTAGGATAAAGACCTCCTCCATTCCTGTCATTTTTGAAAGAGATCATGATACCTCACATCTCAAAATATGGCTACTTAATGTTAGATCCCTTACTTCAAAGGCAATTATAGTCAATGAACTAATCACTGATCATAATCTTGACGTGATTGGCCTGACTGAAACATGGCTTAAGCCTGATGAATTTACTGTGTTGAACGAGGCCTCACCTCCTGGCTACACTAGTGACCATATCCCCCGTGCATCCCACAAAGGCGGAGGTGTTGCTAACATTTACGATAGCAAATTTCAATTTACAAAAAAATAAATTACGTTTTCGTCTTTTGAGCTTCTAGTCATGAAATCTATGCAGCCTACTCAATCAGTTTTTATAGCTACTGTTTACAGGCACCCTGGGCCATATACAGCGTTCCTCATTGAGTTCCCTGAATTCCTATCGGACCTTGTAGTCATAGCAGATAATATTCTAATTTTTGGTGACTTTAATATTCACATGGAAAAGTCCACAGACCCACTCCAAAAGGCATTCGGAGCCATCATCGAATCAGTGGGTTTTGTCCAACATGTCTCTGGACCTACTCACTGTCACAGTCATACTCTGGACCTAGTTTTGTCCCATGGAATAAATGTTGTGGATCCTCATAATCCTAGACTATCGGACCACCATTTTGTTACTTTTGCAATTGCAACAAATAATCTGCTCAGACCCCAACCAAGGAACATCAAAAGTCGTGCTATAAATTCACAGACAACACAAAGATTCCTTGATGTCCTTCCAGACTCCCTCTGTCTACCCAAGGACGCCAGAGGACAAAAATCAGTTAACCACCTAACTGAGGAACTCAATTTAACCTTGCGCAATACCCTAGATGCAGTTGCACCCCTAAAAACTAAAAAAAATTCTTATAAGAAACTAGCTCCCTGGCATACAGAAAATACCCGAGCTTTGAAGCATGCTTCCAGAAAATTGGAACGGAAATCGCGCCACACCAAACTGAAAGTCTTCCGACTAGCTTGGAAAGACAGTACCGTGCAGTATCGAAGAGCCCTTACTGCTGCTCGATCATCCCGCTTTTTCCAACTTAATTGAGGAAAATAAGAACAATCCGAAATTCCTTTTTGATACTGTCGCAAAGCAAACTAAAAAGCAGCATTCCCCAAGAGAGGATGGTTTTCGCTTCAGCATTAATAAATGTATGAACTTCTTTGAGGAAAAGATCATGATTATTAGAAAGCAAAGTACGGACTCATCTTTAAATCTGCGTATTCCTTCAAAGCTCAGTTGTCCTGAGTCTGCACAACTCTGCCAGGACCTACGATCAGAGACTCTCAAGTGTTTTAGTACTATATCACTTGACACAATGATACTGAAAGAGCTGCATACTGAAAGAGCTGCTTCCTGTGCTTGGCCCTCCTATGTTGAACATAATAAACGGCTCTCTATCCACCGGATGTGTACCAAACTCACTAAAAGTTGCAGTAATAAAGCTTCTCTTGAAAAAGCCAAACCTTGACCCAGAAAATATAAAAGACTATCGGCCTATATCGAATCTTCCATTCCTCTCAAAAATGTTAGAAAAGGCTGTTGCGCAGCAACTCACTGCCTTCCTGAAAACAAACCATGTATACGAAATACTTCAGTCTGGTTTTAGACCCCATCATAGCACTGAAACTGCACTTGTGAAGGTGGTAAATTACCTTTAGATCTTATCTGTCGGAAAGATATCAGTTAATTTCTGTGAATGGTTTGTACTCTGACAAATCCACTGTACATTTCGGTGTTCCTTAAGGTTCCGTTTTAGGACCACTATTGTTTTCACTATATATTTTACCTCTTTGGGATGTCATTCGAAAACATAATGTTAACTTTCACTGCTATGCGGATGACACACAGCTGTACATTTCAATGAAACATGGTGAAGCCCCAAAATTGCCCTTGCTGGAAGCATGTGTTTCAGACATAAGGAAGTGGATGGCTGCAAACTTTCTACTTTTAAACTCTGACCAAACAGAGATGCTTGTTCTAGGTCCCAAGAAACAAAGAGATCTTCTGTTGAATCTGACAATTAATCTTAATGGTTGTACAGTCGTCTCAAATACAACTGAAGGACCTCGGCGTTACTCTGGACCCTGATCTCTCTTTTGAAGAACATATCAAGACTGTTTCAAGGACAGCTTTATTCCATCTACGTAACATTGTAAAAATCAGAAACTTTCTGTCCAAAAATGATGCAGAAAAATGTATCCATGCTTTTGTCACTTCTAGGTTAGACTACTGCAATGCTCTACTTTCCGGCTACCCGGATAAAGCACTAAATAAACTTCAGTTAGTGCTAAATACGGCTGTTAGAATCCTGACTAGAACCAAAATATTTGATCATATTACTCCAGTGCTAGCCTCTCTACACTGGCTTCCTGTCAAGGCAAGGGCTGATTTCAAGGTTTTACTGCTAACCTACAAAGCATTACATGGTCTTGCTCCTACCCATCTCTCTGATTTGGTCCTGCCGTACACACCTACACGTACGCTACGGTCACAAGACGCAGGCCTCCTAATTGTCCCTAGAATTTCTAAGCAAACAGCTGGAGGCAGGGCTTTCTCCTATAGAGCTCAATTTTTATGGAATGGTCTGCCTACCCATGTGAGAGACGCAAACTCGGTCTCAACCTTTAAGTCTTTACTGAAGACTCATCTCTTCAGTGGGTCATATGATTGAGTGTAGTCTGGCCCAGGAGTGTGAAGGTGAATGGAAAGGCTCTGGAGCAACGAACCGCCCTTGCTGTCTCTGCCTGGCCGGTTCCCCTCTTTCCACTGGGATTATCTGCCTCTAACCCTATTATAGGGGCTGAATCACTGGCTTACTAGGGCTCTTTCATACCGTCCCTAGAAGGGGTGCGTCACTTGAGTGGGTTGAGTCACTGATGTGATCTTCCTGTCTGGGTTGGCGCTCCCCCTTGAGTGGGCTATACTGGCCTTGTCTCAGGATGGTAAGTTGGTGGTTGAAGATATCCCTCTAGTGGTGTGGGGGCTGTGCTTTGGCAAAGTGGGTGGGGTTATATCCTTCCTGTTTGGCCCTGTACGGAGGTGTCATCGGATGGGGCCACAGTGTCTCCTGACCCCTCCTGTCTCAGCCTCCAGTATTTATACTGCAGTAGTTTATGTGTGGGGGGGGCTAGGTTCAGTTTGTTATATCTGGAGTACTTCTCCTGTCCTATCCGGTGTCCTGTGTGAATTTAAGTATGCTCTCTCTAATTCTCTCTTTCTCTCTTTCTTTCTCTCTCTCGGAGGACCTGAGTCCTAGGACCATGCCTCAGGACTACCTGGCATGATGACTCCTTGCTGTCCCCAGTCCACCTGGCCGTGCTGCTGCTCCAGTTTCAACTGTTCTGCCTGTGATTATTATTATTTGACCATGCTGGTCATTTATGAAAATTTGAACATCTTGGCCATGTTCTGTTATAATCTCCACCCAGCACAGCCAGAAGAGGACTGGCCACCCCACATAGCCTGGTTCCTCTCTAGGTTTCTTCCTAGGTTTTGGCCTTTCTAGGGAGTTTTTCCTAGCCACCGTGCTTCTACACCTGCATTGCTTGCTGTTTGGGGTTTTAGGCTCAGCACTTTGAGATATCAGCTGATGTACGAAGGGCTATATAAATAAATTTGATTTGATTGAATTGGTCAGAATGTTTAAACTTAGGCTATGACTGGACTGAGATGTGATATTCATTGTACAAGACTGGCTGTTAATGAGAGAGGCATGAATAATACAGCAGCGGACTAATAACCTAGTCATTATTAATCCCCAAATGTTCATTAGGAGCTGCTCTCATCCTCCTCAGCATGGCCAAGGCATCTAATGCTGGCCCTTATTGCTGCATAATAAGAAACACCCACTGAGTATAGACATGGGCATGTCTCCATTTCTCTCTCATACAGATACTAATTTCTTATTGTGTTCAGATATTATTGTGTTAATATGATCGATTAAATGAGAGATTCATATCCCTATACACCATCATCCTCTCATCTCAAGCGTTGTTATGTTGCTGTAAAGGCCACATACTCACTTTTAAGCTGCAGGGGCCATGATATTTTACTGTTACCAAGTAATGAGAAAGGGATAGAGACAATGCCAACAAGATCAAGCCTCAAAGCTCAAACCAAAGGTACTTAGGAGGTAATCCTGGACACTTCAAGTGACTAGAAAAAATGAAAATGGCTCCCAATCAGAGACAGGGGGTCAGTTCAAGTGACGAATGTAGTCTGACCTCTCAGATTAATGTGCCACTTCACTGCAGGCAAGTCTTCTCCTATGGATACAGTGTATCTCACCTAACTGTGATCGATATCCCTCAACATCCTGCACACAGTCAGCCATTAATCTTCACATCAAAGCTCTCAGTGGCCATGCAGCCACACAGCAACACCACCCCAAGTGGCGCGTGCTAATAAACAGAGACAGCCATGCAGAGAAGATGTACACACAGGCCTTTCCCTTTTCAGCACCTTGTTGAAGATTCATTACATTCAAATGGGAAAATAACTCATGGAGCCAGTTCTACTGCTCTGCCTGGCCAAATCAAATCTACAGGCTACTGCACTGCTGTCCTGTCCCTCTCTACCAGCTGTCCAGTGAATAAAGGATCAACTCAGTGAAAACTCCGAAAGAACTGGGAGAGAGAGAGAGAGAGAGAGAAAGAGAGAGTGAGAGAGAGAGAGAGAGAGAGAGAGAGAGAGAGAGAGAGAGAGAGAGAGAGAGAGAAAGAAAGAGGTGTTTTCCAATTTTTAATTATCTTCAGTGAAGCGAATGTGTAGTCTGCCTTTTTCTGGACTCAGTAAAGCTATTTACTAAATACCCTCTGAGGTCGTGGGAGCAGCACGCTGTTTGCCGCTCCGTCTCTGAGAAAGCTGTGTGGGCCCCTGTACTCCCGGTATAGCTTTCTCCTCCCCATGCAAACAGCTGCATCACCACCGTGCTCCAGCTAATTACGTCTCAGTCCGTCTGATGAGAGCCGTGGCTGTCAGGCCCCTCCACGCACTCAATAAATCACCGCTCCGCAGGCCAGCCTTATCTGATTGGACGAGGAGAGGTGCCTGAAACTCCCCTATCTGTGCGACTCAGATACTCTCCCCTGCTCTCGGGCTGGCAGGGCTAATCTTGCTTTCTCAGAGTCTATTCTGCTCTCCACCATCTGCTCTGAGTCGCGTGTGGCCAATCTGCAACGTCGCCTCAAATTGAATCCTCTGCGATGGTGGTTAGGTGTTTACCACACGCACTGTCCCGAAAGTCCCACTGGGCAAACTGGATACGTGACACACTAAGGTGACTCAATTTCTCGTCTTAAAGCCCCCCCCCCCAAAAAAAAAAACCTCTGTATACATACTTTTGGGTGATGGACAGGACACTGTAACCTCCAGAATTATTTACTCAGTTATGATTGTGTTGTGTGTTCTGTTGTTGAATTGGACCCATAATAACATTTTTTTTTAAACGATTCCATAAATCAACTAGGCTACACAAGTTAAATGGAAAATATTGCGTCTTCATTCTCTGACCATGACCAACCAAGCAAGAGGATCCAGGAGAAGTGTCGGGTTTAAATACCATTCCACCCGAAGCCATAAGATTCACTAGTCTGTTCAGTACAGATCCAGGTGTTTTGAAATAGCTCTGCAGTCAGAGTAATAACCTGCAGGATCACTTCATGGAATTTCATGTTTTCATTGTGTATGTGTGTGAGCATGTCTATAAACGACATATAAACACTACAACCCCCTTCCCCCTCGTCCTATCCCCACCCCCACCCCCTCATGTTCCCTGTGGTGGGGAACCTTGTAACAGCGCCACTGTGATTATTACATTGGTTTCCATGGCAACCCCCCAGAAACAGGAGAACAATGCCATAGTATGCCAATCGAAAACCTTTAGTAGAAGCAGGCGCACATCCATATTGTCATGCCAAATGACACAATTTAAATCATACTCATACATCTATTTTTTTTTTGCCAGTTGGAGGCGAAAAGAACCCGCTTTGAACAAGGAGGTGATTGGTTTCCCTAATCTGGTTTCTTTGACACCATCTATATTTAACGACAGGTTTCTTATAAGTGAGGTGCTTCGTCATGGTATATGATAGTCAGTGGATTGCGTCGCAATCAGTTGCGAAAGAAAGTACAATACTGTAAATTATGATTGAGATTATTCATCGATACGCAAATACATCTACAATGACATCAATCTACGTTGAGCCCTGTGTGTTGTTTTTGGAATACAAAACTGTTTGTCGGATTTAAAAAAAAAATCTAACTGCTTCACTTTCCCATGCATCAATGAGTATAGTTAGAAAGACTAAGGTTTAATTTGTCATCTGTGGGCAAAAATCCACTCTTCGGCCATCAGCATCAAATATGTGCCTCCTTCACACTGAAAACCACCTGTAGGTTTGGTGTCCTCATGGTTCTCTAATCTAAATATGCCTACAATATACAATATAACGTGTACTGGATGAGCAACACAGGAGGTGGAGGTGGATAAGCAGTGAAATAACAATTATAAAAGTAACAATAATGTGCCATTTAGCAGATGCGTTCAGCCAAAGCGATTTACAGACATATGTGCATACATTTTACATATGGGTGGTCCCTGGAATCAAACTCGCTATCCTGGGGTTGCAAGTGCCATGCTCTATCAACATCGGAGGAAATGGTAGATTGATGAAAACTACTGTAATGGTGCACATTGACTATTGATTCCAGTGTGGGAACATTGGTTGTTAGTTAATATTCATTGGTTGCCCTCTTGCACCCACAGACCCCTATTGTGGAGTGCAGATGACCCTCGTTTGAGAAAACATGGGCTCTGATTGTACTTTCTAGAGAAATTATAGGTATTCGCTCCAGCCCGGAGCCACCGCCCACTCCCACCACACTTCCATCCCCCAGGAACCCAAAGACCATGGCTGTAAATAACAGCTCCTGCTGAGCCTCTGGACAACAACAACACAGGGCGAGAGGACAACAGCAATATGCCTGTCAATCACCCAGCATGGTGCTTAGTCCAGATCAAGCTCTGCAAAGCCCAATGACTCACGCACGCAACAGGAGAGAGCACCAGCGGAGCATCTAATATGGATTACTGGGCTTTGTTCCATAGAGCACACTCAGTGAGGGTCTCTGTAGGAGAAAACACTTTAGCCTCAGTGCGCTTGAACTCCAGAGCACCTCTTGAACTCCAACATGGAGGATAACACAGTAATAAAAAGCATGTAAGCCAACCATGTAGATCCTGTTGTGTTGAGAGACCAACTCTGCTAACCTGCAAGGAGCCGTGTGTGTGTGTGTGTGTGTGTGTGTGTGTGTGTGTGTGTGTGTGTGTGTGTGTGTGTGTGTGTGTGTGTGTGTGTGTGTGTGTGACAGACATGCATTTTGAGAGCGTGGGAGATCACATTAGCAAGTTTTGTCTGAGCTCAGCTAACCTCCATTATCCATCTGCCCACGCAACCTGTGGGTGACTGTGGAATGCAGAATGTCTGTATTGTACAGTACATACTAGTAAGAATTTCCACTTCACTTAATGAACTCTTACACGTCAGTCACATCAGCAGCGTCCTTGTGTTTTGGTACACCCGAAGTACATTCATTTCCAATGGGACGCTGCATTTGTCTTGCATATATCCAATTTATGCATCTAATTGTATGAGTAGAGTTGAGAGAAATAGTAGTGAAATGTGAATGTTGAACTGTTGTTGCACACTATCCAGTAACATTTTTAATGAAAAAAGTTTGACTTATTTGCCAAGTAGCATAAATGTTATTTCTTCGATAACATCTACAAATGTATTGTGACAGCATATACTATCACCTATAAATATACAGTAGTTGCAAGCAGCAATGAATGAGGGTCACATGATGCAGAAAGGGCACGATCAGTTGGATAACAAAGCAAGCACTGAAACTATCTTCCTTTACGTGCCTTCAGAAAGTATTCAAACCATTGACTTTTTCCACATTTTGTTGTGTTACTCTATTTTGCATAAAGAAATAACCTGCCATTCATCACAAACTTTGTGAATATCTGTGTTTTCCCTCTTCAATATGCAGAAAGACTGCATTTAATCAGTGGACACCACTCAATTCATTACAACACACCTGTTATAATTGTTTTCTTTACTAAAGTAGAGGTTTATTATTATTATTATTGCTGAAGTTACTGCATAGGTGTAAAATAAAATAGCAAGAGATATCACTTGTATAGCCTAAGAAAGCAGCAGAAATGTGCAGAAAGTAGTTTTGAATGCATTGTATTGAAGGGAAACAATAACAGTCTTGAATTGTTTTGGCAACATAGTGATATATTCTTATATACTGTACAATAAGGATTTAAACTACAAAATACTAGTCTTCTCCAACGGTGTTTAAACAACAACAATAGATATGAATAAAATAAGATAATAGATACAACATGTGAAGAACATAAATCAACCAAGTCTAATTAGCACATGTAGGACAGTATGCAAGTGTGTGTGCATGGACTTTGCAGATGTATTTCTCACATGTGCAGCACATAGTATTTGTTTTACAGTCCTTCTTTGGGGGGCATAATTGGCATCTCCTCCTCTTGCCTGCCCCAGCTGCAGCCTCGGGTGGATCAGTACAAGATTCAGCCCCCTGAACAGCTTTCACAAGTGCTGCAGAGGCTGCTGTGCAGTGGAGGTGCTCCCTTCTTTGAATGCATGGGGTTACAAGTGCCTTTTTCAGCTGCTCCAGGAACACCCTCCTCTTGTTTCGCTTATCAGGCATCTAGGTAGGGTTGATCTTGTTCCATATCGCAAAGGCATTGTATGAGGACACATCAATGTTATGGAAGATGACCAGGGGCAAGCAGGCAGTCATGGTCCTGCAGCTGTAAGTTCCAATCACCTTGTCCAGGTTGTCCACACCTCCTTTGTTGTGGTTGAAGTCCAGGATGATGTCTGTCTTCCTGTCCTCACGATCACTGATCTCAGCTGTTATGTGCAGTGTGCTCAGGAAGACCACAGTCTTGTTCCTCTTTGGGAGGTAAGAAACTAGAGTGGTGGTGAGGGTGAAGGTAAACTTTGATGAGAAGGCCTCTCTTCTTACAAGTGCAGGGGGAGCTCAGGCTTGTTCTTTCTAACTGTGCCAACCATGGCGATCTCACTCTTCAGGAGCTGCTGGCTGAGTTCATAAAAGGTGAAGAAATTGTCACACGCTACATTGTGTCCCCTCAGTCCATCTGTCACATCAAGTACAACCCTCATCCCCTGGCTCTTCTCCGGGCCTCCACCGGCTGGCTTCCCTGTATAGACTTGCATCTTCCAAGAGTAGCTGGATTGTGCGTCAGAGGCCAACCATAGCTTGATGCCATACAGCTGGCTCGCTGGGCATATACTCCCGGAAAGTACAGCAACCTTTTGACAAAAGAGATTACTAACAGTAATTAGTATCAGTGTCACAGAAAACAATCACATTCAGGCCCAAGGTTATAGAGGTATGACAGACGCTCCACCCACTTCCCCCAGACCTCTCGTATGGCCGCCAGTTTGTCTCTCACACGTCTCGCCGGTCTTGACTCGCAGTTATCAAAGCGTATCATTCTTGAGAAAGTGTGAAAGACTTTCAGTGGCATCGTGGCACGGTAAATCGCCCTTCCAAATCAAATCAAATGAAATAAAATTTTATTTGTCACATACACATGGTTAGCAGATGTTAATGCGAGTGTAGCGAAATGCTTGTGCTTCTAGTTCCGACAATGCAGTGATAACCAACAAGTAATCTAACTAACAATTCTAAAACTACTGTCTTATACACAGTGTAAGGGGATAAAGAATATGTACATAAGGATATATGAGTGAGTGATGGTACAGAGCAGCATACAGTAGATGGTATCGAGTACAGTATATACATATGAGATGAGTATGTAGACAAAGTAAACAAAGTGGCATAGTTAAAGTGGCTAGTGATACATGTATTACATAAGGATGCAGTCGATGATGTAGAGTACAGTATATACGTATGCATATGAGATGAATAATGTAGGGTAAGTAACATTATATAAGGTAGCATTGTTTAAAGTGGCTAGTGATATATTTACATCATTTCCCATCAATTCCCATTATTAAAGTGGCTGGAGTTGGGTCAGTGTCAATGACAGTGTGTTGGCAGCAGCCACTCAATGGTGGCTGTTTAACAGTCTGATAGCCTTGAGATAGAAGCTGTTTTTCAGTCTCTCAGTCCCAGCTTTGATGCACCTGTACTGACCTCGCCTTCTGGATGATAGCGGGGTGAACAGGCAGTGGTTCGGGTGGTTGATGTCCTTGATGATCTTTATGGCCTTCCTGTAACATCGGGTGGTGTAGGTGTCCTGGAGGGCAGGTAGTTTGCCCCCGGTGATGCGTTGTGCAGACCTCACTACCCTCTGGAGAGCCTTACGGTTGAGGGCGGAGCAGTTGCCGTACCAGGCGGTGATACAGCCCGCCAGGATGCTCTCGATTGTGCATCTGTAGAAGTTTGTGAGTGCTTTTGGTGACAAGCCGAATTTCTTCAGCCTCCTGAGGTTGAAGAGGCGCTGCTGCGCCTTCTTCACGACGCTGTCAGTGTGAGTGGACCAATTCAGTTTGTCTGTGATGTGTATGTCGAGGAACTTAAAACTTTCCACTCTCTACATCACAGAGACTACATGTAGCCTCGCCTCGGGACCTATACACACCTGCTAAGATTAGCAGCCCTATGTAGGCATGCAGGTCAATCTCATCCATCCTTTTCCAGTTGTCTCCATATTCACGGAAACACTCTAAATTTGTCATCTCCAGGATGATTCTTTCGATGGCTGGTGTGATGAACATGTAGAATGTTGAGGTGATGTCCTGGGCAACTGCATGTCTTGTGGGCCCTGGGGTCATCCTTATGACATGTTGGGCTGCTATCCTGCCATGGATGTCATATGGTGACAAGGACCATGTTATTTTGCTGTTCTTTGGCAAAAATTGTCCCTTTCAGCTTGGGGGATTTCTTCTTCATCTGAAGATGATGCATCGTGCTCTGGTTTGTATTCTTCCCCATCTTCTTCTTCAGATTCCTCCTCCTCTTCTAAATCGTTGTTTTCTTGTTCCTCCTGGACTTCTGAAAAAATCAGATCTACGACCTGTTGGGCACTGAAACGTGCACTCATGGCTTCAGCAAAGAGAGAACTGGGGGGACTGTCATCTGCAGCACCTTTATAGACTGACTGCATTCCCCATTAGTAAACAATGCTTTCAAGAAATGTTTATTTTGTCTGAAATTTTTATTTTGTCAGAAATTGTTTTTAATTCTGTGAACTTGAGTTGTGTGGGGTCGTGGAGGAGAGATGCTGCACATGCACAAGCAAGTTTTCTCAATGTGTGTGTGTGTGTGTGTGTGTGCCCTTGTGGTTTTTGTGGTGTGTAAATTATTTTATAACAGCCGGGTCAAAAATGACCCTAAGACAATCTTTGTACCCTGGTGGTGTACAGCTTGTACCCTGGTGGTGTACAACAAATGCGATGTTTCACTTTTTCTAATGTTGAGGTCACTCTAGGAAAAGTTATCAAATGTCAAGTTGAAAATATATAATTTATGGGGTTTTCTCTGCAGTTAAAATAGTGGTGGGTAATGTTTGACCCTTAAGACAACACAAGGGTTAAGTCAAAACTGGAACTCTGCCACTCAGGAGCATTTATTGTCTTCTTGGTAAGCAACTCCAGTGTAGCTTTGGCCTTGGGCTTTAGGTTATTGTCCTGCTGAAAGGTGAATTCATCCCCCAGTGTCTGGTGGAAAGTAGACTGAACCAGATTTTTACCGTGCTTAGCTCCACTACATATATTTGTTATCCTAAAAAAAACTCCCCAGTTGGCTACGTGATATGGCACGTAGCCATATAGCCTACTGAACACTGTAACATGGCCTAATTCAGTGGTCACCAAACTACGGCCCGCGGGCCGGATACGGCCCGTCAGCACATTTGGCCCGGCCCTCTGAACAATACCAGAGACGCTATCGAATTTTTTTCCTATTTGGCCTCCAGAAAAAAAATCCTAGGCCCGGCCCTGTCAAAGAGAGAACGGAATAATGGCGAAAAGGTTAGGTAAGAGAAAAATTGATTCAGAATGCAGGGTATTTAACCTGCAGTGGACAAACAATTTTTTTTTTGTTCAATGCAAAGAAAAGGCTGTTTGTCTCATCTGTCAAGAGACGGTGGCGGTATTCAAAGAATACAATCTTCGCCGACACTATGAATCCCGTCACAAAGACAAGTACGATAGCTTGCAAGGCCAAATACGAGCAGACAAACTCTCAAAGCTAAAAAGTGGACTACTATCTCAGCAGAATACATTTGTCCGCCAAGCTCAGCTGAACCAGGCATCCGTTCGGGCCAGCTTTCGGGTTGCTAAACTGATAGCAAGAAGCGGTAAGCCTTTCACTGACGGAGAGTTTGTTAAGAAATGTATGGATGCTGTCGCGGAGGAGGTGTGTCCCGAGAAGAAAGATGCATTTAATGCCGTAAGTCTGTCGGCGAGTACAATCACCAGACGCGTTGAAGAAATCGGGAGTAATGTATATGCCCAGCTGCAGCAGAAGACGAAAGAATTTGACTTTTTTCATTAGCACTGGATGAGAGCACGGACGTGCAAGACACAGCGCAACTGCTCATTTTTATTCGTGGAGTTAGCGCAAACTTTGAGATATGCGAGGAGCTGGCAGCCCTCCAAAGTCTCAAAGGGACTACAACGGAGAGGATATTTTTGACAAAGTGTGCCAAACCATGGAGAAGTTGGACCTGGACTGGTCAAAGCTAGCTAGCATCACGACTGACGGGGCTCCTAGCATGGTGGGCGAAACTCGCGGTCTAATAGGACGCATGAACCGGGAGTTGGAAAAAAGGGGTCTCACCGCCCCGCTACGAGTCCACTGCCTAATTCACCAGCAAGCACTGTGCTGCAAAGTGTTGAAGTGGGATTCTGTAATGAAGGTTGTGGTGTCGTGCATAAACTTCATCAGAGCAAAGGGACTTAAACACAGGCAGTTCCAAGAATTCCTGTCTGAACTGGAGTCTACGCATGGAGATGTGCTGTACTACACAGAGGTCCGATGGCTGAGCCGGGGCAGAGTTTTGAGGCGTTTTTACGAGCTGCTACCCGAAATTAACGCATTTCTTCATTTAAAAGACAAAACGGTCCCAGAGCTGATCGACCCAGAATGGAAATGGCACCTCACATTTTTAACAGACGTGACAGAAATACTTAACAGCCTTAACTTGCAGCTACAAGGTGAGGGGAAACTCATTTGCGACATGTATTCACACATAAAAGCATTTGAGGTGAAATTAGCGCTGCTTTTGGAACAAGTGAAAAAGCGCAACTTCGTCCATCTTCCTGCTACCCAAAACCTGTCGACAGAGAACCCAGCGGTCCCGTTCCCAGCTGAAAAGTGCGTGGAAGCACTGGAAATGCTGAAGGCGGAGTTCGGTGTGCGATTCAGTGAACTACATGTTCATGCAAAAGAAATCCGTCTTTTTCAGAACCCATTTGTTGCCGACATTGATGAAGCCCAGCCTTCATATCAGTTTGAGTTGGCTGAGTTACAGAACTGTGATGTTCTGAAAGACGCATTCAAGCCCAACAGTCTCATTGACTTCTATGCCGCCCTCCCAAACGACACATATCCAAACATCAAAAAACACGCAATGAAAATGTCCACAGTTTTTGGCAGCACGTATATCTGCGAGAAAACCTTTTCTCGCATGAAACTGCTGAAAACCCCGATGAGATCAAGATTGACAGATGAACATTTGCATCAGTGCTTGAGACTGGCTGTAACTAGAATGGAACCTGATATTCAACTTCTCACCAGCCAGATGCAGGCCCACAGTTCACACTGATGAACATACATAGGTAAGCTCACTTTTCTGACTTGAATGAGTCATTCTGAGCATAAACAAATATAATCATAATAAAATCTACTGGGATAAAATCCATCTTTACAACCATACTGGTAGTGAAATGTATTGTGCTGTGTAGGTGCTGTATCACTTAGTTCAGTTTCTCAAACTGCTTCTTTTGTGGTTTTCACAGGGAAGTTGATGAGAGAGAGAGCTGCAAACAGCGGTGTCTACAAGCCTACTGGAACCTACAAAAGGATTATAAGGAAGGAACACAAGAACTTTAAGAGACTGCTCATATGTGTCAGAGAGATTCTGCTCTGACAACTGAGCTGAACTTTTATCTGTTAAGATTGTGCATGGCACGACAGAAAGTTAATGTTCCATGGCTTTTTTTTCTATGAAGAACCCAGAGAGAGTTATTTAGTTATTATTTATTTCCTGTTTTTTCTGTGAAGAACTCAGAGAGGGTTATTTAGTTATTATTTATTTCATTAATAGTGTTATTATTTGTTTCCTGACTTTTTTTCTGTAAAGAACCTGGAAAGGGTTATTTGGTTATGTGTGGCTTTCTGGAAAACAATAAATTTTTTAAGCTCCCCTACGATCGTCACACTTTTTCTGTTACAAACTGACACCGGCCCCCCATCAGAGAAGGGAAAAGTTATGTGGCCCTCACAGGAAAAAGTTTGGGGACCCCTGGCCTAATTCAACAAAAAATATGATCATCTGTTCTTTCGAAATGCAATTTCTTTGTTTCATAGCCTGCTGAAATGAAATAATATGGATTTTTTTGAGCTGGTTTTTATTTGTGTCAAAAACACGGGGTTTTGAGGATACAGCAACAACAACCAAATCTAACAACATTTCGACTGACTGCAACACCTGTGGCAAATACATGCATTCAGTATAGTTGTGTAATTGCGTAAAATGTTGTGACGCTGCCGGTATGATTGAGGCGTTAGCAGGTAAACTACACTACACACGTTTAAAAAAATAAAATTAAAAAAAGGCAGACAGACAGACAATTATTTGGTTGCCATAGGTGTCACAAACCTCTGAAGAATGAGGGTGACATTTGTCTGGGATCAGTCCCCTAGGGGCATCAATTATCTCAACATACTGTAAATATTTTCAGGTGGATATCCCTCAAATAGAAATCCACTTTCCAGGACCGCTGTTCAAATGTTATTTGGATGAACTGAGGATGATATAAACCATAAAAAATGTATTGCATGTTATTATCTGGACTGTAGGGGTAAAGAAAAAAGGTTAATGAACGAGGACAATGAATGTTGATGCAAAAAATGTCAGCCTAATATGTAGGCTACATTATTCACTGGGGTTCAACATTCCTGGGTATTATGCTGTTATGCACCTATTAGGTGCACAGGTCACATAATGAATGACACAAGAATATGGGCAAGTACATGGGCAAGAATGTTAACCACTCCGTGTATATTTGCATATCAATGCCACAGGGATAGATAAAGCATTTGTAGTGAATTGAAACTTTATTTTGGAGTTACAAATATAGTTGATTAAATGTGGAGTTCTAGCAGGGCGGCCACAGTCTATCAAGGGCTTTTAAGTAGATTGAGTCCTTGATGAGAAAGCCACATCTCTTTCGCAATACTTTGCCGACTCAATACTTTGCCGTTCAACTGTTCCTGTTGGCTTCTCTTCCAGTACCATTGAGTGGGGTGATATCCAGAAAAAATGTGAATGACAATATAATTGTGTTTCAAATTGTTTTTCCATCTCTAATTTAATGTTGGTACCCAATCTGTGTTGTGAAAAGAGAAGAAGCGTGCATTGGCACTGCAGCTGCACAAAACCTCTGTTCTGTGACAACATGCAACCCAAAACACAACACATAATAGGCTACATGTAATAGGCATTTTTATTTACGATGACCTGATGGGAGTGTTAACCCTTTTGTGGTGTTCGGGTCTGTGGGACTCATTTTCAATGTTAACTAAAATAAAATAAAATTTAATTATTTATTTTTTCAACCTAAGACTCATTGGCCTTGTCTCATTTCCTGAACATGTAAAAGAACACATTTTCATTGAGTGCACACACCCCACAAAGTTTTGCCTTGTGCCTTCCTCCTCCCTGGGCCTGTTTTTCAACATTGTCACGACTTCTGCAGAGGTCGGCCCCTCTCCATGATCGACCGGTGTTCGGTGGTCGACGTCACCGGCCTTCTAGCCATCGCCGATCCACTTTTCATTTTCCATTTGTTTTGCCTTTGTCTTACACACCTGGTTTCAATTCCCCAATTACTTGTTCATTATTTAACCCTCTGTGCCCGCATGTCTGTTTGTGAGTAATTGTTTGTATGTAGTACGGAGGGTTAATGTGGGCTCTCTTTACTGTATCGCATTTGTATATTTTGAATAAAGTATGTTTATTTACTCATATCCGACTCCTCTACACCAGCTACACGCAGACCGCATTACAGAATGACTCACCTAGAATGGAGTCAGTAGAGGACGTTGCAGCAGCATGTTGCAACGTCTGGACACCGCCATGGATCGCGTGCTGCAAACAATGAATCGTTGGGAGAGAGGAGAAGGTCATCCAGCCCCTCCACCAGCCCCACTACAGCAGGCCCCACTGTCCACCCCTCCTTCACCTGGTCCCAGCGGGATTCGGCTCGCGCTCCCGAGGGAGTATGATGGGACGGCTGCCGGATGCCAGGGGTTCCTACTCCAGCTGGAGCTCTACCTGGCGACCATCCACCCGGCTCCTTCGGGATGTGAGAGAGTGTCCACCCTTGTCTCCTGCCTCTCAGGCAAAGACCTGGAGTGGACCATTACACAGAGTTCACCAGCCGTTTTCGGGCAGTTTTTTAGCACCCGCCTGAGGGTAGAGCGGCGGGTGAACATCTGTTCCACGTGAGGCAGGGGATAAGGAGCGCACAGGATTTCGCTTTGGACTTCCGGACCCTAGCTGCCAGCGTGGGATGGAACGATGGGGTCCTGATCGATCACTACCGGTGGGAGTTGGCCTGCCGAGACACCACCCTCACGCTGGACCAGCTGGTGGACCTGTCCATCCGGCTGGACAACCTGCTAGCTACCCGCGGAGGTCCGGATCGGAGCCTGTCAGTTCCATCCCCCAGCACCTCCGCTCGGACGCCCATGGAGCTGGGAGGTGCTGCGCTTAGGGCGACCGGAGGAGGAGCCATTCCCTGCACCATCTGTGGCCGCAGAGGGCACACTGCTGATCGGTGCTGGGGAGGTTCCTCAGGGAGTCTAGGCAGCAGGCAGGGCATTATCGTGTCGCCCCAGGTGAGTCGGCACCAGACTCACCCAGAGCCCCGTTGCCCACATGTTGTTTATCAAATTTCCTGAGTTTTCCACGCATTCCCAGCATAAGGCGCTCGTAGATTCAGGCGCAGCTGGGAATTTTATTGACTGTTCATTTGCCCATAGTTTAGGGTTTCCCCTTGTTCCTGTGGATATGCCCTTCCCTGTGCATATCAGGGAGGTGTGTATGGGTTTCCATCGGTGCGAAGGTGGAAAGTCCTGACCAGTCCCTTCCTTATTGATTCTCCTGCGTTTCCCGTGGTGCTGGGCCTACCATGGTTGGCCTGTCATGATCCCACTATTTCGTAGCTACAGGGGGCTCTCAAGGGGTGGTCACGAGAGTGCTCAGGGAGGTGTGTATGGGTTTCCATCGGTGCGACTAAGGTGGAAAGTCCTGACCAGGTCTCCACCGTGCGCATCCCCTTAGAATATGCCAATTTGGCTCTCGCCTTCTGTAAGAAGAAGGCGACTCAATTACCACCCCATCGACGGGGGGATTGTGGTAGACGCAGCACTTCCCAGGAGTCACGTGTATCCTCTGTCACAGGAGGAGACGGCGGCTATGGAAACATATGTGTCCGAATCCCTGGGGTAGGGATATATTCGGCCCTCCACTTCACCTGCCTCCTCGAGTTTCTTTTTTGTGAAGAAGGATGGATGTCTGCGCCCTTGTATTGACTATCGGGGTATAAATCAGATCAGGAGGTACAGCTACCCGCTGCCTCTTATCGCCAGTGCGATCGAGTCAATGCACGGAGCGCGCTTCTTCACCAAATTGGATCTCAGGAGCGCTTACAACCTGGTGCGTATCCGGGAGGAAGACGAGTGGAAGACGGCATTTAGTACCACCTCAGGGCACTATGAGTACCTCATCATACCGTACAGGTTGATGAATGCTGCATCTTCCAGGCCTTTGTTGACGAGATTTTCCGGGACCTGCATGGGCAGGGTGTAGTGGTGTATATCGACGACATTCTGATATACTCTACTACACACGCCGAGCATGCGTCCCTGGTGCACAGGGTGCTCAGTCAACTGTTGGAGCATGACCTGTACGTCAAGGCTAAGAAATGTCTCTTCTTTCAACAGTCCGTCTCCTTCCTAGGGTACCGCATTTCCACGTCAGGGGTGGAGATGGAGAGTGAATACATTTCAGCCCGTGTGTAATTGGCTGAGGCTGACCACTTTTGGTCACCTGAAGGCTCTGTTTACCTTTGCTCCCGTGCTGGCTCATCCGGATCCCTCTTTAGCATTCATAGTGGAGGTGGAAGCATCTGAGGCTGGGATAGGAGCCATGCTCTCTCAGCGCTCGGGCACATCACCAAAGCTCCGCCCTTGTGCTTTCTTTTCGAAGAAGCTCACCACGGCAGAGCAAAACTATGATGTGGGGGACCGGGAGCTGTTGGCTGTTGTCAAGGCTCTGAAGATGTGGAGACATTGGCTTGAGGGGGCTAAACACCCCCCCATCTGGAGTACATCCGGGAGGCGAGGAGACTGAACCCTCGCCAGGCAAGGTGGGCCATGTTCTTTACCCATTTTGTTTTCACTCTGCCCTACAGACCAGGTTCCCAGAATGCTAAGGCAGGCGCACTGTCCCAGATGTATGGCACAAAGGAGCGGTCCATGGATCACACTCCCATACTTCCGGCCTCTTGCCTGGTGCCACTGGTGGTGTGGGAGCTGGATGCGGATATCGAGCGGGCGTTACGCACAGAGCTGGGCACCTGTACGTTCCGTCTGCTGTCCGTGACCGATTGATCTATTGGGCCCACACGTCACCCTCTTCTGGTCACCCTGGCATCGGTCGGACGGGATGGGACAAGTTGGTGGACCGCCTTCCCCTTTTTTTTACAACCCTGGGCCCAACGTTACTGTTGATGAGCAGCTTATTCCATTTAGGGGCCGCTGCCCCTTCAGGCAGTACATACAGTCTAAACCGGCAAAATACGGAATCAAGATCTGGGCTGCCTGTGTTGCTGCTTCATCATATGATTGGGAACTTGGAAGTGTGTACAGGGAAGCCAGATGGAGGATCCCCTGAGAAGAACCAATGGATGTGGTTTGTCCTGGATGTGACACAGGGACTCCGTGTCCACAACATCACATGCAATAACTTTTTTACTTTGCGCCAGTTGAGACAAGAGCTCCTCAAGAGGAAGCTGGCGATGGTAGGAACAGTATGAAAACAAACCAGAGCTCCCACCTCAACTTTTGAATACACTGAACAGGCCTATCAATTCCTCTAAGTTTGTGTTCACGAATGACACGTCCCTAGTGTCCTACGGGCCAAAGAAAGGCAAAAATGTGGTACTCATGAGTACGCTGTATATTGATGGGAGAATCTGCGGCCAGGAACATCAAAAACCATAAATCAATGACACAATAGGAGAGGTGGACAAGACAAACTAGTGACTGGCTACAGCTGCAAACGAAGAGCCCTGTGCTGGCAACTTGGGAAATTTTTCAATAACTTGGACATCTCGGCGTACAACGCATTTGTCATCTGGATGGCGTTGAACACAGATTGAAACAGAGGAAATCTCCAGAGGAGACGGATCGTTCTCGAGGAGCTGGGCAAGGCATTGGTAAGAGAACAAAGGAATTTCTTCCACCTTGAGGTCCGAACAACGTTTACGTTCTGGAGAAGGTATAAAAGATCGGTGAAGAATCCAGCTACGAACTGGTCCGTTTGTTACAACTTGGGAAAGCTCATGGGAGACTGTGCGGCCACATTACCATAACGCTGTTTATATAATAGCCTCAGATATGAGGTTTATATCTAATTGTTGTATAAGATGAATGAGTGAGGATGATACTGTTTATAAAATTGTGTAATGTGATTTTGGACTGTTTAATGAAGGAAACTCCATTTCCCTTTTGAGTTGAACTAAATCAGAGGACCGCCCATGAGCCCAGTTAGGGTCAGGCATCCTGGGACAGCCCCTTTTCTGCAATTCCGAATAAAACCCAACTTTGAGAAATTCAAAGTAGACCATGTTTCTCTCAATTACAGGAGGACAAAGGTTGCAGACCATTGCTGAATCTTTTAACCATACCACGTGTTTAAACTCTTAGACTATCGATACCGACAGAATAAGAACAAGTCCTTGATATTAATTACTAGTCTGCAGCTAGGAATTCGGTATCATTGAACGCGAAGAACGACATCCGCTGAAACATCTATTCTATAATGAAACGAATGAATGTTACTCTGAACGATCCATCCTAACCACAGAGAGAGAGAGAGAGAGAGAGAGAGAGAGAGAGAGAGAGAGAGCACGAAAACTCTCCAACAGAAACTAACTTTTCAACAGCGATCAAGACGACACACTGAGCGTAAATATATATATTGATTGCAATTGTTCCCAAATGAGTGAGCGTTCATGTGCAAAGGATTAGCATTTCAATTGTTATAATTATTAACTCTGTAGTGACTTCTCAGACGACCCCCACTTCCCTTTTGTCTAACAAGCCGTCGTGCCGGTTTAGCACACTAGGGCACATTCTCCTATCATTTCTTGTAACCATATTACTTTGTTTGTTTTGTTTATGCATTTCTGTGAATTACTTAGTTAGTAATAAATAAATGACTTAAGACAATTGATGTATGGATGACTCATAGTGAACCAACAATTTACGACGTTTGGAATGAGACTAACGTGAGGTTAAGTAAATAATTCATTAATTAGAAGACTATGGATCAGATATGAACATATCTGAAAGGTTATATTAGGAAATTATAACTTTGTAATCTGAATATTTTCCTTGGTGCCCCGACTTCTTAGTTAATTACAGTTACATGATTATTCAGTTTGATCGCGTAATACTTATTACAGAGAATCTTTGATAAAAACTAAAAGTCTTCATTTAATGATAGTAAAGACATGACATAACATTTGTCCTTCTTCAATAGTGATGAAAACCTTGTTAACTTTATATTTGTTTTGAGATAAACATGATTTATTCCATCCATGTCTTGATTATATTAGATTTTTGTTTACATAAATCAGATTTGATCAATACATTTTTTTTATATCGCTTTTATTGATAAATGTGATCTAGCAGAGGTAAATGGCAAATATCAACCATGTATGCTGTCTATATTGCTTGTAATTGATACTTGTAATTGATACTTGTAATTGATACTTGTAATTGATACTTGTAATTGATAAGTCAACATCTAAGTATTACGTTTTTTACAAATTGTTATTGCTGTATTGTTTTAAAAACCCAATAACGTTGTGGGTCCATCAGACCTGTTAATATTGGGTGAATAACAAAAACATGAACTCCACACAAGTGTTAACCTCAGGTAGATGTGTAATCCATTGTACTTCAGGGCTGTTTTTGCCACAGCAAGCCCCTGTTTGTGCACTGTTCTCAAATGTTTTTACCTACAAAGTGAAGACGCTGCCAGGATATGACCAAATATTGCTTTTTGTGGAGCTTTGATAAATTCAAATGAATTAATCTATCACATACTGACTGTCATTGTGTGAAAGGGGAGAAACAAAAAAAGTCCCATTTATGAGCGGAGGGAAGGGAATGTACAGTTTTGTGTAACGATGTACCATTTACTGAACACATATATCAACTAACTAGAGAGAGATGTGTGTATATATAATATCTCGAATAGTGATATTTTTGTGGCCTCATGTTCATATAATCTAGAGAGCCGTATGTTAAAATATCATATTCCTCTTACTGGTTTTAAACACTTAGCCTAACCATGGGAGGCTATGGAAATGATTGAAAGGTGGTGGTACTGGACACATTTTAACTGTGAGTGACCTGACCTGCAGATCGTAGGTAGGATTAAGCCCTACATGGCTGGGGGGGAAGAGCAGCCCATTGGCCCTGGAGAAACATCCATTCGCCACCCCTTTGGAATTACCCCACGGATTCTCCCCAAACCCGCACGGCTTCAGACACATCTGAGAGGGGATTATTATGGGACCTGAGAACAAGGTCAAAGACTTATGGAAGAACACAGAGTAAGTTAAGTTTAACTTCCACTTTATCCCTGAGCCTCTGGAATACTTGGGAGAGAGTTGAGGCCGACTCTGGTGAAAGCTCCCCCGCCGGCACGCAAGGGTTTACTTTTGATGTTAAATCCTTGAAAGCTGTTTCTTTAGCTGGGGATTAGTGCATGGAGAGCTAGGCTTACCATGCTCCAGCTAATAAAGATGACACATCTAACACAGGTGCTCTTACATACAGCCGTCTGGGAACAGTGCTTACCAAGTTCCACTAATTATGAACAACTCACTTAGCTTCAGTTGGTAGAAGAATAGGCAGATATTTGTACTTTTATGCAAATTATGCAGTAATAAAATGTTGAAAAGTCCTGAGCCTTTGTATTTGTATTGTATTATTGGGACTATACTTTTTTTGTGCATGGAGTATGGACAGACAGACAGACAGACAGACAGACAGACAGACAGACACACACGTAGGCTATACATGCACACACACTGATATGCTGACAAATACATCACCCAAGCTCTCACCACATTCAGACAATACTGTGTACTCAGTTTCCCAGGCTCGGGTCCCCTCACCCTATCCTGAGAGAGTGACAGTTACGAAGTGTGTCCATTACGGTCCATAAACGTCCATTACAGTTACTGATTAGTCTCCACACCTGCGCTCGCTCGGGGGACTGTTGTAGCTAATGATTCTATGGCAGCATGCATACAAAACTGACACCACGATTCATCTGCACGGCCAAATCCCAAAGGTTAATAGGTAATTCAAGAGAACACTCGCCCCTCTGAATGTCTGAAATGATTCCCTCCCCTCTCTGATTCCACTGAATGAATAGCTTAAGGAATAAACTATTCAATCTAGTCACTACACCCTTCCAACCATAGAGAACAATAAATATGTATTTTTTTATTGCTTATTGGCAGACACCCTAGCCAAAATGTAATACCAGTATATTTCACTTTGGATATCCCATATTTGTGAACAATGCGATCATTATCAGCGCAATAAATGATATTTCAACCGAAGACAATTCCAACCAACCTCGCTGGTTTAACTGTAGACTTTTACCCAATAACACAGTCACATAAATTCTTTCGTACAAGAACACTGCTTTGAGCTCATTGGTAAATTGGAGGGTAAGTAGTTCAGATGGGGAGAACCCTCAAGCTGTCATGGTGATGGTGGTTGTACCTCCTCGGATATAATAGGTTAATACAGCAGAGTGTGGCTGTCATGGTGATGGTGGTTATACCTCCTCGGATATAATAGGTTAATACAGCAGAGTGTGGCTGTCATGGTGATGGTGGTTGTAAATCATCAGATGTAATAGATTAATACAGCAGATTGTGGCTGTCATGGTGATGGTGGTTATACCTCCTCGGATATAATAGGTTAATACAGCAGAGTGTGGCTGTCATGGTGATGGTGGTTGTACCTCCCCGGATATAATAGGTTAATACAGCAGAGTGTGGCTGTCATGGTGATGGTGGTTGTACCTCCTCGGATATAATAGGTTAATACAAGCAGAGTGTGGCTGTCATGGTGATGGTGGTTGTACCTCCTCGGATATAATAGTATAATACAGCAGAGTGTGGCTGTCATGGTGATGGTGGTTGTACCTCCTCGGATATAATAGGTTAATACAGCAGAGTGTGGCTGTCATGGTGACGGTGGTTGTACCTCCTCGGATATAATAGGTTAATACAGCAGAGTGTGGCTGTCATGGTGATGGTGGTTGTACCTCCTCGGATATAATAGGTTAATACAGCAGAGTGTGGCTGTCATGGTGATGGTGGTTGTACCTCCTCGGATATAATAGGTTAATACAGCAGAGTGTGGCTGTCATGGTGATGGTGGTTGTACCTCCCGGATATAATAGGTTAATACAGCAGAGTGTGGCTGTCATGGTGATGGTGGTTGTACCTCCTCGGATATAATAGGTTAATACAGCAGAGTGTGGCTGTCATGGTGATGGTGGTTGTACCTCCCCGGATATAATAGGTTAATACAGCAGAGTGTGGCTGTCATGGTGATGGTGGTTGTACCTCCTCGGATATAATAGGTTAATACAGCAGAGTGTGGCTGTCATGGTGATGGTGGTTGTACCTCCTCGGATATAATAGGTTAATACAGCAGAGTGTGGCTGTTATGGTGATGGTGGTTGTACCTCCTCGGATATAATAGGTTAATACAGCAGAGTGTGGCTGTCATGGTGATGGTGGTTGTACCTCCTCGGATATAATAGGTTAATACAGCAGAGTGTGGCTGTCATGATGATGGTGGTTGTAAATCATCAGATGTAATAGATTAATACAGCAGAGTGTGGCTGTCATGGTGATGGTGGTTGTAAATCATCAGATGTAATAGATTAATACAGCAGATTGTGGTCGTCAGCACCAGAGATTAAAATCACCACATCACTATTGCAAAATCGAATACAAAGTTGAAAATGCAAAACACAATCTGGAACAATAAAATGTGACTTTAGAGCATTGGATATGATCCACAGCTGCTGATTCATCGTACAGGAGCTAAATACCAAAACATGATCTAACTAAGTGCTGTATGTAAGCTTGGAAGGGGTTTTGAATTCCTCCACTTGAAGAATTTTTACAAATGTTTAGAGGATGTACTTGTGGTGTTCTGCCTCAGACTGAGAGCAATCCAACTGCAAGTGCTTGTCGATAAGACATATTCAGGAAATTTGAAGTCATGGTTACAGTTGTTTTGGTCAACAGGTAGGCCTATCTACTGAGAAATGTGGTCCCCAAAACATGAGTACCAACCATACCAACACAAGTGTTGGCTCAGTGAGCTAGGGGAAAGTGGACTGGGAAAGAAAAAAATATCCTATGAGTTCAAATCATTAAAAGCTGACTTGAGACAGAAGCCTTTGGAATGTACTATTAAACAGTACACAGTCTTGACGTAGCATTTTAGTATTCTCCTTTTGATTTTTCTATTTTTAAGAGAATAACTCTAAATTGCAATGTATTGCATCACATCATGAGACTCAGTTCCGAAAAAAACAAAAAAACAAGGCAGTGTGTTGGGTTACGGGGCGATGTCATCAGACATAGAAAAAGGGCTGCTAGGGAAGGGAGCCGAGAGGCAGTACGCCATAGGGATGAACTGATCTTGTGTTACTGAGACATGTCATCAGCAGACAGGCGGTAGGGATCCACTGACCAGATTCTGTCTCGCTGCTGGGGGTCTGTGTGTGCCTCTGGCGTCACCATAGCTGATACAACAGTTCCAATCTGTACCAACAAAACAGCCTTAATGAGAGCCTCACACACACAAGGTCGGTCATAACGAGACAACCAGAAAATACAACCTGTGAGATGAGCTGTTGCGGGAGGGGTGTGGAGGTGTAGTCATGCTGTGTGTGTCTGTGTGTGTTGGTGGAGGGGGGGGGCACATGAACATGTGTGCATGAGGAAGAGAGGAGGGAACACATTGTGCAGTGGTATTCTGTGAATCACAAACAAAGCTGTTTGATTATGCCTTTGTTCAGAGAGAGGACATGAGTTTGCCATTTCAGCACACAATCTATCATTGCAATATAGAAAAGGAGGATGGATTTTCTACATGACAAATGTCTGATTGTCTTTTGCAATGTGTGTTAGGGGTGTAAAAGAGGGGGTGGGTGGGGGGGGGGCAATGCAAATAGTCTGGGTAGTCATTTGATTAGATGTTCAGGAGTGATATGGCTTGGGGGTAGAAGCTGTTTAGAAGCCTCTTGGACCTAGACTTGGTGCTCCGGTACTGCTTGCCATGCGGTAGCAGAGAGACCTGTCTATGACTAGGGTGGCTCAAGTCTTTGACAGTTTTCAGGGCCTTCCTCTGACACCGTCTGGTATAGAGGTCCTGGATGGTCGGAAGCTTGGCCCCAGTGATGTACTGGACCGTACGCCCTCTGTAGTGCCTTGCAGTCAGAGGCTGAGCTGTTGCCACACCAGGCAGTGATGCAACCAGTCAGGATGCTCTCGTTGGTGCAGATGTGGAACCTTTTGAGGATCTGAGGACTAATGCCAAATCTTTTCAGTCTCCTGAGGGGGAACAAGTTTTGTCATGACCTCTTCACGACTGTCTTGGTGTGCTTGGACCATGTTACTTTGTTGGTGATGTGGACACCAAGGAACTTGAAGTTCGCATCCTGCTCCACTGCAGCCCCGTCGATTAGAATGGGGGCGTGCTCGGTCCTCCTTTTCCTGTAGTTCACAATCATCTTCATTGTCTTGATCAAGTTGAGGGAGAGGTTGTTGTCCTTGCTCCACGCGGCCAGGTCTCTGACCTCCTCCCTATAAGCTGTCTCGTCTTTGTCAGTGATCAGCCCCACCACTGTTGTGTCATCGGGAAACTTAAGTGTTGGAGTGTTGGAGTCGTACCTGGCCATGCAGTCTTGGGTGAACAGGGAGTACAGGAGGAGACTTAGCACGCACCCGTGAGGGGCCCCCGTGTTGAGGATCAGCGTGTTGGATGTGTTGTTACCTACCCTTACCACCTGGGAGTGGCCCGTCAGAAAGTCCAGGATACAGTTACGGAGGGAGGTGTTTAGTCCCAGGGTCGTTAGCTTAGTGATGAGCTTCGAAGGCACTATGGTGTTGAACGCTGAGCTGTAGTCAATGAATAGCATTCTCACATAGGTGCTCCTTTTGTCCAGGTGGGAAAGGGCAGTGTGGAGTGCAAGAGAGATTGCATAATCTGTGGATCTGTTAGGGCGGTATGCAAATTGGAGTGGGTCTAAGGTTTCTTGGATGATGGTGTTGATGTGAGCCATGAACAGCCCTTCAAAGCACTTCATGGCTACAGAGTGAGTACTACGGGTCGGTAGTCATTTAGGCAGGTTACCTTATTGTTCTTGGGCAAAGGGACTATGGGGGTCTGCTTGAAACATGTTGGTATTACAGAGGTTGAACATGTCAGAGAAGACACTTGCCAGTTGGTCAGCGCATGCTCACACTACATGTTCTGGTAACCACTGATGTTCTCATGCATGTTTCAGTGTTACTTGCCTCGAAGTGAGCATAGAAGTTATTTTGCTCGTCTAGTAGGCTTGTGTCACTGGGCAGCTCTCAGCTGTGCTTCCCTTTGTAGGTGTAGTAAGATTCAATCTTAGTCCGGTATTGACTCTTTGCCTGTTTGATGGTTCGTCGGAGTTCATAGCAAGATTTCTTATAAGCTTCCTGGTTAGAGTCCCACTCCTTTTAAAAAAAATTTTTTTATTTATTTTTTATTTACCCCTTTTTTCTCCCCAATTTCATGGTATCCAATTGTTGTAGTAGCTACTATCTTGTCTCATCGCTACAACTCCCGTACGGGCTCGGGAGAGACGAAGGTTGAAAGTCATGCGTCCTCCGATACACAACCCAACCAGCCGTACTGCTTCTTAACACAGCGCACATCCAACCCGGAAGCCAGCCGCACCAATGTGCCGGAGAAAACACTGTGTACCTGGCAACCTTGGCTAGCGCTCACTGCACCCGGCCCGCCACAGGAGACGCTGGTGCGCGATGAGATAAGGACATCCCTACCGACCAAGCCCTCCCTAACCCTGACGACGCTAGGCCAATTGTGCGTCGCCCCACGGACCTCCCGGTCGCGGCCGGTTACGACAGAGCCTGGGCGCGAACCCAGGGACCCTGATGGTACAGCTGGCATTGCAGTACAGCGCCCTTAACCACTGCGCCACCCGGGAGGCCCGAGTCCCACTCCTTAAAAGCGGCAGCTCAACCCTTTAGCTCAGTGTGGATGTTGCCTGTAATCCATGGCTTCTGGTTGGGGTATGTACGTACGGTCACTGTGGGGACAACATCATCAATGCACTTATTGATTTAGCCAGTGACTGATGTGGTGTACTCCTCAATGCCATCGGAAGAATCCTGGAACATATTCCAGTCTGTGCTAGCAAAGCAGTTCTGCAGGTTAGCATCTGCTTCATCTGACCACTTTTTTATTGGCCGCGTCACTGGTGCTTCCTGCTTTAATTTTTGCTTGTAAGCAGGAATCAGGAGGATAGAATTATGGTCAGATTTGCCAAATGGAGGGCGAGGGAGAGCTTTGTACGCATCTCTGTGTGTGGAGTAAAGATGGTCTAGAGTTTTTTTCCCTCTGGTTGCACATTTAATAACATGCTGATGGAAATTTGGTCAAACGGATTTAAGTTTCCCTACATTAAATTCCCAGGCCACTAGGAGCGTCACCTCTGGATGAGTATTTTCCTGTTTGCTTATGGCAGTATACAGCTCTTTGAGTGCGGTCTTAGTGCCAACGTCAGTGTGTTGGTATGTGGACTGCTACGAAATATGCAGATGAAAACTGGGTAGATAGTGTGGTTTACAGCTTATCATGAGATACTTTATCTCAGGCGAGCAAAACCTTGAGACTTCTTTAGATATCGTACACCAGCTTTTGTTTACAAATATACATAGACCGCCACCCCTTGTCTTACCAGTGGCTGCTGTTCTATCCTGCCGATACAGTGTAAAACCCGCCAGCTGTATGTTGTTCATGTCGTCGTTCAGCCACGACTCGGTGAAACATAAGATTTTACCGTTTTTAATTTCCCGTTGGTAGTTTAATCTTGCTCTTCGGTCATCGATTTTATTTTCCAATGATTGCATGTTTGCCAATAGAACGGAGGGCAGTGGGGGTTTACTCGCTCACCTATGAATTCTCAAAGGGCAGTTTAACCTCCGCACCTTTTTCTCTGTCTTTTCTTCACGCAAATGACAGGGATTTGGGCCTGTTCCCGGGAAAGCCGTTTTTCCTTCACGTCAGACTTGTCAGATTTGTTATTAAAGGAAAAAGCTTCTTCCAGTTCGTGGTGAGTAATTGCTGTTCTGATGTCCAGAAGTTCTTTTCGGTCATAAGAGACCATAGCAGCAACATTATGTACACAATCATTTTAAACAAATTACAAACAACACAAAAAAAGAGTTTGTTGGGAGCACGTAAAACATCAGCCATCCTCTCCGGTGCCATTATACAAAGGGCTATTTCATACAAAAGTGCTTTGTCAATTTCTTTAAAATGTACGATTCAACAATCTGAAGGGAATTCAAGAGTTTGTGTTTATGTTTCATTTTACAGTTTGCTGCAACTTTCTCATAATGATACAGATCATTACACTGTAAAATGTTAACTACATCATAGTTACTTAATAATGGCTAATGTGTTTGTTTGTTTCTGCTCTCTCAAACCTAGTGTGCGGGACATTCTGGGAATGGGTGTGTGCATTCAACTGGAGGAATGAGAAGGGTTTCATATGTCTGCACATTGGTATTTACGTGCATATAGGTGTATGCATGTGATTGGAGACCTTATGTAATTACATTTTTTAGACTGACTCAGGGTCTCCGGTTGCCATTTAATTAGCTCATAAATCAATTGCAGCCTGTAGTTGAACTCCTGTTGGAGTGCTTCCACACAAAGTGAGTAAGACTTATTTATTACGGAAGAACCTGGTCTTGAACTGTTGAGATAACTAGCACTGCATCAACTGTTGGTTCATTGTCGAATCCTTCAAAAGTGGGACACATAAAATGCCATCCGGCTCCCACATCTAAACGTGTTTTATGCCAAATAACTGGTAAGTTACTGTCACGTTCGTTGTAAGGAGGAGACCAAGGCGCAGCGTGATATGCGTACATTCTTCTTTAATAAAGAACAAAACACTGAACAAACTAACGATACGTGACGCTAATATGGATAGTGCAGACAGGTAACTAAACATAGAACAAGAACCCACAAATACCCAAGGGAAATGGCTACCTAAATATGGTCCCCAATCAGAGACAACGATAAACAGCTGCTTCTGATTGGCAACCATATCAGGCCACCATAGACATACATATACCTAGACCTACAAAACCCCTAGATATACAAAAACCCTAGACAAGACAAAACTAGCATACCCACCCTAGTCACACCCTGACCTAACCAAAATAATAAAGAAAACAGAGATAACTAAGGTCAGGGCGTAACAGTTACTGTGCAAAGTCATTTTCAGTTGTTACTTAAGAAATTTAATTTGCACTTGTATTTTAACTGGACAATTTATTTCTGAGATGACACATTTGTCATGATTATGGAGCCGCTGTCTCTTAGATGTGGTAATGGTGTAGCCAGAACTAACAGATTGTATCACACACTTCATTTCAGATATTCATCATATCAAAACTAAAATATAGTTAGACAAATAAATGCTAAGTAATGTCTTTGTCAGGGTTATAAACATATATTCTATGAAATGGCGTAATAGCATTACTGGTATTTCACGAGCTGAATCTCTATTGACAGTAATCCAAAAGTTATCTAAGGTATTTTCATATAAAGACATGAACAATATAGTTGCCATTCCACCTAAATGAACAGATTGACACCACAGGCGGCTGGTGGTACCTTAATTGGGTAGGTCAGGCTCATAGTAATGGCTGGAACGGAATCAATGAAATGGTATCAAACCCATCAAACAGATGTTTTCCATGTGTTTGATACCACTCCATTTACACCATTCCAGACGTTATTGTGAGCCGTCCTCAACTCAGCCTCCTGTGCTTGACATTATGATTCCTCTGACAGCTATTATTGTGCTCAGAAAGAAAAACAGTTTACCTTTTAGAACTATTCTGAATAAAAACTGTGGGAGCATAATGCCATAGTGCCCTCTATTGACAACCTGAGGTAAAATGTCATTACGGTTCCAGGAAGCTAAGCATCAGTATGTTATCAAATTTAGCATGAATTCAACATTCTCATGGCCTCAATATCCATTAATTCAGTCACCAGCCTGATTTATTCAGTCACCACCCTCATCAATTGGTCTGAAACCATTTAACTCAATCCTCACAATGTCTCCCACCTGACCACACCCAATAATTTACTGATCACACACTCACATACCACCTTAAACTGGGCCATGACAAGTCAGTCAACCTCTCTCAACTTCTCTGTTGTTCCCTGCCTCATGTGACTCAACAGTCCTCCACCCCTCCTCTCACCACTCATTGTCCGTGTCTGAATACCCATACTAGCGTAGTACATTCTTAAACTGCCTAATATATACTAATCGTTGCATACTTTTTAGCACATACTGTTTTAGAAAAAGTAGTATGCCATGGCCGCAAGGCAGTAGCAGCTCCTTACTGGCTGAGTTGGTGGGGTTGGGTTCAGTGATGATGGATTTTTCCAAATTCAACAGACATGCATCGCATTAACCAAACAGATAATAGCTCACATCCAATTTGATTAATTTCTGTAAACTCTGAATTAGAATAGGAATGGAGTTATAAGCCTACGCAGGATGGTTATAGGCAGAATAACTCATTTGACCTATACTGGAGCCCAAATAGTCCACCTATCCTATTTAAATAGGAAGGAAGAAACAGAATGTTGGTTCTATTTCAACATATTTGTTAGTAAAAACCAAAGTGCTGTAACATACAGTACCAGTCAAAAGTTTGGACACGCCTACTCATTCAGGGTTTTTTCTTTATTTGTACTATTTTCTACATTGTAGAATAATAGTGAAGACATCAAAACTATGAAATAACACATACTGTATGTGACCGAACGCCTTGATTCGGTCTTATGTAGCAAAATTTGACCGTTTTTACAGTGGATAAAAGCAGAGACAGAGCTACAAAATGAGATATTATACACTGCATTTGAGGAACAATGGGAAAGTAATTCTGCTTTGAAAGTTGATAAACGTGTAACCTCACTTTTGAGAAAATTACTTTGGAATGTTTTGCTACCTACTGGAGAGCTCTTCTTTATCTACGCCCATTAAGCATTGTTCACACCCTCTTAGTTAAGCTTTAGCACCCACCCAAACTATGATGGCCAGACTTAATTTACGAATGCACCCAAAATGGTTACATGCATAGTGGAGACTTTTGTTAAGGCTAGCTAGCCAGTTAAACAATTAACCATAATCCCAATTCATGACGTTACTACCCTGCAGGTAGCTAACCAACCAGGTTCAATACTAGCTAGCTCACATTACACTATAACTAGGCAAGCAAATGATTGAGATACAAATAATAAGATCATTCATGTAATGTTAGCTAGCGAGACAGCCAGGCAACATCAGCTAGCTAACAGTACACTTTAACTTGAATGGAATCCACTTTCTGTCAAAATTAGAAACATCATATATGGATGCATCTCCTGTCACGGACTCCATGGTTGCCCTTAGTTTGAAAATCAGAGACAGGTGTTTTCTCCATCTCTTTTGCTATCATACTTGAATTCCACTGATTTCAAAACTCGGTCCTCCAGAAAGTGAAGAGCAACACTTTTGCATTTTTACTGCGCCATACATTTTTTAAAAGCCGGGTTAGACAGGATTACCTACACATACTGACCAGCTCAAATAGACAGAAGAGTGATTTATGGCAGACCAATGCAACCTCATCTCTCGGCATGTCCAGCCCACTCATTGCCTTAGCCAATCATGACTAGCGGGAAGGTTTCTTTTTCTAGGCTCATAATTATTTTCTTTTTTTTTCATATTTACAGATCGCATATAAGTTTTTTATTAAGGCACATGAAAGTTCACATGTTCGAGAAGGCATCTGTCAAAAAAACGCATTTTGATTTAAAAAAGTTTTAAACGGCTCTCCTGTGAAGTAGTGACCCGCGACAAATGGCTAGTTTCCTGAAATGGTTCACACATGGAGGTGTGTTGGGTCATTGTCCTGTTGAAAAACAAATGAATGTTCCACTAAGCGCAAACCAAATGGGATGGCATATTGCTGCAGAATGCTGTGTTAGCCATGCTGGTTAAGTGTGCCTTGAATTATAAATAAATCACTGACAGTGTCACCGGCAAAGCACCCCAACACCATCACACCTCCTCATCCATGCTTCACGGTGGGAACTACACATGCGGAGATCATCCTTTCACCTACTCTGTGTCTCACAAAGACACGGTGGTTGGAACCAAAAATCTCAAATTTGGACTCATCACACCAAAGGACAGATTTACACTGCTATAATGTCCATTGCTCGTGTTTCTTGGCCCAAGCAAGTCTCTTCTTATTATTGGTGTCCTTTAGAAGTGGTTTCTTTGCAGCAATCGACCATGAAGGCCTGATTCATACAGTCTCATCTGAACAGTTGATGTTAAGATGTGTATGTTACTTGAACTCTGTGAAGCATTTATTTGGGCTTCAATTTCAAAGGCTAGTAACTCTAATGAACCTATCTTCTGCAGCAGATGTAACTCTGGGTCTTCCTTTCCTGTGGCGGTCCTCATGAGAGACAGTTTTATCATAGCACTTGATGGTTTTTGCAACTGCACTTGAAGAAACTTTAAAGGTTCTTGAAATGTTCTGCCTGAAATGAATCCATAATATGGATTTGGTCTTTTACCAATCAGGGCTATCTTCTGTGTACCACCCCTACCTTGTCACAACACAACTGATTGGCTCAAATGCATTAATTAAGATGGAAAACAATTCCACAAATGAACTTTGAAGAAGGCACATCTGTTAATTGAAACAAAATCCAGGTGACTACCTTATGAAGCTGGTTGTCATCAAGCTGTCATCAAGGCAAAGGGTGGTTATTTTGAAGATTCTCAAATATAAAATATATTTTGATTTGTTTAATACTTTTTTGCTTACTACCTGATTCCATATGTGTTTTTTTGATGTGTTGTGATGTCTTCACTATTATTATATAATGTAAAAAGAGTCAAATCCTTGAATGAGTAGGTGTGTCCAAACTTTTGACTGGTACTGTATATACAGTTGAAGTCGGAAGTTTACATACACTTAGGTTGGAGTCATTAAAACTTGTTTTTCAACCACTCCACAAATTTCTTGTTAACAAACTATAGTTTTGGCAAGTCGGTTAGGACATCTACTTTGTGCATGACAAGTAATTTTTCCAACAATTGTTTACAGAGATTATTTCACTTATAATTTACTGTATCACAATTCCAGTGGGTCTGAAGATTACATACACTAAGTTGATTGTGCCTTTAAACAGCTTAGAAAATTCCCGTAAATGATGTCATGGCTTTAGAAGCTTCTGTTAGGCTGATTGACATCATTTAAGTCAATTGGAGGTGTCCCTGGGGATGTATTTCAAAGCCTACCTTCAAACTCAGTGCCTCTTTGCTTGACATTATGGGAAAATCAAAAGAAATCAGCCAAGATTTCAGAAAAAAAATTGTAGACCTTCACAAGTCTGGTTCATCCTTGGGAGCAATTTTCAAACGCCTGAAGGTACCACGTTCATCTGTACAAACAATAGTACGCAAGCTGAAACACCATGGGATGACGCTCAGGAAGGAGATGCGTTCTGTCTCCTAGAAATGAACGTACTTTGGTGCAAAAAGTGCAAATCAATCCCAGAACAACAGCAAAGGACCTTGTGAAGACGCTGTAGGAAACAGGTAAAAAAGTATGTATATCCACAGTAAAACGAGTCCTATATCAAAATTACCTGAAATGCCGCTCAAAAAGAAAGAAGCCACTGCTCCAAAACGGCCATAAAAAAAGCCAGACTACGGTTTGCAGCTGCACATGGAGACAAAGATTGTACTTTTTGAGGAAATGTCCTCTGGTCTGATGAAACAAAAATAGAATTGTTTGGCCATAATGACCATCGTTATGTTTGGAGGGAAAAGGGGGAGGCTTGCAAGCTGAAGAACACCATCCCAACCGTGCAGCACGGGGGTGGCAGCATCATGTTGTGGGGGTGCTTTGCTGCAGGAGGGTCTGGTGCATTTCACAAAATAGATGGCATCATGAGGTAGGACAATTATTTGGATTTATTGAAGCAGCATCTCAAGACATAAATCAGGAAGTTGAAGCTTGGTTGTCAATGGGTCTTCCAAATAGACAATGACCCCAAGCATACTTCCAAAGTTGTGGCAAAATGGCTTAAGGACAACAAAGGCAAGGTATTGGAGTGGCCATCAAAGTCCTGACCTCAACCCTATAGAAAATGTGTGAACAGAACTGAAAAAGCGTGTGCGAGCAAGGAAGCCTACAAACCTGACTCAGTTACACCAGCTCTGTCAGGTGGAATGGGCTAAAATTCACCCAATGTATTGTGGGAAGCTTGTGGAAGGCTACCAGAAACGTTTGACCCAAATTAAACAATTTAAAGGCAATGCTACCAAATACTAATTGAGTGTATGTAAACGTCAGACCAACTGGGAATGTGATGAAAGAAATAAAAGCTAAAAGAAACTTCTTACGGCAGAAATCCCGTTAACGGGATCGATTTGACAACAGCCAGTGAAAGTGCAGGGCGCCAATTAAAATTCCTCAAACATACAAGTTTTACATACCATTTTAAAGATAAACTTGTTGTTAATCCCACCACAGTGTCCGATTTCAAAAAGGCTTTACAGCGAAAGCACACCATATGATTAAGTCACAGAAAAACACAACCATTTTTCCAGCCAAAGAGGGGAGTCAAAAAAAAACAGATACAGATAAACAGACACTCAGAGGACTTCATGTTACACAATACATGTATGTTTTGTTCGATAAAGTTCATATTTATATAAACAAATCTCAGTATACATTGGCGCGTTATGTTCAGTAGTTCCAAAACATCCAGTGATTTTGCAGAGAGCCACATCAATTTACAGAAATACTCATCATAAACATTGCCCGACAATGTATTTTTTCACATACTTAAACGGCCTACTATTTAGGACACAAGTATGGGTATTTGGACAAGGGCCAAAGGTTTCCTGCTACCCCCATCTCACTTGGCAACTCATCCATTGGTTATCAAATCATATCAAATTTATTTATATAGCCCTTCGTACATCAGCTGATATCTCAAAGTGCTGTACAGAAACCCAGCCTAAAACCCCAAACAGCAAGCAATGCAGGTGTAGAAGCACGGTGGCTAGGAAAAACTCCCTAGAAAGGCCAAAACCTAGGAAGAAACCTAGAGCGGAACCAGGCTATGTGGGGTGGCCAGTCCTCTTCTGGCTGTGCCGGGTGGAGATTATAACAGAACATGGCCAAGATGTTCAAATGTTCATAAATGACCAGCATGGTCGAATAATAATAAGGCAGAACAGTTGAAACTGGAGCAGCAGCACAGTCAGGTTATCTCACGTGGGAATCATTACCTGATCCTGGGTGCTCCATAAGGCTGATCCTATATCGTCAAACCAACCCCCACAGACTGCTGTGTATAAGTACTGCATAAGTACTGTATAAGTACTGTATAGTGTAGTCAAATAAACGCTATCACATAATCCCCTCTCTAAGAGCCCAGTTTCCCACTGGCCAATCTGAAAATTCCCCCTATAGCTATCCAGTGTAATGCCTATAAATTACCCAGCCCTTGAATAGCTTCATAGGATCTTACTCATAAACACCCTCATTTGGTAAATCAATGTTCAATTAAATTGCATGGCAAAAAAATGAGTACGATCGTCCTGTTTAAAGCCACCTACTGAGTAGGAAAGAGGAGTGAGAAAGAAAGCCTGATTGAAAGAGCAATACAAGGAAGAATCAAGGAGAACGATGTAGCCTTTAAAAAGACACCAGACTGGCCACAAAGCAGCTTTTAAAGACATGGAAATGTGTTCTGACTAAAAAGGAAAAGCCTCGAACCCTCAAACATAATACTGGTCCAGACTCATGAAAGCAGGAGCAGGGTCGTTGCAGACGATTGGATCTACCCACTCCCACAGTTATAAAGTCAGCCACAAAGTCAACAAACACCCCCAGTCAAATTTGAAGTGTGGTTTTCACCGTGCAAAAAAAAAAGTTTGAATAGATTGCAACAACATAGCTGTTTTATTCTTTTTAATAAAGGTCTGAATTTAAAACCGTCATAATTATCTTTTCAAAGACATGGATTCTATGGTGGAAAACGTTGGAAAATGTTTCTTCTTAATAAACATGGGTGATGATTCACCAGTGGTAGAAATATATAACATTATAAAAGATAGATTGCTGTAGGTTGGATGGGGAATGACATTAGTTCCTACACTCCCAGTCGCTATTCACATCATAAGAAGGAATTTCCCTAGACCACGCCCATCCCAATCTACAGTTTGCAATGTTCCCATGTAAGAAAATAGAGCCGGTGAGGAGAGCTCTGTGGCTTCAGGCTAGTTGGCATTGAAGAGTGGGAAATTGTGGGGACCCGGTGTCCAAGTACACATAACAATCCCACTGGGCAAAAACTGGTTTAATCAACATCGTTTCCATGTAATTTCCACAAATAAATGTTATATGTGATGACGTTGAATCAGCATGGAAAACTACTTGGATTTACAAAACGTCCTCAACGTAAGAGAATTTAGTATTTTTTTAACACAACTTTTGAACTTAAATCCACGGAAGATCTGAAGCCCAAGGCAACAACAAAAAAAGAAACAGACTCTCGGAATTCTCATTTGAACGACTTAGTATCCATTTTGAATTACTTATCGAAAAGTATATTCCTGATTGAATTGTTTAATTAGGCCTAATTTGTTATGTAGCTTGTCAGACCGTCTAATGATTGCTGCAGCCATTTCTTCACCGACGCCATCCATTGATATGATTGATAGCCTAAAGCAAGGCTGATTTTGAATGCCAGAGCATGTCAATGGGCGAGTGTGGATCTAGGGAACAGAGCATCATTTGAGAAGATTTTTTTTAAATCTGGTAGTGCTCAGCTGAAAGCTCTGGGCAATGCTCTGCCTAGAATTGTTTGTTTCCTTTATCACTGTTCTCTTAATTAGACATATTTGTTTGTAATGATTTAGCTTACCCCACCCACAGTAGCCCGAAGCAAATTAACATTTGCTTTGTTAATTCTCAGTAATTTGATCAAAGGTGATTTGGTACACCCTGTACAATACAAAGAAAGATACTTGTGCACACGTAGAACGTTTCGGTTTAGCAGACCTTAGATTAGAACACACAGCCCACGTACAGCCTGCACTGACAGTTTTCAATCTAAAAGAAATGGCTTAGACCGCACTTACCGGTAGGAATAGTTATCTCCCATGCTCGGACAGACAAGTAGGCCAGAGCTGCCTCTTTCAAGCAGCGGGACACTAATCCGCACAATTATAAGAAATCCCGAACAGACGGACAATTCTGGGTTTGGCGGATGCCAGGAGAACGCTACCTGCCCGAATGCATAGTGCCAACTGTAAAGTTGGTGGAGAGGAATAGTCTGGGGCTGTTTCTCATGGTTCAGGCTAGGCCACTTAGTTCCAGTGAGGGAAAATCTTAACGCTACAGCATACAATGACATTCTAGACCATTCTGTGCTTCCAACTTTGTGGCAACAGTTTGGAGAAGGCCCTTTCCTGTTTCAGCATGACAATGCCCCCATGCACAAAGCGAGGTCCATACAGAAATGTTTTTTTGAGATCAGTTTGAATGAACTTGACTGGCCTGCACACAGCCCTGACCTCAACCCCATCGAACACCTTTGGATGAATCAAAACTCTGACTGCGAGCCAGGCCTAATCGCACCACATCCATGTCTGACCTCACTAATGCTCGTGGCTGAATGGAAGCAAGTCCCTGCGGCAATGTTCCAACATCTAGTGGAAAGCCTTCCCAGAAGAGTGGAGGCTGTTATAGCAGCAAAGGGGGGACCAACTCCATTTTAATGCCCATGGTTTGGTAATGAGATGTTCAACGAGCAGTTGTCCACATACTTTTGTATTGTAGTGTATCATACAAAATGGATGATGGCGATCTACAAATTAATACACACCATACGAAAAGTAACATATCATACTAATTGGAGTGTCCCAGATTTCTGTTTACTATGTTACATCTACCCCTGAGTCCAGGTTGGCAGAGCACGCATGCCCAGAGCCTGTGACTGAGCAGTGACATTCAAAATCAACCCTGCTTTCGCCTATCAAAGAACGGTCAATGAATAATCATATCAATGGATGGAATCAGTGAATGAATGGCTGCAGTAATCATTACACAGTCTGACAAGCTGCATAACAAATTCGGCCTAATTAGACAAAATAACAATTAAGTCATTCAAAAGAGATAATAAGTTGTTCAAATGACTTAGTATCTCGTATGAACGACTTAGTATCTCATTACTAATTCATTCGAACGAGATACTAAGTCGTTCAAACGAGATAGTAAGTCATTCAAACGAGATAATTCTAAGATTCTAATTTTTAAAAATGTGTCTTGGTCTTCAGGGCTTCCATACAAATCCAATGACAATGTGACATTTTTTGTTGAATTCACGTTAGTTGACAACTCAACCAAATGTAAATCAAAACTAAATGTTGAACTGATGTCTGTTCCCAGTGCGATGTGTTTGGAAAACATTTCATCACAGGTAGTACATTTATAGTATAGTCCGTTAGTAACTCCACTCAGGGCTTGTAACTACGACTCACTAGTAAAGTCTGTTTGTGTTGTTGGTCATGGCTAGCTTAATGTTCTGGTCGATAGCTAGCAAGCACTCACTCTCTCACCTGGCTAGCACTGTCATGAAAAGGGGCATGAGGGAAGCCCTACAATATTATGTTTTTCTAAAGTAGCGAGAACGCTCAGGAGAAGGCAATGTTGAAAAGTAATCTTTATACATGTTATACTTGTCTTAAATGTAGGTTTGAAATTTACTAAAACAAGCAGACAAAAAAAATCTTTTGAAAAATGTTAAGTTTTTTTCTGTGAGCCAATGGCGTAAGCAAGGGTTGTTTTCCCTCAAGGCAGGCTGGGCTGCAAAGTTCTATCTAATATCTACAAGGAGTATAGGTTCCAGAACTGCTGGGTTTTACTTCAAGGAAATGAATTTGCATTAACAGTGAAATAATTCTAGGCATGACTTTAAAGTAACATGAGGTTGGAGAGCTACTTGGTAACAAACTTCTAACCTAAAACTTTCTTAGCCGTTGTCGTGTTTTTTAAGCTCTTTTCATGAAATTCCAAACCAAGGTCAACTTTCCAACTTTCACTATTACCTCTGTAAAATGAGTGTTGATGAAGGAGCTAAGAGTTCATCCTGCTCCTCTGTTTCTCTAGAAGGTGGCTAGAAGAGTTCCTTTATTGCTGGTTTAATATTAAACTATTAATTTGCCGTAATAATGTACTCCTCATTGTAGTCATTCTTATTGAGGAATGGGATAGTTAAAACGAATTACTGGCGCATTAGTAATATCTAAGCTTGAATTATTAATTACTACACACCGTCCTGCCGAGGGTTTTTACGAGAGTTGCTAGACAGAAAAGTAATAGCACTTTTGACTCAGTGAGATATGTCAGAACAGTGTCTGGTTGGTCTGGGAGCATGTTAATGTGAACTGTGATAGCATCGAAGGCAACATCCAGCAAGCATCAAACCCGCTGACCTCTGATGTTGCAAGCACCACGCTCCAACCAACTGATCCACCAGAACCAGGGTGTGAGTGTGTGCCTGTGTACACTATTCTGAGTGTTTGTGGGCCTGTACAATGCCTTTATCAGGGCCACAATGGGCATAGATGCATTGATTTCACATAGATCTCTTTCTCTCTCTGAAAAAGGAGCAAATACCATGAATAAGAGCAAGGGAGATGAGTGGCAAAGTGAGTGGAATTGAGCTAGCCATGTAACTGGCTTTCACACGGTCATCTCTGTAATGGAGCCCAATCATGATAAGTGCTTTGGATTGATTCAACGTTCCCCCCCTCCAACCTCCCATCCCAACTCATCTGATTTGCCCCTCTAGGTCAATGGTCCAGGTGAGCCTGTTATCAGCTTGGTTTTTACTGATACCCATCATTCAGGCTGTATACAGGTTGAATCTATGGTCCATGGTTTATAGGTAAATGTGTTTGCGCTACGCCTGTTTGCATGTGTGTGTGCGTAAGAGAGAGTGAAATAGAGAGAGTAGAGAGAGAGAGAAAGACTACCACTATGATTAGAAGATAGCTACTGGCTTTACACAGACTGAGAAACAGACGTAGATCAAATTAAGGTATGAGGAAAAGGTGTTTCTCCTCTCCACATTCTGTACATTTCATCGGGTTCAGATATGAGGTACTAATAACAGCGAACATCCCATTCTCTCTCTCCCTCTCTCTCCTTCAATCTCTCTCGGAGTCTGACATTTAAGCTCTAACAGTGATTTATGAGTTGTCCCCAACTGTCTCTGATATTTGGTATTTAAAACTTGAAATCCTACAAACGACATTCTTAGCATTCTCTGAGAGCGTTATCTGAAAAGAGGCTGGTAAGAGGAGCCTGAATCATAATCTCGTATGAGTGTCACCAGCACACATAGACAACCCACCATATGTCACTCCAAGATAAATCACAGTTTCAATTCTGAGCCTCTACCAAACGACAGTAGCCTATATTTCATTCATCCTCCTAAGAACACTGAGAGAGGGGGCTATTACTGTGCACTCAGAATGAGGAAGTTGGAATGCGTTTGGATATCTTGTCAAATCCATGATTTCTCCAAATAATATGTAAATCAGTTCATCTCCTGTGAAATATTGTTCCATTGTCTGCTGGTTTAGACTTTTTGAGAAGCATCTGCCAGAGATGCTATGTTTTATTAAAGATATTCCAAATTGATACTTTCACCACTTTCACCACTGCTATCTGTTGAAGGTTTGTAGATGCTGTTTTGCTGTCTTTGCTTACTGCAATTTGAAAAAGTTCATCTAACAAGGAGTTTATTTTCCACTAATCTACCAATACAAGACCTCCCAGATTTACTGCTGAAAGACAAGACGGATACTGACCTCTAGTGGTGCGATGGCTGTACAGCCTACTTCTCTCGAGTGAGGTTGTGATGCAGCTTCTTATTACAGAGACAGAGACACCTGCATTTACCACTAAAAAGGACAACAAACTGCATAGACCTTATACCAGTGTAACTACCAGTTGAATACCTAGCAGTATTTTACATTGACTTACCCATAGAAATATATTCCATTTCTATGGGGTTACCGTAAGGTCATTTAGGTATCTGTAAAGCGTTTTTGCTATCATTTATTTGTTTCACCGGACAAATACCACTGAATTAACAGTGGTAAGTACAGTCTAATTGTCTGTTCTACTTTCTACAAGGTAATTACCCTGGTTATTCACTCATAGTTATCTTTTGAATAACAGTGTTTTGTATTTTTCCTGTGTGGGAATTGTGCACCTGCGACTTCCCCACGGGGACAATGTGATATGAAGTACACATTCAGAGCTAAGTCAGAGCCAGAGCCAGGGTAGCAGCTTCATATTTCTCACAGACATGCACACCTGAACTCAGCTGGCCTTTTCTAGGAACATGTTCATGGTCATATGTCTTCAGTTTTACCCTTGAGAGAAAAAAATACAATACAATGTTTAACTGGAGCATGCGTATATGAAGAGGGTGAAAGGTATTACCAGCCATTCGAAGCTAATGGCTCTGCAGTAGACCTCAAGATGAGGGCTGTTGTCGTGTGGCTGGTGTTGGTGATCTCTCTATGTGGAGCACAGGGACATATAAAGGTCAATGAAGATGAGACGTAAATAAATGAAGCTGGTGCCACTGCTGAGAAACAGACAACCAACCACGCTGACATCTGGACTGAGCTGAGAGAGATGAGAGCAGTAGTGAAGAAACTAGGGGCTGTGTCGGTGGAGCACAAAATGGAGTTGACAACCGCTAGGTCACAACTGAAGGTCATGGAGGCTAGACTGAGAGCTAGTAAGCGTTTGGTGCAGTCAGAGGAGCATGATGGTAGAGCAGGCAGTGAGGCTGAGCATCACCCACTCTGAGCTGGGAAAGTTTGAGACAGGTGCACACCAACAGTATGGTTAAGTTAGAAATTAAACTGAGCATTGCACAGATGCAGCTGGGAAGCAGTACATTGAGGACCTCAGGAATGACAACTCAGGTATTATTTATATTATTATCAATATTGCTGTTGTAATTGTGGCTATCATCATCATTATCCATCATCATCTGTTGTTTGATCTTGCCTCTACCATGTTCATGTCCATTCTGTTTTAGAGAAACACCATTCCATTCGTAAATTGACTGAATTGTATCATTAGGTTCAGGGTACCAAAAATAAGAGGGAATATTTTGAAGTGCAATTGTTTTGTCGTTCTATTACAACCTTGGAAGCAAAAGGTAACAGCCAATGACAGACAGGTGAATGAAATGAGGAAGGTGACTGAAATTAATGTAAAAGAATAGAGAACAATACACTGCAGCAAAGAGTACAAGGTTACCTCCCAAACTGAATCAATAATTATATTTTTAGCCAACTTGGCTGAACTGAGGCACTTGCAGGGCAGACTGAAGGCCAGTGAGACTGCTGTGGAGGAGGTGAAGAAGGAGAACAGAGGTAATCAACTATGTTTAAAGACATGAACTGATGGGGAGATTATATCATCTTTACCTGTATAACGAGCACAGCATTTTTGACAGTGATTTCAGCTCAAAGCATGGTACTGGAGGCACTTAATGCTAGGTCCAACAGCACTGAGACCCAGGTGGGAGAACAGGGGGTGGATTTGACTGAGCTGAAAGCTGAGGTGGAGGAGCTGAAGAGAGACTGTGAAGGTATGTTGTTCATAATAACCAACAGTCATTAAATTGTACATAGAGGTTGATTAAAGGTGAGGATGTTGTGGTCTGAAAAATATATATATCATGGGTTCACATTTATTAAACTGCCTCAAAGCCATCCAATTTCTGTTTCCACTCACTGTGGCTGCTTTCTAAAGCTCAATCAGATGAACTGGAGGCCCTGACCATGAGGTCAAATGCCACCGAGACTCAACTGGAGAAACAGAAGATAAAGATGGTGAAGCTGACAATTGAAGTACTCAATCATAGCGCGCAACAGAACATTGTACTCTCTACACTCGGTTTGTTGTTAATATTAAAAAATATATAATTAAATCGATTTTAATCAGAACTAAAGTATTGTTGCTAAGGATTCAACGAAGTGGTTAGGCTTTATGGCTGGGACTGCAAGTTTGTGTTCCATTTTTTTGTGTGGATGCTGTGAGTGCTAGCTGGCTGTTCTACAGACACCTGTCGACGTAGTAGGAAAGACTCATTGTTATCTTTTCGTAAAACAACTGATAGCAGTAAAGAGCCAACCTGAGGGAAATTGACAAGTACCAACAGCTTTTGCCATGGATGTCGTAAGAACGGGACCAAGGAGCAGCGGAAGTTGAGTTCCACATATTTAAAGCAAACACAATAAATCAATAAACGCACAATGAAACGTGACTATGTGGTGCACAAACACAAAACAATATCCCACAAACACAGGTCTGAAAAATAGCTACTTAAATATGATCCCCAATTAGAGACAACGATTACCAGCTGCCTCCAATTGGGAATCATACAAAAACACCAACATAGAAAATATAAACTAGAACACAACATAGAAATGATAAACTAGAATACCCCCTAGTCACGTACTACACCATAGAGAAACAAGGGCTCTCTGTGGTCAGGGCGTGACAGCTTTACGCTATGGAGGAGCAGCATACTCCATCATGGAAAGATCCAACTACCTCACAAAAGAACTTCAACCCGACGTAAAAAGAGAAAAACAGATTAATCTACAGACACGGCGATTTACTTACCATTGAATTAGAGGCTAGTGCTCTCGCTGGAATCCATGCAACACTGGAAAAGTTGTGTGAGGAGGAAGCAGGGCTGAGGGGGTGTTTGGAGTTTAGCCAGAGTGAAATTCTCAAGCTCCAAGGAGAAAACAAGGCACTCACAGCCAAGGTAAAAATCCATGATTCCAACATGGATTGTCTACTCAGAGAAAACAGGGTGATGGAGTCACTACTAGACATACAGGTCGTAGCATGCGTGAAAATCATATTTTTTTCTGTGATTCCTGAGGATGCATCCAATAATCCATAGGGCGCGATCAAAGAATTCATGCAATCTGCCTTAACTTCCTATAGAGACTGTAAACAAGGTGGCTTTCCACCGAGTACACAGACTTGGAGCTCAGAGCGACAAGACCGAGGGACATCGCAAAATTTGAACACTAACAACAAAACGAGTTGATCAAAAGCAGGGGAAGGGAGCTTAATGTCACGACTTCCTGGAGCTCAGTGTCGCGGTTTACTAGCCCCACCGAACCCTTTTTCCTTTTCTGGTTGTTTTGTCTGTGTTCCTTTTCACACCTGGCTTCATTTGCGTTTATTTCTGTGTGTATATAGGGCACCTGTTGCCTGCATTAGTTCGTGCGGGATTAAGCTTGTGTATATTTGCGCTCGATTATCTTTGATGTTTATTGTTTTCACTATTACGCACGTGTATGTAAGTGTCAGAACTGAGTTTGTTCCTCCCTGTGTGAGTTTCTGAACTGTTTTCACTATTACACAGGTGTAGGTTGTTCCTCCATGCGTTTGCACGAGTTTCTGATTCTTCGAGAGCATAGTTTTGGGATTTTTGTCTGTGCCATTTTTGTATTGGTGGACTTTATGATTAAACACACTTCTCAAAATTCCCTGCTCTCCTGCGCCTGACTCCTACACCTCTCACCGAGACGCACCTCATCACAGAATCTCGCACCACTATGGAGTCAGCAGGAGCAGACGCACTCCCAGGGTCCGTGGAGTTGCGAGTTCAACACCACACGGCAGTGTTACACCTGCTGGGGACCGCCATGGATCAGGTGATTCCGACGATGGAGAGATGGGAGAGAGGTGGCCTTCCCACACCTTTATCAGCCACACCGCAACCAGTACCACTACCCTCTCCTTCATTGCCTGGGCACAGTGGGATTCGACTCGCACTCCCGAGGGAGTACGATGGGACGACGGTCGGGTGCCAAGGGTTCTTACTCCAGATGGACCTATACTTCAGGAAACAGCAGAGGGAACACCCCCCTATCCACATCGATGGATCAGTAGTGGAGAGGGTAGCAAGTTTTAAGTTCCTCGGCATACACATCACAGACAAACTGAATTGGTCCACTCACACTGACAGCGTCGTGAAGAAGGCGCAGCAGCGCCTCTTCAACCTCAGGAGGCTGAAGAAATTCGGCTTGTCACCAAAAGCACTCACAAACTTCTACAGATGCACAATCGAGAGCATCCTGGCGGGCTGTATCACCGCCTGGTACGGCAACTGCTCCGCCCTCAACCGTAAGGCTCTCCAGAGGGTAGTGAGGTCTGCACAACGCATCACCGGGGGCAAACTACCTGCCCTCCAGGACACCTACACCACCCGATGTTACAGGAAGGCCATAAAGATCATCAAGGACATCAACCACCCAAACCACTGCCTGTTCACCCCGCTATCATCCAGAAGGCGAGGTCAGTACAGGTGCATCAAAGCTGGGACCGAGAGACTGAAAAACAGCTTCTATCTCAAGGCCATCAGACTGTTAAACAGCAATCACTAACATTGAGTGGCTGCTGCCAACACACTGTCATTGACACTGACCCAACTCCAGCCACTTTAATAATGGGAATTGATGGGAAATGATGTAAATATATCACTAGCCACTTTAAACAATGCTACCTTATATAATGTTACTTACCCTACACTATTCATCTCATATGCATATGTATATACTGTACTCTAGATCATCGACTGCATTCTTATGTCACTAGCCACTTTAACTATGCCACTTGTTTACTTTGTCTACATACTCATCTCATATGTATATACTGTACTCGATACCATCTACTGTATGCTGCTCTGTACCATCACTCATTCATATATCCTTATGTACATATTCCTTATCCCCTTACACTGTGTATAAGACAGTAGTTTTGGAATTGTTAGTTAGATTACTTGTTGGTTATCACTGCATTGTCGGAACTAGAAGCACAAGCATTTCGCTACACTCGCATTAACATCTGCTAACCATGTGTATGTGACAAATAAAATTTGATTTGATTTGATTTGATTTACCTGGCAACCGTTTGTCCGGCTCCTTAGGGAGGTGAGAGCGTGAACGCCCTCGTCTCCTGCCTCTCAGGTAAAGCCCTGGAGTGGGCCAACGCGGTATGGTACGATCCTGACTCTGCGAGGGACCACTACCCAGAGTTCACCTGCTGCTTTCGGGCCGTGTTCGATCACCCACCTGAGGGTCGAGCGGCAGGTGAACGGCTGTTCCATTTGAGGCAGGAGAGGAGGCGTGCTCAGGACTTTGCTCTAGAGTTCCGGACCTTGGGCGCTGGTGCGGAATGGAACGACAGGGCCTTGATCGATCACTATAGGTGTAGTTTGTGTGAGGACGTCCATAGGGAGCTGGCCTGTAGAGACACCACCCTCTCCTTGGACCAGTTGATCGACATGTCCATTCGGTTGGACAACTTGCTGGCGACCCGCGGACGTCCAGATCGGGCTCTGTCAGTTCCATCCCCCAGCTCCACCACTCCAATGCCCATGGAGCTAGGAGGTGCTGCAGCGAGGGCGACCGGAGGAGGGGGCCTTTCCTGTGCCAGCTGTGGTCGCAGAAGGCACACTGCTGACCGGTGCTGGGGGGGTCCTCCAGGGAGTCGAGACGCCAGGCCGAGCACTGCTCGGACACCTCAGGTGAGTCGGCACCAGGCTCACCCAGGGCCCCCTGTTGGTCACATGCATGTATGGATTGTTTTTTCTGAATTTTCCCCTCTTTCCCGGCATAAGGCGCTAGTAGATTCAGGCGTGGCAGGGAAATTTATTGACTGCGGTTTAGCGCACAGGTTAGGGATCCCCCTTGTTCAGCTTGACAAACCCTTCCCAGTGCACACCTTAGATAGCCGACCATTAGGGTCAGGGCTAGTCAGGGAAGCCACAGCTCCACTGGGCATGGTCACGCAGGAGGGTCATGAGGAGAGAATTAGTCTCTTCCTCATTGATTCTCCTGCGTTTCCGGTGGTGCTGGGGATCCCCTGGTGTGCCCGTCACAACCCCAGGATTTCGTGGCAACAGAGGGCTCTACAGGGGTGGTCAGAGGAGTGCTCAGGCAGGTGTATAGTTTCCATCGGTGCTGCAACTGTGGAGAGTCCAGACCAAGTCTCCACCGTACGCATTCCCTCAGAATATGCCGATTTGGCTATCGCCTTCTGTAAAAAGAAGGCGACCCAATTACCACCTCATCGACGAGGAGATTGTGCGATAAATCTCCTGGTAGGCGCTGCACTTCCCAGGAGTAACGTGTATCCCCTGTCCCAGGAGGAGACGGTGGGTATGGAGACATACATATCTGAATCTCTGGGGCAGGGGTACATTCGGCCCTCCATCTCACCTGCCTCCTCGAGGGCTGCGTCCGTGCATTGACTATAGAGGTCTAAATTCCATCACTGTGGGGTATAGTTACCCGCTACCTCTCATTGCCACTGAAACTGGATCTCAGGCGTGCATATAATTTGGTGCGTATCCGGAAGGGAGATGAGTGGAAGACAGCGTTTAGTACCACATCTGGTGATGGAGTGTGACCGCATTGCAGCCGTGCGTAATTGGCCAACTCCAACCACGGTAAAGGAGGTGCAGCGATTCTTAGGGTTTGCCAATTACTACCGGTTTATCTGGGGTTTTGGGCAGGTGGCCGCTCCCATTACGTCACTGGTGAAGGGGGGGCCGGTGCTTTGGTCGCCTGAAGGCTCTTTTTACCTCGGCTCCCGTGCTGGCGCATCCAAACCCCTCTTTGGCTTTCATAGTGGAAGTGGACGCATCCGAGGCTGGGGTTGGAGCCGTGCTCTCCCAGCACTTGGGTACGCCACCGAAGCTCCGCCCCTGTGCTTTCTTTTCTCAGAAGCTCAGCCCCGCGGAGCGAAACTATGAAGTGGGGGATCGGGAGCTGCTGGCTGTTGTCAGGGCCCTGAAGGTGTGGAGACATTGGTTTGAGCGTCAACACCCTTTCCTCATCTGGACTGACCACCGTAATCTCGAGTACATTCGGGCAGCGAGGAGACTGAATTCTCGTCAGGCAAGGTGGGCCATGTTTTTCACCGATTTAGGTTTACCATCTCCTATAGACCAGGCTCCCAGAACACTGAGGCAGACGCACTGTCCCGACTATATGATACGGAGGAGCGGGCCATCGATCCTGTGCCCATCCTCCCAGTTTCTTGTCTAGTGGCACCTGTGAGGTGGGAGGTGGACGCAGACATCGAGCGAGCATCGCATGTTGAGCCTACTCCACCACAGTGTCTAGCGGGACTGGTGTACCTTCCGCGGGAGGTTAGAGACAGGCTAATTTGGTGGGCTCACACGTCCCCCTCCTCTGGTCACCCGGGGATCGGTAGCACTCGATTACATGCTCACGTACTCAATTACATGCTCGCTTAAACATACGGACTTATACATACACACACCTGATATAGCTATCTTCTCTCACTCTTTTCTCTCTTTTCTTTTCTCTTCTCTCCCTCTATTGTTGAGAACTGTTTTATAATTTATTGTGTTTGTTTGTCTCTTTATGTATTTGTCTATAAGTTTTTATATATTTACAACAAGCAAGGGGAAGATATCAGAATAGGGACATTGGGGGATAATAACATATTGTACAGCATACATTTGTAATGTAGTGAAGCCGTCTCTAGAGTAATGCAAGGTGTCTTTCATGATCATGTGAAACATCAATTGCTATGGAAATGCTGGGATGTGTCTGTCAATGATGTTAAAGGTAATTATGATGCAACTATAACGGGGTGATACGATATGGATTACGATTATCATGAATATTAAGGCTATACACACTACATGTTACACACAGACACTCAACAATGCAAATTATTATTTATTTGGACATCACACATTATAGTCTTACTCATACAGACATTGTACACACTCTCACTAAATCACATCCAATATCATACACATCAACCTACTCAGATTTACTACACACATAATATCTTGTCTCAATTTTCTAACATCGGCTCACAGGCAAGGGAATAAAACAAATATTGCTAGAACCTATTTCTTGAATTCTAAATTGTCAGACATTTGAAAGCTCTAATTTTGACCTTCATAATACCTCTGATGGCAGTAACTTTACAAGCACTAATTATGGTCCATTTAGAATGAGAATAGTATCTAGTTATGGTAATGGGAGAAATAAGTATAGCCAGTTATAATTGTAACGGTTTAGCACATCATAAAAAAAAGAAGATCAGTCTTTACATGGCTAAAAGAAAAGGAATATAACATGTACTGTTCACAGGAAACTCACTCTACATCCTTGGATGAAGTTGCGTGGAAAAAGGAATGGGGTGGTGAAATAATTTTCTGTCTTTGACAAAAGAACTCAAAAGGTGTTGTGATATTAATTAACTAATATTACGATCTGAATGTGCAAATAGTCAGGAATGATTCGCAAGGAAGGTGGATCCTTTTGAATGGAGGCAGGTGGCAGCAGAAGGAGGTAGGGAACTGGTCTGTCCGCCCAATATAAAGGATCCATGCATAACATGATCTAAAATTGACCCTAGGATTAGTACTGTTAGGCGATCTGGAGAGACCGGGTCGGTCAATTACTAATACTCTTAGTAAAAGTATTTATCTTCAACTCGCAATCTGTGGATTCTATTCGATTAGATAGATTGAAATTGTACGTTAAACATCACAGCATAGTTGAAAGATATGTGTTGCGTAGAAATCCGAAGTGGGTGGTCAGCAGAGATAGATGGGATGGGCTGAGGGTGACCAGCAGAGATAGATGGGATGGGCTGAGGGTGACCAGCAGAGATAGAGGGGATGGGCTGAGGGTGACCAGCAGAGATAGGTGGGATGGGCTGAGGGTGACGAGCACAGATAGATGGATGGGCTGAGGGTGACGAGCACAGATAGATGGGATGGGCTGAGGGTGACCAGCAGAGATAGAGGGGATGGGCTGAGGGTGACCAGCAGAGATAGGTGGGATGGGCTGAGGGTGACCAGCAGAGATAGATGGATGGGCTGAGGGTGACGAGCAGAGATAGATGGATGGGCTGAGGGTGACGAGCAGAGATAGATGGGATGGGCTGAGGGAAGCTGAGGGTTGGGATCTGGAATTGGAGACAAGTGGGAGTGGAGTTGCTGTGCGGGAGATAGAATGATGGTCAAAGATCAAAGTAAAAAATAAAGTCTAAATAAAACATAACGAACAATACGTTTGAATGACACTGAGGGGCAGTGTTTTTACAGCTAATGATGGTTTGCCTGAGGCTGATGCCGTGCAGGTGTTTATACACATGCATATACACACACACTCATTCAAATAAACGCATACAAGAACACACACATACATGTAATTGTAAAGGCATTCTTCCTCCTCTTCTGAGGAGGAGTAGCGAGAAGGATCGGAGGACCAATGCGCAGCGTGGTAAGTGTCCATAACGTTTATTTTAAGACATAAACTGAACACTATGAAATACAAAACGGTGACCATGAACGAAACCGAACCAGTACCGTGTGGCAACAAACACTCACACGGAAACAAACACCCACAACTCAAAAGTGAAACCCAGGCTACCTAAGTATGACTCTCAATCAGGGACAACGATTGACAGCTGCCTCTGATTGAGAACCATACTAGGCCGAACTCAAAACCCCAACATAGAAAAACACACATAGACTGCCCACCCAACTCACGCCCTGACCATACTAAAACAAAGACAAAACAAAGGAACTAAGGTCAGAACGTGACAGTAATAGTTCCAGACATGCACACAAACATATACAGTTGGCATTGCTGTTCTGATTTTAGTTGTCCTTGATGTCCTTTGTTTAAATATATATATTTTTGCGTTGTTTGCTGTTTTCTTCTGTCTTTTTCTTTCTCTTCAGTTCATTTTCTTGGTTGTTGGTGCATTGGGGGGGTTCTTGGGGGTGGGGAATGAGGTTAATTGCATTTTTTCCCTAAAGTCTTGTGGGGACTTTAGGAGGGGTCTCAAATGGTTGAGGGACAGCTATTGGGGAACTGTGGGGGGATCTTGGAGGGTTCGGGTTCACGTATTTTGGCCTGGTGGGAGATCTGTCAACGTGCCCTTGAGCAGGGCATTGACCCTCGATGCTTCTGTGTGTTGCTCTGAATGGGAGTCTGTTGGATGACTGGTATGATGTCGTTGTTGAGCGGCTTCACTGAAAGTATATTGTATGTTTCGGATATTCAATTAAAAATAATAATAAATTCAAATAAAATAAAATTGAAGTACTCAAGCTGTGGAGGGAGGATGAAGGTAGGAAATCTATAATAGCAAAAATAAATGGTGTTTTGACCAGTGAACTTGAGGCTATTATTTAAGGCTATTCATCTGATTACAGGGCAAGCCTAGGAATTGGTCATCCTTCATGTCAGGCTGGACAGCACTGTGGCTGAGGTCAGGGAACTGAAGACGGCGCTGACGTGTCAGAAAACTGAAGTAGTGCAACTGTGGAGGGAGCATTTTGGTATGTACACACAATAGGCTACAGACCCTCTTGTTTACAAGTCTATAGTGTCCTCTGACAGTGAAAATAGAGTATGTGTTACTGCTGAAGAGAGCAAAGTAAATTGATATCCCAAAAACAACACCATGTTAGTGGAAGTTAGTGTATTGTGATATATTTCTATTGGTGTGTCTATTAATGTCAAGTCAAACAACACTGAGATCCAGCTAGAAGAGCAGGGGTACATAAGTGGAGTAGCTAGGAGCTGTGGTGGATAACCTGAATAAAGTTGAAGTAGTAGCACTGTGGAGGCAGCATTTTGGCACATGCTCTTTTACATTCAAGTCTAAAATGACCTCTGTCACGCAAAAAAAAACAAGGTATGGTACTGCTAAAGAGAACAAAACATACAGTATGAAAGACCACCCTAATGTCTCAAAAACAACACAATGTTTTCTGGTAATGTTGTCATGGGAGTTAGTGTGTTGTAATATAGTATTTTTCTCTTAGGTCAAGTCCGAGAACTGGAGGCCGTTAATGCCAGGTCAAACAGCACTGAGATCCAGCTACAGGAGCAAGAGTCAGATGTGGAGAAGCTGAGAGCCGAGGTGGACAAGCTGAAGAACTCCGGTTCAGGTACAGCAAAGAGTACAGACTACAGAGCTGTCATTACACAGTTGTTGACTTAACAGCAGCTAACAATCCAAGAATCCATGCATCGATAATTAGTTTGCAACGGAATGTTTTTACCTTGTGATGACATTGAGTTCACAGACACACCGAAGGTGGCGTTCTCTGCATCTTTAGGAATCGGTGGCTACTTTGGACCCTTCAACGGTGACACCACCCTGATCTACAGTAGAGTACAATCACTGGTACACTACTGCGTTCATATTTATATTCCCATTCCGTTGTTGAGAATATTATTATACAGCAAATATATTGCGTCATATTATAATCCTATATAAAATATTAGCCTACATTTTCTTGCTGTGGATATATTCTATATCCACAGTATATACATGTATTCACAAGGATGTTCCTACAGATGAGTATCTGCAGCAAGGTTGCGATGGGAGAGTATATTATTTTTGCCCACAGAACCGCCTCAATTAGGGCCTCCCATGTGGCGCGGTGGTCTAAGGCACAGCATCGCAGAGGACAGAGTTGATGGTTTATATTTAGGATAATGTTTTATCGCAGTAGCACAGCATCTCTGTGCTAGCTGTGCCATTAGAGATTCTGGGTTCAGGTCCAGGCTCTGTCACAGCCGAGAGACCCATGGAGGGGTGCACAATTGGCCCAGCGTCGTCCCTGTTAGGGGTGGGTTTGGCCTGCAAGGATGTTCTTGTCCCATTGTGCACTAGCGACTATTGTGGCGGGCCGGGCGCAGTGCACGCTGACACGGTTGCCAGGTGTATGGTGTTTCCTCTGACACATTGGTGCGGCTGGCTTCTGGGTTAAGCTGACATTGTGTCAAGAAGCTGTGCGGCTTGGCTGGGTTGTGTTTCGGAGGACGCACGGCTCTCCCGAGTCCGTATGGGAGTTGCAGCGATGAGACAAGACTTTAACTATATTATGGGATTTATATGAATAATGACTAAATGATGTATACATTTGTTCCTTGTTAGAAACGAATGGAGTTATCGTCAGACCGGCTGGAATACTGTGCTCCTTACAGGACATTCTGTCCCCACTCAGGGAGGGGAGAGACCTTGGGCTTGTAGTAGATTGTTTAACAGGTGGCAGAAAATGTGCATGAGTAGGAGAAGACTTGTGAACTATGTTGTCATTGTATCTGAGAGGAGGAGGGACATGTATGATGAAATGTGAGGTATATAGACCAATGTACAGGAAATGATAAGCAGAACGTTCACGTGAATAAACATTTAACTATTGTACTATTGTAGACTGGGCCTCTGTCTGTCTTCATTTATATCAGTATCTTACAAATCCTGATATACTGTAGCAGACTGAGTAATTACAATTGAATTTGTTAATGAACATGATAACAAAATTATCTTGACCAACTACCAATTAGATACCCCTTTTTCTCCCCAATTTCGTGGTAAGTAAATCAATAATTGTAAAACAAAACAACCTCAATTAGTTGGAGCATGGACTCTACAACCTGTTGAGCCACCTCTATAGAAGGATCGGCGTCTGCCATTCCAACCCACCTCCCACCTGTATATGCCCAGTTCCTGAGTGTCTTCAGCAAGAAAAAGGCATCCATTCTGCCCCCTCATTGCCCGAAGGACTGCGCAATCGACCTCCTTCCTGGGGCATCGCCAAGGTTCGGATCTACCACTTGTCCACCCCAGAGGATGAGACTATGGACGCCTATATAGAAGATGCTCTCGACATGGAATTCATCCGTCCATCCATGTCTCCAGCTGCATCCAGTTTCTTTTTTGTAAAAAAAAAAAAAGGATGGTAGTCTCCATCCCTGCGTAGATTACCGACCCCTCAATGACCTTACCATCAAGAATCGCTTCCCTCTTCCTCTGATTCTGGCCACACTAGAATAAGTTGGACAGGCTACCATCTACTCCAAACCGGACCTAAGTAGTGAAGTGGGGATGAGTGGAAGAAAGCTTTCATCACCGCTAGGGGTCACAACATGATGCTGCCATCCCTGTGCTTCACGAATGGGATGGTGTTCCATCGGCTTGCAAGCGTCCCCCTTTTCCCTCCAAACATAATGATAGTCTTCATGGTCAAAAAGCTCTAGTTTTGTTTAATCCGACCACAGGACATGTCTCCAAAAAGTACGATCTTTGTCCCCATTTGCAGTTGCAAACCGTAGCCTGGCTTTTTTATGACTGTTTTGGAGCAGTGGCTTCTTCCTTGAGGGCGGCCTTTCAGGTTGTCGATATAGGACTCGTTTTTACTGTGGATATAGATACTTTTGTACCGGTTTCCCCCAGCATCTTCAAGGTCATTTGCTGTTGTTCTGGGATTGATTTGCACCTTTCGCACCAAAGTACGTTCATCTCTAGGAGACAGAACGCATTTTCCTTCCTGAGCGGTATGACGGCTGTGTGGTCCCATGGTGTTTATACTTGCATACTATTTTGTACAGATGAATGTGGTACCTTCAGGCATTTGGAAATTGCTCCCAAGGAGGAACCAGACTTGTGGAGGTATACAATTATTTTTCCGAGGTCTTGGCTGATTTCCCCATGATGTCAAGCAGAGGCACTGCGTTCGAAGATCGGCCTTGAAATACATCCACAGATACACTTCCAATTGACTAAAATTATGTCAATTAGCCTAACAGACACTTCTAAAGCCATGACATAATTTTCTGGAATTTTTCAAGCTGTTTCAGGGCAGTCATCTTAGTGTATGTTAACTTCTGGCCCACTGGAATTGTAATACAGTGAAATTTGTCTGTAAACAATTGGCTGGCGAAATTACTTGTGTCATGCACGAAGACGTCCTAAACGACAGGCCAAAACTGTAGTTTGTTAACAAGAAATTTGTGGAGTGGTTGAAACACTGAGGTTGGCGGCATTAACTTGTTTATGTAAACTTCAACTGTACCTAATGCCATGGAAATGGCCGAATGCATGTTCCAACAGATGTTTCATCCTCATGGGATCCTGGAAGACATTGTTTCGGATCAGGGACACCAGTTCATCTCCAGGGTGTGGCGAGCCTTCTGCGACCGACTGGGGATCTCCATCAGCCTATCCTCCAGATACCATCCCCAAACCATCAGCCTATCCTCCAGATAACATCCCCAAACCATCAGCCTATCCTCCAGATAACATCCCCAAACCATCAGCCTATCCTCCAGATAACATCCCCAAACCATCAGCCTATCCTCCAGATAACATCCCCAAACCATCAGCCTATCCTCCAGATACCATCCCCAAACCATCAGCCTATCCTCCAGATACCATCCCCAAACCATCAGCCTATCCTCCAGATACCATCCCCAAACCAACGGGCAGACGGAACACCTGAATCAGGAAATAGGGAAGTACCTCACGAACACTGCACCCACCAACAACACGAGTAGAGTCGCTATCTAGCCTGGGCTGAATACGCACAGAAGTCCCTGGTGCATTACTCACTCCTTTTCAGTGAGTCCTCGGATACCAAACCCCCTCCACCCCCCAGCCCGGAACTGTGCCTGCCCGTCGCGGAGTAGCTTCGACGGAGCAAGCAGGTTTGGGAGACCGCACATCGGCACCTCCATCAAACTGACCGGCGTCACCGACCTACTCCACTCTTCCACCTTGGGCAATGTGTGTGGCTCTCTACCCGTGTCATCCGGCTTCGTGACCCCTGCAAAAAGTTCAGTCAGTCTCCGGTTCATTGGTCCCTTCAAAATAAAACACCATCAATCCTGTCACCTACTGTCTCCAGTTGCACTGCATTTACCAGATCTCCTCATCCTTCCATGTGTCCCTTCTCAAGCCTGTGAGGTACCTCCGCTCCATCCTACTGTGGCGCACCACGGCGCACACCCTTCGTTTGACGTCGGCCGTGCACCGGCTTATTCTGTCCAAGCCCTCCTTGACTCCAAGCGCCTGGGTGGTCGGATCCACTACCTGGTGGATTGGGAGGGGTACCCACCCAGGACGTACCCACCCAGGACATCCTCGACCCAGCGATGATCCTGGCTTTCACCGTAACCGTCCTGACCTCCCAGCTCCACGTCCCCGGGGGAGGCCCCCTGCTCAGCTTCCTAGGCCATCAAGAGCCGCACGTGGAGGGGGGGGGGGGGGTACTGTAACCTCTGCTTCCAACTCACACCCTCAAACACCTAGATCCCCTGAATGCAGCTCACTCTCCAGATCTCAATCACCTGAATTCTAATCACCTTTTCACACACCTGTATGTCATTATCACACACTATTTAGTACAGGTCTTTGCACCCCATCACTGAGGTATTGTTTGTTTTGTGACATGTCTTTCAGAACTCTGTTTTTCCCGTGATTTACTCCTCCCGTGTAAGTTTTGCCTCACTAATCACAGCTTTTGCCTATTCCCTGCCTGTACTTTAGTCTATTTGACTTCCTGATATCTACCTATTGCCTGATCTCCCGGACTACGTTTTCCCTGCCTGTACTGTTGCCCTTTTGGACCCCCTGTGAATGACCATCCTTCTGCCTGGAACCAGCTACCTGTCTCCTCCTGTGGTGCTTTGCAATAAACAGCTGCTGCGCCCTGTGCTTGAAACCAGCTCTGTCTCCCCTCGTGTTCATTACAGCAAAACTGTTTCTGGATGCTCATCACAAAAGGTACAGTTAATGTTAATGTATTTTTTTTCAGGTAATGATTCACAGGGTAATACTTATGGATCATTCTGAGACCTCTGACCTCTCAAGAAGGTGAGATCTGGTTACATCTATAAATTGCATGAGAGTTTCAGATGGAATAGCATCAGACTATGGCAAACTTTCTAGGTGTAAGAGATTGTAAAGCGACTAAAAAATGATAAAATAATTGCGTAACAACCCTTCTGCATTTAATAAGTTCTTACCTGTAGGATATGATTATCAAACCAGTTCTTAAAAAACTAAGATTTGTTTCTTTTCAAAATATCCCTTGTCTATGAAAAGCAGGTACCTTTGTAAGAATCTCAATGTTATAGTTACAAAATTAAATTGAATCCACCAAAATGTTTGGAAGTATGGTAATGTATTATGCTCATTTGAAAGAACTTTGTTTAAGAATAAACCCAAGCATATCATCCCCTATCTGGGTTAAGTAAAATTATAATCAGGGAAGACCTAAATATAATTTCTCTATTTGTGAAAAAGTTCAATTTCATCATAACAATTTATGGCATGGAGATGGACTGCTCAGTTGTGGGAGTATAAAATAGTTCAGAGAAAATCCAGTAGAGGGCAGCAAACAGAATACAGCCTCATCAGAGGAACATCAGGACAATGCTTTCATTTGACATTTTCCATATGCTCTTCTCCAGAGCAATTAGTGTTAAGTGCCTTGCTCACGGGCACATTGAAAGATTTGTCACCTAGTCGTTCAGGGTTTTGAACCAGCAACCTTTCAGTCATTGGCCCAACGCTCTTAACTGAGGATCAAAAAATAAACTAGGCATCAAGAAAATAATACCAAAGCGACTGCAAATACGCTCAATGTCCATATCATAATTCCCATGTATCTCTAAGAAGAGAGAACATCAGTGGTACCTCTATAGATCTCATGGCAGTGTGGTTTTAGTGATGTGAGATTGTGTTCTACAGAAACATTGCCCCATTTCCTGCTGTTTGGCATTTATTGTCTTGAATCTTTCCCTGGAGGCAGAACTGCAGAGTGGTGACTAGCTGGCACTGCCATAAAATCAGATTTAAAACCTAACCTTAACCAGACTTCTAACCCTAATGCCTAACCTTAAATTATGCACATTTTTGTTTTCATACATTTTTACGATATTGCAATTTTTTTGCTTTGCATATGGCCCACAGAGGAAATCCCTCAGTTATGCTAGATTCATGACAAATGTCAACCTTTCCCTTTTCCATGCCTATGATAAGCAGTTAGGAGCTGTAGGCTACCTGGTACTCTTCCAGTTGTCTGCAGGGCTTAGAGCCACAGTGTGCAAGCATTCACATGGTCTTCAATACTCTCTTCTCGTCTGGCAGTTGGAAACGAGCTACAGATATAATCAAAGATTTTTGATATCAATTCCTGGAGTTACAGGAAAGGTACCGTTTTGCTTAACACAGAATTTGACCAACCTTGACGATACCATCTTCGTTCTTTATTCGGCCAAACATGTATCAAACAATATCTGTGTCCAGGTGCAGATGATTAATTTGAACTTAGAAAATTATCCTTTTATTTTAAAAAATATTTGTTTTTCTCCATGAAGTAATCCAGTGTGGTTATCACATTATCTGGTGTACAATCTGTAGCTACAGGAACCTGGGTCACAGAAGACATTCAAATCAGTTGCATCATAACATTGGCTTTTTGTCAGTCAAGGTCACATTCAGAAGGGAGATGAGGGCGAAGTTCAGTAGGGAAATACTGTGGAATGTTGCAGATAAAAATAGAACTGGTGTGATTCCTTATTTTGTATGTCAGAGGATGTGTTTGTTCGACATACTATATTTCCCATCTACTTTCCACAACGTTTGGCCTTGCTGAACGCATCCAAAGTTTTACATACACTCATCTGCCTCCCATAACACAGAAAGCAACAGAGGTTTGCAGACCCTGACTGCTGACCACAACCAGTAGTTTGGCCTGTTCTGGACCCATGGCTCCTGGAGCGGTCTCCACTGCACTCTTTAAGAGGCCTCGGACCTCAGAACCAACCGCCTCAATATGTCGCCATAATCCGTCACATTTGCCCGAAAATATCTGTATGCAAAATAAGGTCACCACTACGGTCTGTCAATAATTGCAGATTAACTTCATGATATATTCAAATGCATTTTTAAAACCGAACAAACAAAAGCATAATGGATAACGATCTACTACATGATCTGTATTGTTACACTGATAACATTGCAGTGGTGCATTCAGAAGTGGAGCCTGCTGATTATTCTCACTTTACCTGAGGTAGCAGATTTTCCAGAATTGCAGCAGGGAAAAGGAGATACTAAATCCCTGTTAATCCATTTCTGCCCATTTTTTTGCACTGTCTTGCAGGCCTTCTCATGCAGCTGCAACTGTAAATGCATTCGTAAATCAAGACCTTTCTTGAGTTGGGCTCTGGGATGGTGCAACTGTTGAGAATGTGAGTTTATGGTTGTGTGGGGGGAAAGGGTTGAGTGTATGTGTGTATCCCACAACTGTTGCGAAGGAGTAAAATATGTTAGGGACAATAGAGGATGATCCACAGCTATATATATAATACAAATCGAGGTGAGCGCGATGGAAATGCATTTGGCAGTTGATCTACTTCAATTCAGTAAATGGCACTGTGTGCTCTTTTCGAAGGATGGCTCCCAGTCTGTTCAGGGCTATGGGATGCGGGTGGTCGGAGGTGATCTGCCGGGCATTGGGATGACGGCCCAGCTCAGGATGAGGAAGGCTTTTAGCAGGTGGAATGGTGGGGAGCAATTGGAGGTTTACTTAGTAGCAATGCAAATATCATGGTACAGCTATATAGACACTCAATCATCATGTTACTTTTTAATGGTGCGTTTACAAACATATATTTTGATAAATAGAATTGAAAGTTGTCTCATTATGGTAAGTGGTGAAATAAGTATAGCCAGTTACAATTGTAATGGCCTAGCAGATAGTAAGAAAAGACAATCAGTATTTACCTGGCTAAAAGAGAAGGAATATAATATATACTGTTTACAGCAAACCCATTCTACAATTTTAGATGAAGTTTTGTGGAAAAAGAACTGGGGGGCGAAATACATTTCTCCCATGGGCAAAGAAATTCAAAAGGAGTGATGGTTTTAATTAACAGTGATTTTGATCCAAATGTGCAAATTGTCCAAACAGATTATCAAGGTAGATGGATCATTTTAAATATGTTATTGTCCAAACAGATTATCAAGGTAGATGGATCATTTTAAATATGTTATTGTCCAAACAGATTATCAAGGTAGATGGATCATTTTAAATATGTTATTGGACAATAAACAGATATGGCTTATTAACCTATATGGTCCGAATAATGATGATCCAAGCTTCTTTGAAAATATTTATGAATTTATCAACTCTACATGCAACACTAGACTCTATTATTATGGTGGGAGATATTAATACGGTCTTAAATACCTCTATGGACCGGAAAGGAAATCGCACTACAAACTATCACCCTCAGGCACTTAAGGAAATCATGAATGTCATGGATATATTGGAATTAGTGGATAAATGGAGACTTAAATACCCTGACCTAGTGAGATATACATGGCGGAGGTTAAATCAAGCTAGTCGTCTTGACTACTTTCTTATGCCATTCTCTCTGGCACCAAAAGTTTAAAATGTGTTGATAGGGGACAGAATGCGGTCGGATCATCACATAATTGGCATATATATTACTCTTACAGAATTTCCACGTGGGCGAGGATATTGGAAATGTAATCAAAGCCTACTAGATGATAAATTGTTTAGATCTAGGACAGAAGAATTTATAACTGACTTTCTCCTACATAACATAGGTACAGCAGATCCCCTTACTGTATGGGACACTTTTAAATGTGCCTTTAGAGGCCATGCAATTCAGTACTCATCTATAAAACAAAAGCAATTTAGATCAAATGAGTCCATATTAACAAAGGAAATTGAAGGACTAACAGTACAGTTAGATAGCAATAAAAATGGTACCATAGAGGCACAGAATAAGTTAGAGGAAAAACAAAAAGAAATGGAGGAACTTATTCAAGAAAGATCCAGTGTAATAGATTATAAAAAATAAAGCGAACTGGGTGGAATATGGGGAAAAATGCACCAAATAATTTTTCAATCTTCAATATAGAAATGCTACCAAAACAAATGTATTAACTTGTTACAAATGATGGAGTCACGCATGATTCACCAAAATATATTTTGAAAGAGGAAGTAAAGTACTTTAAGAATATGTTTTCGTTTCAGGCTCCTCCATCTCCACTAACTGAAACTAATTGTACGGATTTTTTTCCTAATAATATTGTAAAATTAACATCTGTACAGAAAGACTCTTGTGAAGGCCAAATTACAGAGGATGAACTGCTTGATGCAATTGGGGCCTTTAAGGCTGGGAAAACTCCAGGGCTGGATGGCATACCAGTGGAAGTATACAAAACCTTTTTTTGATAAACTCGAAGGACCATTTATTAGCATGTTTTAACCACTCCTATATAAATGGTAGATTATCAGACACGCAACAAGAAGGTCTGATATCATTATTACTGAAACAGGACCCGAGTGGTATATATAAAGATCCGGTCCATTTAAAAAATTGGAGACCTCTTACTCTTCAGTGTTGTGATGCAAAAATCCTAGCGAAATGCTTGGCACATACAAAAGTACTGTCAGATATTATTCATCCTAATCAGACAGGTTTTTTACATGGACGATACATTGGAGATAATATAAAACAAGTACTGGAAACAATAGAATACTGTGAAATATCGAGGACACCAGGCCTGGTTTTCATAGCTGATTTTGAAAAGGCTTTTGATAAAGTATGACTGGAGTTTATATATAAATGCCTAGAATATTTCAATTTTGGGGAATCTCTTATAAAATGGGTTAAAGTTATGTATAGTAACCCTCAGTGTAAAATAGTAAATAATGGCTACATCTCAGAGAGTTTTGGACTCTCTGGAGGAGTAAAACAAGGTTGTCCACTATCGGCATATCTATTTATTGTTGCCAAATTATGATAAATGTACCATATTACGTATTGGATCACAAAAAAATGAAAATTTTACATTACCATGTAGTTTACCAATGAAATGGTCTGACGGAGATGTAGACATACTCGGTATACAAATCCCAAAAGAAAGAAATGATCTCACTCCAATATTTTTTTATAGAAAGTTAGCAAAAATAGATAAGATCTTGCTACCATGGAAAGGAAAATCTATTTGTCTATTTGTGGAAAAATCACCCTGATTAACTCTTTAGTCATATCACAGTTGACCTATTTGCTTATGGTTTTGCCTACACCTAGTGACCTGCTTTTTAAATTATATGAACAAAAAATATTGAATTTTATTTGGAACGGCAAGCCAGACAAAATTAAAAGGGCCTATTTATATAATGAATATGAATTCGGAGGGCAGAAATTAAATATTAAAGGCATCAGTCATACAAAAGTTATACTTAAATCCAAACTGGTTCTCTAGTAAATAGGATGAGACATTCGTGCCAATGTTCAAGAAGGGCCCTTTTCCCTTTATTCAGATTACACCGGCCCACTTTCCAAAATATATTTAATTTTTTAAACAAGCCTTAGAAAGTTGGTTGCATTTTCAGTTTAATCCACCTGAAAAGATAGAACAAATATTGCGGTTAAATTCAAATATACTAATTTTATTTTTATTTTTTTAATTTCAAAGAAATGTTTTAAAAATGTATAATTTTTGTGACTGATATCATAAATAGGACTGGTGGAGTTGTGTCACACATGCAGCTAACACAGACATATGGAAATGTCTGCTCTATCCAAAATTACAAACAATTAATTGCAGCATTACCACAAATGGAAGAGGCAAGTAGAAGGGGAAAAAAGTATGTCGGCCCTGTATTAAAGAACATAAATGGTTAAAGAAAAGTGTGATAAATAAAAACATATACCAATTTCATTTAAGGACCAAAAAACTGACAGCTTAAATTGCAAAATAGTTGGGAAGAGATTTCCGATGTATCCATTCCATGGCACATGGTTTATGAATTGATACGCAAAACAACGCCAGATGCAAAACTTCGAATTTTTCAATTCAAATTACTGTACAAAATTCTTGCAACCAATAGAATGTTATATATATATGGGGTATACAATTTTCCCAGCTCTGCAGATTTTGCTGTGAGGAGGCAGAGTCGTTAGTTCATTTATTTTGGTATTGTCCATATGTAGCTTGTTTTTGGTCACAGGTCCAGGAATGGCTGAAGAATTGCAACATTTGCCTACGCTGCAGATAGCAATACTGGGTGATTTGAAAAGCCATAGTCAATCAGTAACATAATAATTATTTTAGCAAAAATGTTTATTTTTAATTTACAATCCATTGAGAATAGAAAGGTTCAATTCGTTTGTGAAGCATCACAGCACAGTTGAAAAATAAATGGCAAATAGAAATCCAAAATGGATGATGTTGAGAGATAGATGGGAGGGGTTGAATGGAGCTGAAGGGTGGGACTAATAACAAGATAAAACATGTAAAATGTATTTATGGTCAGAACATTTGTGAAATAGCACAGTTACAAATAGAAATCAAACTGGATGGACATCAGAAACAGAGGAAGGACTAAAAACAAACAAAAAATAACTATTGTAAAATAGACTGTAAAATGTGTATAAGATGTATAAATTGAAGGTAAAAAGCTGACGTGTTTATTCCAATTGGGGGATCGGTGGTAGGGTTTGCGGGGAATAATAATAAAGGTATATTCTTTTAAAAATGTATGTCTATATATAGGTATATGTATGCATGCGTGTATGGATATATATTTACCCCAAAAATATATGGGGAATTGGAAATGATGCAGACCATTTTAAAAAAGAAAGGAAAAAAAAGATGCCTTAATAGAAAATGACTCAAGTGAAAGTCACCCTGTAAAATAATACCTTAGTAAAAGTATTTGGTTTTAAATATACTTAACTACATTTACTTTTGATACTTAAGTTAAAAGTACATATACTTTTTTTTAAAATCCTTATTAAGCAAACCAGACTGCACAATGTTCTTGTTTTTATTTTATTTACAGATAGGCAGGGTCACACCAACTCTCAGATTTCATTTACAAACAAAACATTTGTGTTTAGTGACTCCGCCAGATCAGAGGCAGTAGGGATGACAAGGGGTGTTCTCTTTATAAGTATGCGAATTTGACCATTTTCTGTCCTGCTAAGCATTCAAAATATAATGAGTACTTTGGGTGTCAGGGAAAATGTATGGAGTAAAAAGTATATTTTCTTTAGTAGTATCTGTTCTGTACTATTTATATTTTTGACAACTTTTACTTCACTACATTCCTAAAGTAGTACTTGCAATTATTTGTAGTACTTTAGTACCACTGATCCAGTGCTTGTCATGAATTTTGGGTTGACAATTAATTATAGTTGCTATGTTTAACTAAATATAATACCCAACAGTAAATTGAATGTCCCTAAAAATAAAAAATAAACTTTTAGGTCTCATGGGTAGCACCCTAATAGGCCGGTGCACATTTCACATGCACACTTTCCATATCTCAAAGCCATATCAAATATCTTGGTTGATAAGTAGTTGCCATTGAGCTGAATATTGAGACTTGAAAGCTGAGAACCTCTCTTCGACGGGGACAAGGGGACGATGCTTCCAAATCGGTGTCTTTCCCGCAATTGCATTTTGAAATGTTATACGATCAGAATGCAGTTCTCTCTTGAGCACATGGGGGAGTGGAGAGTGGTGTGCTCATCACAGTAGCAGGCCCTAGAGAGGGCACAAGGGCAGGGCAGACACTTTCATTACACATAATTTTGTGTCACTTCTAGCATGAGGATAATGCTCTTTACTGTTTGACCAATTCATGGTTTTACCCATCTAAAAAATAGGACGTTTTGAGTGAGGTGATAATGTCGAATGTGCTCTAAGTTTTATAGGCACCCATTCCATTTTTTACCATCCATGATCTTGGCTGTCTAACTGATGACAGAGTCGGAGCAGGTCTCTTTGCTGATGCCGCGTTAGCCCAGTTTTCTGACTCCTATTTAAAGTCGATCTTGGTAGGGGGCCGGCCATTGCCCACTGATCAGTCGAAGGCTCATTATAGATAACAATAGTATAATAGAGAAACAGGCCCATATGCTGCCAGGCAGGTCAAATTTTTCCATGTTTAATTTTGATATTTAAAAAGAAAGTGCGTCAATTTCAACCAGCACACCCAACAAATGGTCTAGCCCTTCTGGCATTTGCCAGAACTGCCAGATGGCCAACCCACTCCTGTCCCAAACCAATCAGCACCATCCCTTGCTAACAAGCCTTAATTGGTGGTCTAACTGTCACTCCTTGACAACACTTAAAAGTCAATGCAGATTGAGGAAAAGAAAGTCACTATTTAATATTGACTTTGCCCAGAGGGTATCTTATGAAGCTATATCTACTCAAGGTTTTCTAAAGATTCAGCTTCAGTTACCTTTACATTCCAGCTCAGGCTTGATCCATACTTAAACTGTGAATATTTGTCTTCCGCCTGCTGCAAACTCCAGCAGGCTTGTAATTGTGTGTGCATGTCACAATGGCTCGTCAAATGCTGAAAAATCCATGGGTGAGTCACTGCCTAATTTTCATTTGTGTCAATCAACATTTTTAAAAGTTCTTGCAAATCCAAGTAACATTGGAGCTATCAAGGAACTATAACTGATGAGCCATTCGCAGTTTCACTGTACTCTATTAATGTGTACTTTGACTTCGAATCATATTTTAGTGGTCACAAACACGTGTTTAGCAGATGTTATTGTGGGTGTAGCGAAATGCCTGTGCTTCTAGTTCCGACAGTGCAGCAATATCTAACAAGTAATATCTAACAATTTCACAACAAATACCCAATGGACACAAATCTACAGAATGAAATTAAGCACATATAAATATATGGACGTGCAATGTCAGAGCGACAAAGACTAAAATAAGGTAGAATAGTATAGAATACAGTATATACATATCAGTAATGAAAGATATGTAAACATTAAAGTGACTAGTGTTCCATGTATTAAAGTGTCCAATGATTTCAAGTCGGTGTATATAGGCAGCAGCCTTTCTGTGCTAGTGATGGCTATTTAACAGTATGATGGCCTTTTTGACCTTCCTGTGACATCGGGTGGTGTAGGTGTCCAAGAGGGCAGGTAGTCACAGAAGAGGACTGGCCACCCCACATAGCCTGGTTCCTCTCTAGGTTTCTTCCTAGGTTTTGGCCTTTCTAGGGAGTTTTTCCTAGCCACCGTGCTTCTACACCTGCATTGCTTGCTGTTTGGGGTTTTAGGCTGGGTTTCTGTACAGCACTTTGAGATATCAGCTGATGTACGAAGGGCTATATAAATAAATTTGATTTGATTTAGTCGTCGTCCCCCCCCCCCCCCCCCCCAGTGACGCGTTGGGCAGACCGTACCACCCTCTGGAGAGCCCTGCGGTTGTGGGCAGTGCAGTTGCCGTACCAGGCAGTGATACTTAATCTTTGAGACAAGCATATGCTACTACGAAGCTTAACCAGTTATCCCCCAACAACATTGTGTTTAAAATGGGCACACAGCAAGGCGCAGGGGCACAGTCCTTTCATTTTATTTCATCACATCATGTTTTTATTGCTTGTTATACTTCAATTGTACTTTATGTTCATGATTTTCATATTTAATGTCACATATGGTGTCGCACCAAAGGACTAAAAAAAAGACTCATTTTATGGCACTGCCAGAAAAGTGTCATATTTGTATCAATATTTCTAAAAAGCTTAGTCTGTCTAGACCATGTGCTCCATCAATGACTTTTGTACTTCCTCATTGCAAGAGGACCATCCCCTGTGCAATGGTGCCCGAATGCATACCCGTTTTTTAATCACAGTATTGTGTCACACCAAGTAGACATTGATTACATTTTGTCACCAAAACCAATGACAACTATTTGGAAATGTCATGAATTGACATGGAGACTTTTATTTCTTGAAATAGACTTGTGTGTCACGCCCTGACCTGAGTATTCTTTGTTTGTTTTATATATTTTGGTTAGGTCATGGTGTCACATGGGTGATGTATGTGTTTTTCTACTGTCTAGGGGTTTTGTAGGTTTATGGGGTTGTTTACCATCTGTGTTTATGTATGTCTATGGTTGCCTAGATTGGTTCTCAATTAGAGGCAGCTGTTTATCGTTGTCTCTGATTGGGAACCATATTTAGGCAGTGATCTTCTTTGGGTATTTGGTGGGTTATTGTCTATGTGATGTTGCATGCTAGCACTCAGTTTCGATAGCGGTCACGTTCATTTTGTTTGTTTGTTTGTTTAGTGTACTTCGTGTTTTTTTGTCATTCTTTAAAAGTATGTATTCACACCACGCTGGGCTTTGGTCTCCTCACTACGATGATCGTGACAGAATAACCCACCAACAATGTACCAAGCAGCGTGGTAACGGACAGCAGCGGCAAAGAACGCAGGACTCATGGACTTGGGAGGAGATTCTGGACGGCGAAGGACCCTGGGCACAGCCAGGGGAATATCGTCGCCCCAAAGCAGAGCTGGAGGCAGCGAAAGCAGAGAGGCGCTGGTATGAGGAGGCAGCGTGGCTGGAAGCCTGAGAGGCAGCCCCAAAAATGTATTGGGCGGGGGCAAACGGGGAGTGTGGTGAAGCCAGGTAGGAGACCTGCGCCAACTTCCCATGCTTACCGGAGAGAGAGGGACCGGGCAGGCACCGTGTTATGTGGTGGAGCGCACAGTCTCCCCAGTGCGTGTGCATAGCCCGGTGCGGTACATTCCAGCTCCTCGTATCGGCCGGGCTAGAGTGGGCATCGAGCCAGGTGTCATGAAGCCGGCTTTACGCATCTGGTTTCCAGTGTGTCTCCTCGGGCCGGAGTACATGGCACGAGCCTTAAGCATGGTGTCCCCAGTTCACCAGCACAGCCCAGTGCGGGCGATTCCACCTCGCCGCACTGGCCTGGCTACCGGGAGCATTCAACCATGTGAGGTTGGGCAGGCTCGGTGCTCAAGAGCTCCAGTGCGCCTGCACGGTCCGGTCTATCCAGTGCCACCTCCACGCACCAGCCCTCCGGTGGCAGCCCCCCGCACTAGGCTGTCTCTCAGTCTCATCCCTACAAGTGCTCCCACCTGCCCAGCGCCGCCAGAGCCTCCCTGCTGCCCAGCGCCGCCAGAGCCTCCCTCCTGCCCTGAGCCGCCAGAGTCTCCCGTCTGTCCTGAGCCGCCAGAGTCTCCCCGTCTGTCCTGAGCCGCCAGAGTCTCCCCGTCTGTCCTGAGCCGCCAGAGTCTCCCCGTCTGTCCTGAGCCGCCAGAGTCTCCCCGTCTGTCCTGAGCCGCCAGAGTCTCCCCGTCTGTCCTGAGCCGCCAGAGTCTCCCCGTCTGTCCTGAGCCGCCAGAGTCTCCCCGTCTGTCCTGAGCCGCCAGAGTCTCCCCGTCTGTCCTGAGCCGCCAGAGTCTCCCCGTCTGTCCTGAGCCGCCAGAGTCTCCCGTCTGTCCTGAGCCGCCAGAGTCTCCCGTCTGTCCTGAGCCGCCAGAGTCTCCCGTCTGTCCTGAGCCGCCAGAGTCTCCCGTCTGTCCTGAGCCGCCAGCCAGCCAGGAGCCGCCAGAGCCGCCAGCCAGCCACGCCCTGACCTGAGTATTCTTTGTTTTCTTTATATATTTTGGTTAGGTCAGGGTGTGACATGGGTGATATATGTGTTTTTTTACTGTCTAGGGGTGTTGTAGGTTTATGGGGTTGTTTACCATCTAGGTGTTTGTGTATGTCTATGGTTGCCTAGATTGGTCCTCAATTAGAGGCAGCTGTTTATCGTTGTCTCTGATTGGGAACCATATTTAGGCAGCCATCTTCATTGGATATTTAGTGGGTTATTGTCAATGTGATGTTGCATGTTAGCACTCAGTTTCGATAGCAGTCACGTTCATTTTGTTATTTTGTTTGTTTGTTTAGTGTTCTTCGTGTTTTTTCATCATTCATAAAAAGTATGTATTCACACCACGCTGGGCTTTGGCAGTCTTTTTCAAACCAAACACAAGACCTGTTAGTTTTGAATGATGTGTCTAATGTAGAGACCTGTGTTTTTGCCAAAAAAAGTGTGTTTTACAATTGCAAACTAAGTGTAAAGCAGATAATATGCTTGCAGTTTTGCAGACTTGGTCTGAAGATTCGGTACATGAGTTCATGGTTTCACTGAGCGTGCCTCAAGTATCACTTTTAGTGTGTAAGAGATTGTAAAAAAAACTGCAAGACTGACTTAGCAGATAACTTCTTTGTTGAGGAAAAATGTACTTTTCTCTCCTAGCTATCTGAAGATGATTACACTAAATGTAAGTCGCTCTGGTTAAGAGTGTTTGCTAATGACTCAAATGTAAATTAATGGACCAACTCCGATTAAATTCCTCGGCTGCATCTGTAATGTCGCATCACTTCCACAGTAACATGATGTTAATCCTGTGGTGATGTGGTTAACTATTTTGGGACAGCTTAACCAATATCAAAGTGTGTGTGTGTGTGTGTGTGTGTGTGTGTGTGTGTCCTGTTCCTCTCAGACAGGCAGAAACAGCATTATAAACAGTGATGGGATTATTGGTCCATGTGAAGCTGGAACACTCGGCTTTTTGTGTATTCTGTGGGAGTTCAGTTATATTGTCCTTCGATACTCAAAGACAGTCTTTAAGAGAGTCAATAAAACATTTTGGGAAACTTCAACACATTTTCTATGAAGGTAAGAGTAAATGTTACCCCTATATCTACATCTAACCGATAGATGATACATGTGTATTATGCAGCTTACGTCATTTGAACTATGGGACATTCTGCATCTATCCACGTTTGCAGCATGTAGGTCTATACCTCGGGTTGCAAAGCTACCGGTAATGTAACAAAGTTAGCAGAATCGTCTGTAATTTTGATAATTAACAGTTAATGGCAATATATGGTAATTTTATATTTGAATCATTTATTTTTAAAAGTATTCATATTTGTTTGTTATCTGTGTCCATTTTGTCCATGTGTTTCTAGTGGGTAGATCATATGGTTGAAGAGAACTGCCTAATTAATGAAAACATATTCTAATCAACAATGGCATTATTTTCTATTAAGTTTGCAACTCTTCCAACTATTTACTTTTTTCACAACCGCCACAGGTTTGGCGCCAAAATACTGAGAACAAAGACATAAAAAAATAATAATAATAATAATATTGACAGTCAAATAAGTCTATAGAAAATATATAAATTCTATTTCATGCTTAAACTCTCATATAAAACACTAATGATATTCACTAAGTTGATGGTTTATATTTAAGATGTTTTACAGCTTCGTCATTCTATTTTATATTTTAAAATCATCTTATTTAATTTTTTTTATACATTTGACAAGGCCACACAAAGGACTAGAGATAATTACAGACACCTGTGATAATCTGTAGTACCCGAAAGGGCCACCCTACCTACATGTACAAAATAACTTGACTAACCTGTACCACCGCACATTGACTCGGTGCCGGTACCCCCTGTATATAGCCTCATTGTTGTTTTTATTTGACTATATTTACTTTAGTTTATTTAGTAAATATTTTCTTAACTCTCATGAACTGCATTGTCGTTAAGGGCTGGTAAGTAAGAATGTCACTGTAAGGTCTACACCTGTTGTATGTGGAGCATGTGACTAATACAATTTGATTTGATGTCTTGTGATAAATTACATAAAATCCTTAAAAGTTACCAAAATTCTGGCAGTTTACGGGTTCCCTTTACAACCCTACCTATACCACCACTACACATTATACATTTTCATATGGCCCAGAGATCTAATATTCAGTATGTTAAGTAGCCTTCATTTATGTTATGATACCCTTTGTCTCGTTAAAACATATAATTTTCACTCTAATTTTGTGGAAATTGATTTCCTGGAGCAGCACTGTCTGTGACAGAGGTGTTCCTCCAGTAATCGAAGCCATTAATCCTGACATCTAATTGGTCATGCAAGGCCATTGATTCGGCTAAACCAGAGGGTCCCATAATAACCTGGACTCTGCTGTTGATCCGTTTTTTTTCCCAGCACATTCTGTACTTTATCTTTTCTTTGTCATCTTAAATGCTTTTTATTCATTACAGCTGCATATGCAACCCATATAGGCACATCTTTTGTATTCTAATCTAATCCACTGAAAATAATTAGATGAATGGGTGCAAGCAAGATTGCATACACATTATGATTTGTTATAAATTCTCACAAAATCAGGGCCCGACCACACATCATTCAAGTTAAAAAATCCTTAAAATAAAACCTTCAGCCACAAAATATCTTTCAATCCTCAATGCAGAAAGGAGGAAGCTGAGGGCCAAATTAGTTATGTTTTCTGGCAAAGACAAAATTGTTTTAGCTTGGATGGTGTGCAGTCACATTAGATTAGCATAATGTACAACATGCTGCACTACAGAACAGCCCTGTTTGCGCCTTTGAAGTGGATCAAAGCCCCACAACAGGATGTTGGGATTTAATAGACAGACCCAATTCATCAGAGAAGATTTGGCAGTTCACAGGCGGCAATTAGTGCACCTGACATGTTATATATGGGTACCTACTCCACTACAGATCACACAGGAGTTGAGTTCATGTCAAGCCTTTCAGAGAAGAGTTGAAAACTGAAAAGCCGTTTTGATTAGGCTACCACTGGCTGACAGACAAAAAGGTCCCAATTGAATTGGATTACAGCCTACTCCATATTTAGGCGTGTATCAGTTGCAGAGAGAGAACGAGAGAGAGAGATTTTCTCTTGTCAATTTATTGCGACTGCTCAAGAGTGTTTTATGGTTAACTATTTGGTCAATCTTTCTATTCAGAACCACTAGAAGACTGTTGGAACTGGACGAGAGGTAAAGACACCTGGAGCCATACACTCGTGATGAGGGCAGCAGCGCTTTCCTCCCCACCTAATAGAGACTGTCATGAGAGCGCATCTGAGCAGTGGGAGGTTGATCCTCAACCATTACCATCCACTGTCGTCGATGACACCCAGTTTTTTAATCCCCCAATTTTAACCCGATGTATGACTCTGCCAGATGCTTTATACAGACGACGACAGAATCCGAGAGGAGAGTGGTATGATAACACGGTGTACAGTGACGCCAACCATCACGACCAACAAATCGTCTCGATGAATACATATGAGGACCACAACGGTGCATATCAGTCTCAAGTAAAAGAAATCCCTTGGAATTCAGATGTCGGGCTGCACGATTTCAACAGCCAGTGGGATCATTCTGAGTACGATCACAGCAACTCACCTCAGAAAACGTAAGTGCGACACTTGTTGGGCGATACCGTAAATAACCACCATAATAATATCAGGACATGTTATCATATTACCGAGAGTGGTGTATGTTGAGCCAGTTTTTACATTCTACATCAAGGCAGTGGTGCCTGGTGAAGTGGGTATACTCTAATTTAGCCGAAAATGTCCCAAACGGTCCGCTCAGCGAAGGAAATAGGCCCTGTGTGAAAAATAATATGACAAACATGTGACATACACTCTGAATTACCTACAATTATAATTCCCATATTTGTCGTTCATAGCCAGGCCAACCCAAACTGTACTGTGCAAGTAGGCTAATAGTAGGTCTACTACTGAATGATACATAAGTCCGTCACCTGAGTCAGAAATTCAAAGGTTTCTGATTTTTCTTTTATTATTCAGGTTTTTGCTCAAACCTCTTATAAGGATCCGCCCCGTTTTCTTTCAATTTTCGCCTAAAATGACGTACCCAAATCTAACTAGCTGTAGCTCAGGCCCTGAAGCAAGGATGTGCATTTTCTTGATACCATTTGAAAGGAAACAGTTTGTGGAAATGTGAAAAGAATGTAGGAGAACATAACACACTAGATATGGTAAAAGATAATACAAAGAAAAAAAAAACTGTTCGTTTTGTTTTTGTTTTTAACCATCATCTTTGAAATGTAAGAGAAAGGCCATAATGTATTATTCAAGCCCAGGTGGAATCTAGACTTTGGCCACGAGATTGCAGCAATTTGTGCAGTTTTAGACTGATGCAATGAACCATTGCATTTCTGTTCAAAATTGTGTATAAAGACTGCCCAAATGTGCCTAATTTGTTTATTAATAGCTTTGTGTTCAAAATTGTGCACTATCCTCAAACAATAGCATGGTATTATTTCACTGTAATAGCTACTGTAAATTGTACTGTTCAGTTAGAATAACAAGAATTTAAACTTTCTGACAATATCAGATATGTCTATGTCCTGGGAAATTCTTGTTACTTACAACCTCATGCTAATCGCATTAGCATACATTAGCTCCACTGTCCCGTGGATGGTACAACGATCCCAATTATTTTAATGTCACTTTTTTTTTTTTATGCATTTTTCCAAAACAATGCTTAAACCACAATGCTTACTCAGTGCTTCCTCGGAAGATCACTCTTGATGTCTGGAAAAAATCTAAGACATTTAGATTTTTCAGTGTAGTTAACCTTCAATTCAAGTGCACAGGCACCTAGCACTGTTGTCAGTTAGCAGTGTTTCTGTAGTACAGGAGATGGAGTTTGCAAAACAGATGGCCAATGGATTAACGCAAATAATCATGATATCATTCTGCCTGGTAGGCATAGAGTATCATTAGTATGGCTATATTTTTCCTGTCCGTTAATTGTTTGAAACCTGGACGTTTTACTTCATATGAGGAATGTCTTATCTTGCTTCAAAGTTACCTATAGCCAAAATCCCACCATAGAAACGTGTCGGCAATTATTTTTATAAAGACTTCCTCATACGTTCACATAGACTTCTTATACATTCTCCTGTTCTGTTGGTTTTCTTTCAACTTTCGTTCGTTGTCATTTCATAGTCATATTAGCAACTCACGATGGTGGTTGCATCTTTAGATCTTCCCTCTTTCAAAATGTCTAACTGATATTTCAATCTCTGTCCTTGAAACCGCTATGCGCAGTGCTCATTTTAGAACTGTTTTTCCGGCAAATTGCATTTTGGAACAATCGTACATAGGCCTACCTCTATTGCTGCGCCTAAAATGTGATGATGTAATAGTTCATCAACATTTTAAGCTAAATATTCTGATCTGTTCCATCAGCCTTATTAATTGATTTGGCGCATACCGCCACTACACTACTTTGATATGCATCCGTGGGGATTATTAAGAAACGAGTATGCTCACATACAATAAGTGGGTATACCTGTGTATACCCTCCACTACACCACAGCATCAAGGGAAGTATACTATTATTTCTAACAAACATATCTACATATATTTCAGGATGTTGTGTATCCCTGGAAATAATTCAAATTAATGGAAACATATTATTGAAAACATAGCTTGTCCAAAAAAAAAGTAGTGAACTTACCCAGTGTCAGGGATTCTTGAAAGACTCTTTTTAGTACACATTTTCAAAGACCAAAGTATCAGCTATCAAGATCATCTAAAGGAACAACCTAATTATTTTATCTTGAAATGTAACTTAATAACTGGATTTATGTAAACTCCGTAAGACACCTTAAATGGTGTATTGAGAAATATTTTAAGTCAGACAGGGCTATTCCAAGAAATTACATTATTCATTGTCGATCGTTTTTGGAATTTCAAACACTTGAGAGTTTGAAATAGACAAGAGCATTGACAGGCATAGAGCCGCCATCTTTTCTATTTCAAATCTTCTCTCATTGATTGAGAAATGTGGGTGTCCACCGCAAAGTGCTGAATTACATGGTGACACTCGTCTCGATCAATGAGAAGATTTGTACCCGTTGTATTACTTCATGGAGCAAAACATTTATTTAATAACGGATCATTTTCTAAATTCAAATGAACCCCTTGGAACTAGACATTGAAGTTTAGAAGATGGTTGTCTTCCAAGTCGGAATTGAGGAAGTATGACCAAGTAAAGGTTGGTCGAAAATTCTGTGCTCTGCTTTACACTACCTACTGTGTAACTATCAGAACTCAGAATAAGACCCAGATGCAGATCATTTGAATCATAGAAGTTTATTTACAATGCAGGGGGCAGACAAACAGGTCAAGGGCAGGCAGAGGTCGGTAATCCAGGGCAGAGTCTGTAAGGTGCAGAACGGCAGGCAGACTCAGAGCAGGCAGAATGGTCAAAACCGGAAGAACTAGAAAACAGGGACTAAAGCGAAAATGAATATAGAAAAACATGCTGGTAGGCTTGACGAGACAAGACAAACAGAGAACACAGGTATAAATGCACAGGGGATAATGGGGAAAATGGTGTAGCTACCCCTGTACTCCAGGTTGGCTCAGTGGAGAAGTCACATAGATTTTTGCTATAGGTCAAATCAAAGGAACAAGCTTGCCTTTTATAATGTGCAAAATGTACACAACAATACACACCAACCTCAAAAGTAAAATAATGGAATTAAGAAATATTAGGATGAGCAATGTCAGAGTCAGGAGTGTGTGTGTGTGTGATGGGATGTAATAGACAATATGGACAGTATATGGATAGAATGTGCAGTATATCTGAAGAATAGTATATGTAGTGCAATAGTTAAATAGGATAGACCTTGACGACTACAGAAAATATACATATGAAGTGGGTAAAATAATATGTAAACATCATTATAGTGACCGGTGTTCCATCACTATGCACTGTACATAGGACTGCAGCCTCTGAGGTGCATGGTAGAGTAACTGGGTGGTAGCCGGCTAATGACAGTGACTAAATTTCAGGGCAGGGTACTGGGCGGAGGCTGGCTGGCTGGGCGGAGGCTGGTGACTATTTAACAGTCCGATGGCCTAGATAGAAGTTGTTTTTCAGTCTCTCAGTCCCAGCTTTGATTCACCTGTACTGACCTCATCTTCTGGATGGTAGCGGGGTGAACCGGCCGTGGCTCGGGTGTGTCACGTTCGTCATAACGATGAGACCAAGGCGCAGCATGAGATGAATACATTCTTCTTTTATTAAAACGAAGCACACTTAAACAAAACGAATGTGATGCTATAAACACGAGTGCTGGCATGCAACTACACACAGACAATAACCCACAAAACCAAAATGGAAATGGCAACCTAAATAGGATCCCCAATCAGAGACAACGATAAACAGCTGCCTCTGATTGGGAACCAATTCAGGCCACCATAGACCTACATATACCTAGACAAACCAAAACCCCATAGATGTACAAAAAAACCTAGACAAGACCAAAACACACATACCACCCTCGTCACACCCTGACCTCACCAAAATAATAAAGAAAACAAAGATTCCCCCCCAAAAGGTGTGGACTCCCGGCCGCAAACCTAAACCTATATGGGAGGGTCTGTGTGGGCATCTAACCTCTGTGGCGGTTCTGGTTCTGGACGCCGCCCCCTTCTTTACACTGAGTCCGCTCTTTTAGCACTGACCCGTGGATCATCGTCGGAGGCTCTAGACTGCGGATCCTCGCCGTAGGCCCCGGGCTGGGGACCCTCAATGCGTGGATCATCGCCGGATGTTGTGGACTGTGGCCCATCGCCTGGAGGCCTGTCGTTTCGTTGGAGACCCCGGGCTGTGGCCCGTCGTTTACGGTTCCGGGTAGTGGCCCGTCGTTTGCGGTTCCCGACAGGTACTGCTTCCGGATGCTCTGGACTGGGTACTGTTGCCGGATGCTCTGGACTGGGTACAGTCGCCGGACGCTCTGGACTGCCGAGGCACACTGTAGGCCTGGTGCGTGGTGCCGGCACTGGTGGTACCGGGCTGGGGACACGCACCTCAGTGCGAGGAGCAGGAACAGGGCGTACTGGACTGCCAAGGCGCACTATAGGCCTGGTGCGTGGTGCCGGCACTGGTGGTACCGGGCTGGGGACACGCACCTCTGGGCGAGTGCGAGGAGCAGGAACAGGGCGTACTGGACCTTGGAGGCGCACTGGAGGCCTGGTGCCGGCACTGGTGGTACCAGGCTGGGGACACGCACCTCAGGGCAAGTGCGGGGAGGAAGCACAGGATACACTGGACCGTGGAGACTCATTGGAGATCCAGAACATAGAGCTGACTCAATACGTCCTGGCTGGATGCCCATTCTAGCCCGGAAAATGCGAGGAGCTGGAATAGAGCGCACCAGGCTAGAATAGAGCACTGGAGACACCTTGCACATCTCTGCATAACATGGTGCCTGACCAGTTACACGCTCCCCACGGTAAGCACGAGGAGTTGGCTCAGGTCTCCTACCTGACTCAGCCAATCTCCCTCGCGTCCCCCCCCCCAAAGAAAAATATTGGGGCTACCTCTCGTGCTTCCGTGCTAGCCGTGTACCTTCATTTCTTCGCTGTTCCTCTATTCTCCTCTATTTCTCCTCATAGTATCGCCATTCCCCTTTCGCTGCCTCTAACTCCTCCTTAGGACGGCAATACTCCCCCGGCTGTGTCCAAGGTCCTGCCCCATCTAATATCTCCTCCCAGGTCCATCTCCCCAATAAGCGCTGTTCCTCCTTTTCATGCTGCTTGGTCCTTGTTTGGTGGGTTATTCTGTCACGTTCGTCATAACGATGAGACCAAAGTGCAGCGTGAGATGAATACATTCTTCTTTTATTAAAACAAAGAACACTTGAACAAAATAACAAAACGAACGTGACGCTATAAACACGAGTGCTGACACGCAACTACACATAGACAAAAACCCACAAAACCAAAATGGAAAATGGCAACCTAAATAGGATCCCCAATCAGAGACAATGATAAACAGCTGCCTCTGATTGGGAACCAATTCAGGCCACCATAGACCTACATTTACCTAGACAAACCAAAACCCCATAGATGTACAAAAAACCCTAGACAAGACTAAAACACACATACCACCCTCGTCACACCCTGACCTATAAAAAAATAAGGTCAGGGCATGACAGGGTGGCTGAGGTCCTAGATGATATTCTTGGCCTTCCTGTAACACCGGGTGCTGTAGATGTCCTGCAGGGTAGGCAGTATGCCCCGGTGATGCATTGGGCAGACCTCACCACCCTCTGGAGAGGCCTTCGGTTGCGGTCGGTGCAGTGCCGTACCAGCCCGACAGGATGCTCTCATTGGTGCATCTGTAAACGTTTGTCAGGGTCTTAGGGGCTAAATCTAATTTATTCAGCCTCCTGCGGTTGAAGAGGTGCTGGTATACCTTCTTCACCACACTGTCTGTGTGGGTTGACCATGGTATAGCCATAGATTCCTGAAAAATAATTTATAAATCCGTCTTAAGTTTAGTACAACTGTCTTCCTACACCTGTCTTACTACATTATTTATGAGATACTACATTATTTATGGGTAGGCCTGCTATGATATGACATTCCTATTATGTCTAACACTCCCATTTTGAGTATTTGTAAACAAACATAATATAACCAAATGTGTAAAACTACTGTATCCTGTTGAGCTCATGGACCTTGATGCAAGCTCATGGACCTTGCATCACCATCAGTAACTTAAGTATATGTCTTGCTTAGCTAGTACTGTAGGCCCACACACAGCAAACCTCTGGCTGTCAAATAAAGCCATCATTCAACAGATGCAGATCACACCTATCTTCATAGAGACACACCTGTCATCCAATGGCTTAGTAAAAAAATCTGTGGAGACTAAGAATGTTGTGTATTATACATGCTGAAATTACATACTCATGCCATTGTAGCTAACAAAAAAACTATTAAAGCACTCCCGACTCTATCATTTGGAAAAGTCTAAATAAACATCTGCACTGAATGTTGTTTTCTTCAGCTTACTCTTCTCTTCAGTTCCTGTCCACTTCCTTGTAGTCTGAATAGTGTTTTTTTGTCACCGCCTTTCTCCATCCAGAGTTGAGAACATGCACCGTAGAAAAACGACTGTGCGAGAGAAGGGCCGTCGGCAGGCTATCCGTGGGCCTGCTTACATGTTCAGTGAGCGGGGCACCAGTCTCACTTCAGAGGAGGAGCGCTTCCTAGATGCTGCTGAGTACGGGAACATCCCAGTGGTGCGTAAGATGCTGGAGGAGTCCAAGACCCTCAACGTCAACTGTGTGGACTACATGGGCCAGAATGCACTGCAGTTGGCTGTGGGTAATGAGCACTTGGAGGTGACAGAGCTGCTGCTGAAGAAGGAGGGGCTGGCGCGTGTGGGGGATGGTCTACTCTTTGCCATCAGTAAGGGCTATGTGCGGATCGTAGAGGCTATCCTGGCCCACCCTGCATTCGGAGGTGGGCTGCGCCTAACCCTAAGCCCCCTGGAGCAGGAGCTAAGAGATGATGACTTTTATGCTTACGATGAAGACGGTACACGTTTTTCCCATGACGTGACCCCGGTCATCTTGGCTGCACACTGCCAGGAGTATGAGATAGTGCACACTCTGTTGATGAAGGGAGCACGCATCGAGAAACCCCATGATTACTTTTGTAAATGTAATGAGTGTCATGACAAGCAGTGCCGTGACTCGTTCAGCCACTCCCGCTCCAGGATGAATGCCTATAAAGGGTTAGCCAGCGCTGCCTACCTCTCCCTGTCTAGTGAGGACCCTGTATTCACAGCTCTGGAGCTCAGCAACGAGCTGGCTCGCCTCGCCAACATCGAGACTGAGTTCAAGGTGAGAGAAACACAAAGACCAAGCTTGAGGGTGAAGGAAAGGGTTTACTTTTCACCTATGTAATGTATTGGCTTGCTTTCTCTCACACATGCTCTCCCCCCTCTTACTCATTTTGCAATATTTAAAAGCTTTGTGCAGATATTTTTGTGAAAGCCCTAGAGCTGACTTTTGTCTTTTGATTACTCACAGAAATGATTAATTGGGAAGAGATCAAATCAGTTAGTCCATGTACAGCATACTTCACCAAATGACACACTCTAATATTATTGGAACCCGCTGTGAGAAAATGAAGATTGGTCCCAATCTCAAATCGGTCATTGACCGGTTAGAAATAATCGCAACATTAATTTATACTGATTACAGACCTCTGCAAAAAGTTTGGGTGGAGGTTTAACATAGATGGGTATAAACACAGACACACACACACAAGGACACACACTGTATCTCCTCTGTCTGAGGGACAACCACAGAAAGACGTACAAATGCATGCATACACAGTTTATGCACATTATAAAGAACCATGTGTGACCAACACAAACAGTGGCATGCAAACTCACACCCACACACCCTGCCTGAATGAGATAAGAAAATATACACAGCCTTTGTCAGTGCAGAAAAGGTCTGTGGTTTTCCAGGTTTCTATTGGAATATTTTACATGTAGAGCAAAAAGTGAGAGACTGACATTAACAATTCACCAAAAGGTGTGACCCCTGGGGTTTGCCTCATTTTAAATAATTCTCACATCTCTTTTCCTCTCCTTTTCTTTCTCTCCCTATCCTTCTCCCTTTCTCTCTCTCGCTCTCTACTCTCTGTGTAGAATGACTACAGGAAGCTGTCCATGCAGTGTAAAGACTTTGTGGTGGGAGTGCTTGACTTATGCAGAGACACGGAGGAGGTGGAGGCCATTTTGAATGGGGATGTGGACCAAGCTCTGCCCAGTGATCACAGTCGACCCTGCCTCATCCGGGTCAAACTGGCCATTAAGTATGAGGTCAAAAAGGTTAGCTGAACCCACTCAACCCTAATCTGAAATCAAACATGCTATTTTAAATGTTTCCTAACTCTGGTGTTTGTCTTTGTACATCTCTGTTATTGTGTCTAGCGTGATTTAATAGTCTTAAATTTGAATTGCAATCAGTCTCAAGAGCACAATGAGAAAGACACATTTGATTATATTCTCCCAATCTTCACGTCCCCTATAAAGGGTTTATTTAAGAGGCAATCTGGAATGGGATATAAATTAAATCTGTGTTTTACAGCTGTTTCACATCCAACAATGGATTCTACAACACAATAATATGCAAGGTATGACAAAGCAGTCACCCTTGGCCTATGGTTATCAATGTTGTAGTTTGTCATAGTTATTTTTCATCATGTCTCTGTAGTTTGTGGCCCATCCTAACTGCCAGCAGCAGCTTCTGACCCTGTGGTATGAGAACCTAGCTGGACTTAGGCAGCAGTCTGTTGGGGTCAAATGCTGGACAGTCCTGGGAGTGGCGATCGGCCTTCCTTTCCTCGCCATCGCATACTGGGTCATGCCCTGCAGTAAGGTACACACAATCCCCTTTCTATTGTGTTCTTAGAATCACTCATTAACACGTTTGTGTTATTAAAAATAGTGATATGTTTATATCATGAGGTTGATGGTTGCCATTTATGCGGTTGATTTCCTCTATATCAGTTGGGTCAGATTCTCCGCAGTCCCTTCATGAAGTTTGTGGCCCATGCTGTGTCATTCACGATCTTCCTTGGACTACTGGTAATCAATGCCTCGGACCGCTTCGAAGGGGTCAAGAACCTTCCCAATGAGACAATAACAGACCACCCTCATCAGGTGTTCAGGGTCAAAACCAGTCAGTTCTCCTGGACTGAGATGCTCATCATGAATTGGGTGCTTGGTAATTTATTCTGGTTTTCAAACAGCTGCTTTTGTGGGAGAGACTTTATTATCTAGTCTATTCATATGTCTTTGTACCTGTCTCTTCACCATGAATAAAATCTTAAAGTATTCAAATCATACCACTCGTATGCTCAAAACAGAGAGCTTTTGCACCTACTGAAAAGCACTCTCTTCATTAGGGATGATCTGGTCGGAGTGTAAGGAGATCTGGGCTGATGGGCCTAGGGAGTACATCATGCACCTGTGGAACGTGCTAGACTTTGGCATGCTGTCCATCTTCGTGGCATCCTTCACAGCTCGGCTCATGGCCTTCCTGAGGGCCTCTGAGGCCCAGCTGTATGTGGACATGTATGTGCCCAACATGCCCAACATAGACCTGAGCAACGCCTCACTGCCACCAAATGTAGCATACTACACCCATGGTCAGTGACACTTAGAGAATGATAATAACAATGCTTAATCTCTGGTCATTCTTTTGAAAAAGCGGTGATTAAAAAAAGTTATGTAAAAAGAGGACTGCAACCTATGATATGAAAATTCAAGGCTTGGTACTATGAGGTTCTATCTGTTTTGAAATGAGTATTTTTCAAGTCCCAGATCTCAGAACTGTTTTGTGATGTCTTCCTCTTTCATGCCTAAATAAATATATCACCTTGCATACACTTATTTTTGATTGACATACGCAGTGTTGTGTGATCAGACTGCAGGTAGAACCTTATATAGCGCCAAGATAAAAAGGTGTTTGCACAGATGTTTCTAGAGTCTCCCATGTGAAGTACCACCTAATGAGCAATTCCATGTGAATAACACATTTTTTATCGAAATGTCATAGAACCTGAGTCAGTCCCCAGGTCACAAAGTGACATTTAACAGCAACTCTCTCTCTCTCTCAGCCAGGAACAGGTGGTTACCCTCCGACCCTCAGCTGATCTCCGAGGGTTTGTACTCCATTGCGGTGGTGCTCAGTTTCTCCCGCATTGCCTACATCTTGCCTGCCAATGAGAGCTTCGGCCCTCTTCAAATCTCCCTCGGCCGGACGGTCAAGGACATCTTCAAGTTCATGGTCATCTTCATAATGGTCTTCCTAGCGTTCATGATTGGCATGTTCAATCTATATTCCTATTACCTTGGTGCCAAGTACAACCCCGCCTTCACCACGTAAGTGCCCTCCTGCCTGTTCCTGTAAATTAAGTGCTTTGAGTAGAGATGTATGTATGTATGTCTATGTATTCATTTGTGTGTTATTTATTCATGTCCGTGTGTGTGCGTTTGCACGCGTGTGTGTTTTGTTTGATTATGTGTGTTCACAGGGTGGAGGAGAGCTTTAAGACTCTATTTTGGTCCATCTTCGGCTTGTCCGAGGTTATCTCTGTGGTCTTGAAGTATGACCATAAGTTCATAGAGAACATTGGTTATGTTCTCTTTGGCGTCTACAATGTAACCATGGTAATCGTACTGCTCAACATGCTGATTGCAATGATCAATCACTCCTATCAAGAGATTGAGGTGAGACTAGGAACCAATAGGCCTAAACACCACTAGGGAATTCACAGGAGATATATTGTCAATAATCAATGATTTGAGGTCAGAGTGGAATTATGTCAATTTACAGTATGGGTGAGTTGTTATACTGTTATGTTCATGTTGTATTCATGTACCATTTTGTGAGTACACTGTTGTGAGCAGTTGTGATAAAATAATCAGACCATATTAGATGAATTGTATGATTGTGCTCCAAACTGAGTCATTGCCCCTCACCTATCACTACTCTCCATTTATATCATGGCCTGTCTCAATCTCAACAGGAGGATGCTGATGTGGAGTGGAAGTTTGCCCGTGCCAAACTCTGGCTATCCTACTTTGACGAGGGGCGTACTTTGCCCCCACCATTTAACCTGGTTCCCAGCCCCAAGTCTTTCTACTACCTAGCTCTGCGCACAAGGGCTTGTCTGGTGAGGCTGTGCAAGGCCAAAGCTCGTCACCGTGACAACCAGCGTGAGACAGCCATGATCAATTTGCGATTTAAGGTCAGAAGTTGGCTTTTAGGGAGAGGCTGTAGCCAGTTATATATCTTCCTCTTTAATTAATGAAATTTTAATGGGTGTGTGGTTTCTGTTCCATTTCAGCTTAATCAGTACAGACCTCAAACCAGGACACCAGGGCAGGATGACTTCACCATTAGAAAACCCATCAAACATCCTACTCGATACCAGGTACTTCCTTCATACAGGTCAATTTGATTAATTAGCAAGATCAGACGATATTCAGACATGCTACATTCTGAACTGTTGTCTCTAAAGTTCTGATTCTCCCTATTTTCTTGAAAGAAACTGATGAAGAGGCTCATTAAGAGATATGTGCTAAAGGCTCAGGTTGACAGTGAAAATGACGAAATCAACGAAGGTGAGAATGATTCCTATCCATTTATGTAAGATCTCAAAGCTGTTGTGGAATACTCCTCAATAACCTGTGGTGCATGCCTTGCAGGTGAGCTGAAGGAGATCAAGCAGGACATCTCCAGCCTGCGATATGAGCTCCTGGAGGAGAAGTCTCAGGCCACAGAGGAACTAGCTGACTTGATCCAACAGCTTGGTGACAAGCTTAGCAAGAATGCCAAGAAACCCTGATGGGAATTGAGGGGTGTTCTCTGTATAAGAACTTTGTATAAAACCTTCAAACTTAGATCCATAGTGTGTTGTTAAATTCTGGGATTGCACTCCACTTTGAGATGTAGTGTAGGCTCGCTGTAGTTGTGTTCCTCTATATTAAAATATATATATATATATATTCACATTAAATCATTCTGCCTGTAAAGTAGTAGGATAACCTTGGCGGAATGCTGATGAATGTGTGTAGACAAGAGTATTTTACATTTGTAAAAAAAAAAATGTTTGTATTGAAATATTTAGACATTTTTAAATAAAATTATTATTATTGAGTAGGCCTGCCTGTATTATTGATGCTGTTGCAGCACACTCCTCAGCCTGAAACATCCCCACTTGCACCACCAAATAGCTAGCTTGCTCGTGTGGTGCCAATTGGTAAGGCACTTCAGGAGGGTGGTCATGTGTGCTACCAAGGCAGAGGTCCTGGGTTCAAGCCTCAGTGTGAGCTGAATCAGGTAGTGGTAATCACTAAACAGGCAGTGTTGTGTCCTTTACAGTGGTGCCTTGACCCAGATCTACAGTTGCACTCAGCTCAAAGTTGGAGTAAGTGGGATGTGTGAAATGTACTCCCTAGCTAGCTTTTTCTTTTAGCGCTGACTGGTAAGATCCTTTAGGAGGGCGGCTACATGTGCTAGCAAGACAGAGGTCATAGGTTCGAGAATCTGTGTGCGCCGAATCAGGAGTAAGTGATACTTGCTATTTAAATAAGCGGCATGATGGACGCCATCGATTTGAGTAATCCACTCGTTCAACTTGCAAAGAAAGGAATACAAAAATCTACAAATATCTACATCCAAAAGTCAAAATATGTTTGTATTTACTCCACATACACCCTAAAATGTAATCAAACTATAATATTTATTTCGGAAACTACTTTATTTGTTTTTGAAGTTACAAGCCTGAAACTTTGAACATAGACTGCTGACACCCAGTGGAAGCCATATGAATTGCATCAATATGACAATATACAACATGACATTTCTCTTGCGTTTCTAAGAGGACCTTATAAATATAATTGTGCTAAAGGCAAAATGTAATATTCATAAATGTAAATTTACTAATTAAAAAAACACACTTCTGTGTTTTCTATAAGGAAATCGAGCAGTACATTAAGACCATTATACATTCGTCTAATAAGAAAGCTGTTATAACAATCAATATGTGTGCATCTTTTAAGGTCTTTGTATAATCTGTCATTTGTTGTACCCCCTAGCATATGTTATCATTGTCTGTTTGTATACTTATATGTATACTGATTTTTCTCCAATAAAAAAAAAATAAAGAAATGAAAAAAATGAAAAAAATAAAATTCTAAGAGGATGGTCTCGCCCCAAAAAAATCCCAGTTAGTTTTTCTTTGGATTTTCTCCTACAATATATTTTGTGTTATATTCTCCTACACTATTTTTGTAATGGCAGATTTCCTCTTCGTCTGAAGAGGAGAAGGATCGGACCAAGATGTAGCGTGGTAAGTGTTCTTGACGATTTATTAAAAACAAACTGAACACTGAAATACAAAACAATAAACGATGTGCTGAAACCGAAAACCGGAACAGTACCGTGTGGCGACAAACACTAACACGGAAACAAACACCCACAAACCAACAGTGAAACCCAGGCTCCCTAAGTATGATTCTCTATCAGAGACAACTAACGACACCTGCCACTGATTGAGAACCATACTAAGCTGAACACAAAAACCAACATAGAAAAACAGACTGCCCACCCCAACTCACGCCCTGACCATATTAAATAAAGACAAAACAAAGGAAATAAAGGTCTGAACGTGATAATTTTGACATTTCTACAAAATTCTAAGTGTTGTTTTTCCAATGGAACCAATTGTATGCATATGCTGGCTTCAGGACCTGAGCTACAGGCAGTTTACTTTGGGCATGTCATTCAGGCAGAAAGTGGATAAAAAAAGGGGGGCCTATCCGAAAGAAGTTAAATGCAAGGGTTCACATACTTTTCCCACCCTACACGGTGAATGTTTACACGGCTTGTTCAATAAATACATGAGCAAGTATAGTTGTTTGTGTTTTATTAGTTTAAGCAGACTGTTCGTCTATTGTTGTGACTTAGATGAAGATCAGATCAAATTTTATGACTAATATATGCAGAAATCCAGGTAATTCCAAAGGGTTCACATACTTTTTCTTGCTACTGTATGTTACTAAAAACCAATGAGAAGATGGCACGTGGGTATATGCTTCTAAAAATAAATTAGGAGATGGGAGATGCAAGACTTGCAGCGAGTTCTGCGTCATAAATAGAATCAACTTCTATTTTAGCGCCCGCCAGCACACGAGCAGTGTGGGTACAATGATTGAATAACGTGTGTGTACATTTACTTTTGCAACGCTCGCGACCAGTGCATGTTACAGCGAGCTGTCATTAGACCACGCACTTCACGCAAGACTTCCTATCATTATCAGGAAGTCTACCACTGTCTTCACAGTAGGAATATGGTGCGGTGGGACTAAATTTGGATTCAGATATGTATTTATTATTTTACGACTTTATATTTTTATCCAATTTTACATTTTACCCACATAAAAATATATATCCCACATTGTCTAGTGTATTTTGTTTTGTCGATATTTTAAAAAATTACCGAAAACTGTTTCCATCAGGCCTGTCGTGACATTTTTTTATCGCACATGTACTTTACTCGCATAAAAAGCTTGGATGGAAACTTGGTTTATTAGCCTACAGAAGCATTTCCCAAACTCGGTCCTTGGTTTTGCCACAACATTTCAAAATTGATTCAAATCTTGTTATTTTAATCAGCTGTGTAGTACTAGGACAAAAACCAAAACGTGAACAGAGATTGGGAAACCCTGGCCTACAGCAAAAATATTGGAACACACTGAATTGACTTCCTCTCTGATTACAGGTACGTTTTCAGGTGCATTTTCTCAGGTCCACCCATCCACTCTTTAGCCCAATGAAACATGTCCGAGTGAACCGTAACTATGTCGTTTCCAGGAAGTGATCCTCAACCGGAATTATTTCAACCGCCTACAAATCAATCGTGTCTCTAGTTACCAAAGCCACAGCTATGTCGTAAAAATTCGTGAAAACAAAACATCGCTTTTTTGGTCTTAATTCAACATTTGGCATAAGGTTAGCACTGTGGTCAGGGTTAAGGTTAGGTTTAAAATCAGATTGTAAAACAATACATTGTCGAAATGGGCGGTGGTTAAGCCTAAATGGAAGATGACAATATATTTTCAACCTAGGGTTTACCATAATTATGAATTTGTGGCTGTGGTAAATAGTGACGACACCAACATAACGAGGCCCCATCGGGAAGCAACAAACCGGCTTGAGTAGAGCTCGAGCTCAACAACGTCAGGGCTGACGACAAATTAAATAGGTGAGAGATAACGTGCAGACAGAACGGCACTTGGGGCAAGTAACATTACATGTTTTTGAGCGATCATTGTTAGGAATTGGCGTTTAATCCATATGTATAATTATGTTTCTAATAACGTTGACATTCCGCAATACTTGAGCTAGTGGGGTGGACTCTGGGGCCTGGGCATGATTTAAAAGCCAGGGCATTTCCCAGCCGATACCGGTAGCTACTAGGACCCGGTTGGTGACAAGATCAGCTGGGCAAATATTATCGTCCTTGCTGGTGTGTTGGGGAAATAGTATTATATATCCATTTAATGTTGCTATATTTTTCTTGAGGCGTACAACAAACCGTCTGTGTTGTTAACTTGATATCGCCGTCCATAGTTTGATGCTTCTGCTAACGTTACTACATACCCTCACACTAGGTCCTAAATAGACACCGCGGGAAAAATGGCGGACGACCCCAACGCAGCAGACAGGAACGTGGAGATATGGAAGATAAAGAAGTTGATCAAAAGTCTGGAAGCTGCTCGGGGGTACGTGTGGACATGACTAGTGGAAGACATGGCAAATGCCTGGTTTTGTCAGTGACTTTCTTCATCATATTGAGCCACTAACTGGAAGTTAATGGTACCAGGCCCATATATGAGCTAGCTAACAATTATTTTAGTGTAAGTTTTAGCTAGCTTACTAACTAGCAAGTGGTGTTAGTTTGAATGTTTATTTGAACGCATAGCTAGCTAGTCGGCTAGCTGACAAGCTAAGTCACATGTCAGTGGCAGTGATCTATGTTTTCGAAAGTTTGAGTAGTCATGTAGCTAGCTAATGTTACCACAGCAAACGTTAGCTAGGCAGTTATTCGTTTTGTAACTTCAAGGGCTTCTTTACATTCACAGCTAGCTAGCTGACAATACTAGTCTCTGAAATTCACAGCTAGTTAGCCTACTAGTATGATCCGCTGACTATCTAAACCTACACATGATTTTAGTATAGCAAACACAGCTGATGCCCAACCATATCTAGGTCATCTTTACATTCAAATTGTTTGACACTGGACAAGTTTTCTGATTTAAATTGTAATTTCATGGCAGTTTTCACTAAGTTAAAACTGTCAGTGCCACATCACGCCTTGACTGGCTGGCAATAGACATGTCAGCCGGAATAGCTGATGTAGTTGATTTTAGATCAAAAGGTCAAGCAATTCCTATGCCTTTCAGTGACCTTAGCTTATCTACATTCCACACCTGTCCTGTGCAATGAACACTCTCCCAAGTGGTTGTCTATATAGTGCAGTGGGTCAAGTTGTTTTGAGTTCACTCTGTGAACAAACTACTGTGACCTTCACCCCCTTGACTAGGGGCAGCAGAAAACTTGTGGCCCACACCTGTCAACATGGTCAAAACAAAAATGTGAAAATATGAAGACCACTACTGTAATAATGTCATCATCTGACAACCTGTCATAAGAGTTTGCCTTAGAGCAGTCAGGTTTAATACTATACGTGTATGAAAAGGCCTAGCTTGCTTAGGTAAAAAGGAAACATCTGTAGGACAGGTTTAGCTATCCATAGATTGTGGTTCTTGTTTTTACAAAGTTGTTTCAATAAATAGCTTGCCGACATATTTTCGTTTGACTTACTGTGCAACTTACTTTCTACTCAAAGGATGTGTTTTAACGTGGTTTTAATGCAGTTGATCTCCTCTCAGGAATGGTACGAGTATGATCTCCTTGATTATCCCTCCAAAGGATCAGATCTCCAGAGTGGCCAAGATGTTGGCTGATGAGTTTGGCACTGCATCCAATATTAAAAGCAGAGTCAACAGGCTCTCTGTGCTCGGAGCCATCACCTCTGTACAGCAGAGACTCAAACTCTACAATAAAGGTGTGTATGTGTGAAGTCAGTAGTGAAACCCTCTCTCTCTGTATGAAGTCATTTGGGGTGGTCCTGGCTTGGTTACGGGCATTTCTTATTTCAATCAATTGATCTCTGAGAGCTAACTTATTATTTTTTTTACCCTGCAGTGCCTCCCAACGGCTTGGTTGTATACTGTGGCACCATTGTGACGGACGAGGGCAAAGAGAAAAAAGTCAATATTGACTTTGAGCCTTTTAAACCCATCAACACTTCTCTGTATCTCTGTGACAACAAGTTCCACACAGAGGTAAGGTTGTTCAATACTCTGGGTTCATTATATTCCCACCTTACTATCTTTCCTATGGGCCTATTGGCTTATTGTGACTAACTGGGAAATAAGGAGTTTTGGATTGCACAAAATTGTATTTTCTGACATAAAAAAAAAATCTGTGTTGCCTGTTTTGGTGAAACAAGTTGGTGTTGTGTGTGTGTGTGTGTGTAGCCTGAAGTTATGCATAGCTGACAGTCAATATTGACCACCTTCTATTTAGATGAGAAATTACATCTTACCTAATGTATTTTCTGTCTCTTAGGCTCTTACAGCCTTGCTGTCAGATGACAGCAAGTTTGGTTTTATTGTGATTGATGGAAGTGGCGCCCTCTTCGGAACCCTGCAGGGAAACACCAGGGAAGTGCTGCACAAGTTCACTGTGGACCTACCCAAGAAGCACGGTTAAAAAACCTACATTCACATGCAACATGCACTCATGAACAGAATTACAGCCAGCCTGTCCACACACAACCACGTATAACAAATGGTCTTCTTTCAGGCAGAGGAGGGCAGTCTGCCTTGCGTTTTGCTCGTTTGAGGATGGAGAAGAGACACAACTATGTCCGAAAGGTGGCGGAGACGGCAGTCACGCTTTTTGTTTCCAATGACAAGGTCAACGTAGCAGGCATGGTCTTGGCTGGTTCAGCTGACTTCAAGACGGAGCTCAGCCAGTCCGATATGTTTGACCCGGTCAGTATCTCCAGACCCACCATTCCAGGGTTTTCTGGTGCCATTGTCAGCATTGCCATTGTAGCATTATACGTCTGATATGTGATCTGTTTGTTGACTGATGAATTGCTGACTCATGTCCATGCAGAGGCTACAAGCAAAGATCCTGAAGCTGGTTGACATATCATATGGTGGGGAGAATGGGTTCAACCAGGCCATTGAGCTGTCCGCAGAAGTGCTTTCCAATGTTAAATTCATTCAGGAGAAGAAACTTATAGGTACTTGGATACAGCTGATTTGTTCATTTGTGTGAATGTCTACTCCAATATCTATCATGAGTGTCTCTCTGGCATGGACATGATTCATCCTGTTGTCATATTGATAATATAGAGGACCTCTTCTCCCAGGACGATACTTTGATGAGATCAGCCAGGATACAGGGAAGTACTGCTTTGGGGTGGAAGACACACTGAAAGCCCTGGAAATGGGTGCTGTTGAGATTCTGATTGTCTACGAGAACCTGGATACCATGAGATACATCCTGAGATGCCACGGAGCAGAGGGACTTGCTATGGTGGAGAAGGGTACAGGTATGTAAATGATGTGCGCCCTATACAAAATGCATTCAGTTGCGGGATTCTGGTCTTAACACGTCTCTCTATTTCTTGCCCTATGTCTGTTCTGTTCAACCTTTTCCACTGATCCAGATGAGAAAACATTGTATTTGACACCAGAGCAGGAGAAAGACAAGTCTCACTTCACAGACAAAGAGGTCAGTGAGAAGTTCTTTCCATAACCTACACAAGTGTATGAAGGAAGTTCTGTTATGGTTCTAGAGGCACTTTTTAAAATGTGATGTAATTTAGTCTTATTAAATTTCACCTATGTCTACTTCCTGTGTTTTGCATCCACCACTTTTATAAGGAGAATTCTCATAAAGGATCTCGCAGTTTTCCCTGATCTACTTTTTGGGGTGTGGGTGTATTTATACAGACTGGGCAGGAGCATGAGCTGATCGAGAGCATGCCGTTACTTGAATGGTTCGCCAACAGCTATAAGAAGTTTGGAGCCTGTCTGGAGATTGTCACTGACAAGAGTCAAGAAGGATCCCAGTTTGTCAAGGGCTTTGGTGGAATTGGTGGTAAGAGTTTAGTTATGAATGTATAATCAAAGGCTTTTACTATTATTCTGGGGTCATGTGAATATATAAACAAATATTTTCACTGTAATGCACCTCTGCAGAGTTACCTAAGACTATGATTCTTCCTTTACTTCACCTCCACAGGGATCTTGCGGTACAGGGTGGATTTCCAGGCCATAGAGTACCAAGGAGAAGACGATGAGTTATTTGATTTGGATGACTACTAGGTAGTTGAGACTGACAAGAAATGAATCAATTGAAAGGCTTTCCCTGATTTGACCGAGATACTGGTGGAAGGAAAGCAAGTAGTCAGGAGGGAGACCCAGACCTTCAAATAAAAGACATGGATGTGATGCCGTATATCAACGTTTCCCTGACTTGAAGCAGTGACTCATCACCTGGCTGGATGGAGCTAGTCTTGGTTTGTTCCTCTCCATTCTACATTAATGACTGATTCAAAGTGACTGACAGCAAGGCCACACTCCTCCTGCCTGCTTGGCCTTCTCTAGGCCACACTGATAGGTTATACAAATCTATTTTTGTCATCACTCCCCACCTTCCAACTCAATTTCCCTTTATTTTTTAACATTTTTACTGGTACCAGCTGCTGTTGTGTTTTGAGATTTTGATTCTTATTATTTTGTTTTCCTTTTTAAAATCAAATTTATGTAGAGGGCAAGGAAATAATGATTAAATTGGAGCTGCTTTACTATCCCATACCCAGTCCCTGCCTCCCGTCTCATCCGATCTTTATTTCAGCACCTGCTTTATTTTGTCCCAGCTCCCCCCTGGTAATTTATTCACTGTCACAGGTGCTGTACTCTTAGCCCGTACTGTTTTCTTGTATGTTTTTTTCATTGAGGACCCTTGCCCTTTATGACTCATACAGAGTTCCCAGAGCTGAGATTTAGGTTTGTACGTCTGCCTTTATATTGCCTTGTACACACACCACTCTATTAAGCATAATGAACCATGCCCTCAGTGCTGTGACCATTCATACTTTCACCCCCCCTGTTCCAGAGACATGTGTCCAATGTTTACTGTGATTGATTGGTCAGTTTGGCACTGTGCAATTCAGACAATGAGAGCCAGTGTGCTTGTTGCCAGGCAGGTTTGTATGTCTTGTCTTCCAGGCATGTTACTGGGTAGTGTTCAATACTGAACGACCAGTTGAAGAGTGTGATTATGATGGCCCAGGGGGCAGTTACCATACGGTGTGTAGTATGAGTTCTGTGATTTTTAGATGGTCACAGCCATGTTGATCATGCCACCACCAAAGCTGTTGAAGAACGGTGTGTAGTGTTTTTGGGGAAATGTGTCATTCAATACAAACCGTCGCGCAATGTTGCAAACGTTGAAGTGTTCTGAATGCACTCCTGGTATGAGCACTCTATAGGCAAGAAGATTGCCCACCAGGGATGGGGGGGTGGATTGGTGTCACACTTTTCCCCCCATCCATAGCAAACAACTGATTGTAAACTAATTGCATTCTAAACTGTAGAGCTTGATTATTGGCATCACATGCTTTGTTATTAACAGGTGTAGACTCAGTGAAATGCTTACTTACTGGTCTTCCCAACAATGCAGATTTTTTTTAAAGACATAGAATAATAGTAATTGAGGTAGATATGTACATATAGGGAGGGATAAAGTGACTAGACAACAGGGTAGATAAACAGCAACGTATGTGATGAGTTTGACTTAGTGCCAATGCAGATAGTCTGGGTAGCTATTGCTTAACTATTTAGCAGTCGTGGCTTGGGGGTAGAAGTTGTTCGGGGTCGTGTTGGTTCCAGTCAGGCGTTTCAGCTGGGGTTGGGGGAAATGTGACAACAATCAGGCCCCTGAGGACTGGAGTTGCCCATCCTGATCTACATCAATAGAAATCTGTATAGTTACATTTGAGTACAATGGTACTGGATGTGAATGACTAATGGCTCTGACTGTCTCTAGTCTTTCCCCTACCATTATATATACAGTGGGGAGAAAAAGTATTTGATACACTGCTGATTTTGTAGGTTTTCCTACTTATATGTACACTTCAACTGTGAGATGGAATCTAGAAAAACACTTTATGATTTTTAAGTAATTAATTAGCATTTTATTGTATGACATCAGTATTTGATACATCAGAAAAGCAGAACTTCATATTTGGTACAGAAACCTTTGTTTGCAATTACAGAGATCATACGTTTCCTGTAGTTCTTGACCAGGTTTGCACACACTGAAGCAGGGATATTGGCCCACTCCTCCATACAGACCTTCTCCAGATCCTTCAGGTTTCGGGGCTGTCGCTGGGCAATATGGACTTTCAGCTCCCTCCAAAGATCTTCTATTGGGTTCAGGTCTGGAGACTGGCTAGGCCACTCCAGGACCTTGAGATGCTTCTTACAGAGCCCCTCCTTAGTTGCCCTGGCTGTGTGTTTCGGGTCGTTGTCATGCTGGAAGACCCAGCCACGACCCATCTTCAATGCTCTTACTGAGGGAAGGTTGTTGGCCAAGATCTTGCGATACATGGCCCCATCCATCCTCCCCTCAATACGGTGCAGTCATCCTGTCCCCTTTACAGAAAAGCATCCCCAAAGAATGTTTCCACCTCCATGCTTCACGGTTGGGATGGTGTTCTTGGGGTTGTACTCATCCTTCTTCCTCCAAACACGGCGAGTGGAGTTTAGACCAAAAAGCAATATTTTTGTCTCATCAGACCACATGACCTTCTCCCATTCCTCTGGATCATCCAGATGGTCATTGGCAAACTTCAGACGGGCCTGAACACGTGCTGGCTTGAGCAGGGGGACCTTGCGTTCGCTGCAGGATTTTAATCCATGACGGCGTAGTGTGTTACTAATGATTTTGAGACTGGTCCCAGTTCTCTTCAGGTCATTTGACCAAGTCCTGCCGTGTGGTTCTGGGCTGATCCCTCACCTTCCTCATGATCATTGATGCCCCACGAGGTGAGATTTTGCATGGAGCCCCAGACCGAGGGTGATTGACTGTCTTCTTGAACTTCTTCCATTTTCTAATAATTGCGCCAACAGTTGTTGCCTTCTCACCAAGCTGCTTGCCTATTGTCCTGTAGCCCACCCCAGCCTTTTGCAGGTCTACAATTTTATCCCTGATGTCCTTACACAGCTATCTGGTCTAGGCCATTGTGGAGAGGTTGGAGTCTGATTTTAGTGTGTGGACAGGTGTCTTTTATACAGGTAACGAGTTCAAACAGGTGCAGTTAATACAGGTAATGACTGGAGAACAGGAGGGCTTTTTTAAGAAGCCCTAACAGGTCTGTGAGAGACGGAATTCTTACTGGTTGGTAGGTGATCAAATACTTATGTCATGCAATAAAATGCAAATTATTTAATTAAAAATTATACAATGTGATTTTCTGGATTTTTGTTTAATTTTCGGTCTCTCACAATTTTCAGTCTCAGTGTACCTATGATAAAAATTACAGACCTCTACATGCTTTGTAAGTAGGAAAACCTGCAAAATCTGCAGTGTATCAAATACTTGTTCTCCCCACTGTAGGTAACTGCCAAAATATAGCAAATAAGTAAATGAGGGATACAAAGTATATTGAAAGCAGGTGGTTCCACACAGGTGTGGCTCCTAAGAATTTGTATGCTTAATGTCACGTATAAAAATGCTGGGCAAGCCCAGTTGCCGATTATTTGGACTACCATGGCTATGCCCCCCCCCATAGGAAGACAATGCTCCCATCCACAAGGTATGAGTGGGCACTAAATGGTTTGATGAGCATGAAAACAATGTAAACCATATGCCATAGCCATCTCAGTCACCAGATCTCAACCCAACTGAACACTTATGGGAGATTCTGGAGCGGTGCCCGAGATGGTGCTTTTCACCACCATGTCCAACAAAACACAATGATTGCATTTCTCGTGTAATAATGGTGTCACATCCCTCCAATAGACTTCCAGACCCATGTAGAATCTATGCCAATGCGCATTGAAGCTGTTATGGCTCGTTGTGGTCCGGCAACCTATTAAGACGCTTTAAGTTAGTCTTCCCTTTATTTTGGCAGTTATCTGTAGGTTTGACACAGCCCTGCCTGGCTCTGTTTCTCCCTGCCCGAAAGGATTTAGTCACGGAACATTTTGGTCAGAGGCACTGGATGTTGGTTTGGGGGACTTTGTGGCTTGCAGTGTCTAAACAAATATATTTTGTCAGCCTGAATGTGAGCTATGGGGATGGGGACTATTGTCTGGATCTGGCACGTAAGAATGGGATGGTTCTATGTAGCCCCTTTTGGGGCACAGTGAGCTTATTTTATCAAGTTATGAATATGATGTGTGATGACTTTTCAACATCAAAAGCCCATGTTATGACATTTTCTGGATTTGATCTATTCATCTGTCACCATTTTGTATGAGATGTATTAAATGACCTCATTGTTTGCAAATCAGGTGTCAAGACTTGGTTGGCCCAGTGGATTTCCTATTAGAAAGGTTAATAAAATTAAGATTATGGGATATATATATATATATATATATATACACTGCTCAAAAAAATAAAAGGAACACTTAAACAACACAATGTAACTCCAAGTCAATCACACTTCTGTGAAATCAAACTGTCCACTTAGGAAGCAACACTGATTGACAATACAGTTCACATGCTGTTGTGCAAATGGAATAGACAACAGGTGTAAATTATAGGCAATTAGCAAGACACCCCCAATAAAGGAGTGGTTCTGCAGGTGGTGACCACAGACCACTTCTCAGTTCCTATGCTTCCTGGCTGATGTTTTGGTCACTTTTGAATGCTGGCGGTGCTTTCACTCTAGTGGTAGCATGGGACTGAGTCTACAACCCACACAAGTGGCTCAGGTAGTGCAGCTCATCCAGGATGGCACATCAATGCGAGCTGTGGCAAGAAGGTTTGCTGTGTCTGTCAGCGTAGTGTCCAGAGCATGGAGGCGCTACCAGGAGACAGGCCAGTACATCAGGAGATGTGGAGGAGGCCGTAGGAGGGCAACAACCCAGCAGCAGGAACGCTACCTCCACCTTTGTGCAAGGAGGAGCACTGCCAGAGCCCTGCAAAATGACCTCCAGCAGGTCACAAATGTGCATGTGTCTGCTCAAACGGTCAGGAGAAACAGACTCCATAAGGGTGGTATGAGGGCCTGACGTCCACAGGTGGCGGTTGTGCTTACAGCCCAACACCGTGCAGGGTGTTTGGCATTTGCCAGAGAACACCAAGATTGGCAAATTCGCCACTGGCGCCCTGTGCTCTTCACAGATGAAAGCAGGTTCACACTGAGCACGTGACAGAGTCTGGAGACGCCGTGGAGAACGTTCTGCTGCCTGCAACATCCTCCAGCATGACCGGTTTGGCGGTGGGTCAGTCATGGTGTGGGGTGGCATTTCTTTGGGGGGCCGCACAGTGTGTGATTTTGTTGTCAGCACATTCAGCTATGTAAAGAAAAAAGTATTTAATAAGAATATTTCATTCATTCAGATCTAGGATGTTATTTTAGTGTTCCCTTTATTTTTTTGAGGTGTGTGTGTGTGTGTGTGTGTGTGTGACTGCAGGTGTGTGCTGTTTGATTCAGGGCTTATTTAGTATACACAAAGTAAATATTACCCTTTGCATTTTTTTCCAACAGGAATTTTAGTGTATTGAATGTCTTGGTACATCCAGTGACAAGTACACTATTCTCTTCGCTATTAAACGGGAAAGTTACGTGACATATTTATATCCAGCCCGTGCCAATATAACAGTAATTAGCTGTGGGATGCATCAAGGGAAGACCATTTATAATATATAACTTTCAATATAATTGTAATGATCATTTCCCCAATTCTAGACAGTGTAGATTTGCTAATCTTTACATCATAAACTGTTGTAATCAGTCTTTTGCAAGTGGAGGTGATTTGTAGATCAGATCATCTGAGCAGCACCTGGCGGAAGTCGACCCTCGAACAAGCACAACCTCTTTCCCTTAGCAGCAGAAAAGCGCCAACCACAGAATGACAATCCCTTCTTTATAATTTCTCGACCAACCAAGGAAGTCTATGCTTCAGTGAACCCACCCCCGAAACCCCAGTCCAGTTGTGTTCTGTGACGTCATACGATCTGCGGCCCGTCGCGGACTCAGGGCTGGGTTTCCATTTTCGCAGCGAGCGAGTTTCGGGGAGCAACAATATGGAGCCGGAGATGGAGGACAAAACGTTGGAGCTGATGGTGAGTTTTGGATTGGATGATTACTTTCTGCCCCATAATATCGATGTCGGAGTGCGTAATATGGTATTAACACTCGAGTAGAACCGATCGAAACGATTTTGAACAAACGGGAGAGCCGAGATGACATACAAAATAGAATATGCCTAGCTAACATTAGCTAGTAGTACCGTTCGCTACCTAGCGAGTAGAGGGAGGGCCCGATGTCTGATCTAACATTAACCCGTGGCTCATGTTTGTAATTATTCTAGGTAACACCATAATGATTTTGGAAATGATTGGGAAGTGAATGATTGTCATCTGAATGGTAGAGGTCGACAGGACGAGGAGTGAGTCTGCTAGTACGAGAAAGGACCGGGAAGTGGCCCCGTCTTTAAATACTTACATGCTAACCAGTTAACTAGCAAAGGAACTAGCTAGGCGATTGGATCTCACTGCGTCGCCGCTGCGCCATTTGTCCGACTCCAAGTTAGCCACAAGCTTTCCAGGTTAAACATAAAGTTAGGTTTCCGATAAATGTGTACTGTTTCTTGAGCGCCAACCATTGGCTAACGATTTCTTGTTAGCCGACTAGGTACATAACTACTCTGATTGTCAACCACGCACATAGATACATATATGTATAACTAACGTTAGCTAAAAGAGGCACTCCCCACTCTGTCCATTACCGAACACTAGAGTTTCTGTCATTGTGAATCAGTGGCGTTTCGAGATGTTTAGAGGAAGTGCTGACGTTAGCTTGCGTAATAAACAAGTAATTATGTTTGATATGTTCGAAGCAAACAGCTGGAGTTTTGTCTACATTTTCTGAGTAGGTAACGCTAGCTAACAAGTCAGTATGACAATCTCGTCAGGCAAAAAGACCAGGTAGTCAGGTTAGCTATTCAGAAATGAACGTAATGTTAGATACAATTATGATGGGTAACTATTATCGTGACGCTATTTTTGATTTAGCCATCCGTAGATTGTCAGCCGATTATTTACATTTACATTTAAGTCATTTAGCAGACGCTCTTATCCAGAGCAACTTACAAATTGGTGCGTTCACCTTAAGACATCCAGTGGAACAGCCACTTTACAATAGTGCATCTAAATCTTTTAAGGGGGGTGAGAAGGATTACTTTATCCTATCCTAGGTATTCCTGAAAGAGGTGGGGTTTCAGGTGTCTCCGGAAGGTGGTGATTGACTCCGCTGTCCTGGCGTCGTGAGGGAGTTTGTTCCACCATTGGGGGGCCAGAGCAGCGAACAGTTTTGACTGGGCTGCGCGGGAACTGTACTTCCTCAGTGGTAGGGAGGCGAGCAGGCCAGAGGTGGATGAACGCAGTGCCCTTGTTTGGGTGTAGGGCCTGATCAGAGCCTGGAGGTACTGAGGTGCCGTTCCCCTCACAGCTCCGTAGGCAAGCACCATGGTCTTGTAGCGGATGCGAGCTTCAACTGGAAGCCAGTGGAGAGAGCGGAGGAGCGGGGTAACGTGAGAGAACTTGGGAAGGTTGAACACCAGACGCTGCGGCGTTCTGGATGAGTTGTAGGGGTTTAATGGCACAGGCAGGGAGCCCAGCCAACAGCGAGTTGCAGTAATCCAGACGGGAGATGACAAGTGCCTGGATTAGGACCTGCGCCGCTTCCTGTGTGAGGCAGGGTCGTACTCTGCGGATGTTGTAGAGCATGAACCTACAAGAACGGGCCACCGCCTTGATGTTAGTTGAGAACGACAGGGTGTTGTCCAGGATCACGCCAAGGTTCTTAGCGCTCTGGGAGGAGGACACAATGGAGTTGTCAACCGTGATGGCGAGATCATGGAACGGGCAGTCCTTCCCCGGGAGGAAGAGCAGCTCCGTCTTGCCGAGGTTCAGCTTGAGGTGGTGATCCGTCATCCACACTGATATGTCTGCCAGACATGCAGAGATGCGATTCGCCACCTGGTCATCAGAAGGGGGAAACAATATTATCTTGTTAACGTAGCTACTACATAGGTGCATTTTGTTCCAGACAGTGTTCTCTGTTTTGTCACCTTAGCCAGTGACATATGGGCAAAGATTTGCTATCACATAATAGGTCACTGGCTGTCTTGCAAAGTAACGTTAGCATCCTAGTCCTATGCTTCTGTATTGGACAAAGCGTGCCAATCTAGGCTTGTGGCATATGGCACAATCACTTAATGTCGATACAGGCAAGAGTAATGTCGGCTAAATACAAATGACTGCATGTGTTTAGGTTCAGTTGTAGATAATCTGTTGCCCCAAACAAACATACCCACATTCTCCTAGGACGACACAAAGACGGATCACATTTAGACACAGCCGGGACTGTTTTAAATGGAATTATCATACCATCTGGTGTCGCCTCTCACAGCCAACCCTATAAGGTCTGATGTCTTTATCAGATTTCATGTCAATCTTCTGAATACATGTCAGATTGACATGGCTTTGCGGGTCTGAATAAGGGGCAGCTGTTGACAAGCCATGGATTCCTCCCTCCCTCCCTCTTCAAACCCAAGCCTCTGCTAATACCTAATGCATATCAATGTTGAACCCAGTCCCCCATGCTTAAACAATTAGCTTACTTTGACTGACTGTTTCTTCAGATGAGAAATGATGACAAGCCTGCTGGAATTGTAATTGGTCCCCCATGGTACATTGGATGTTGTACATTTTGGGCCAGAAGGTTTGGACTGACTGTGTGTTTATGTTAATGAATAATGTCTCGTGATTTACCAATGGCCTCTCTCCCTCAGAACACCACTTTCATGGACTCCCAGACAGATGACCTCTCATCAAAGAAGATCATAGTGTTCAAGGTGAGGCAACAGACCCATGGGTCCACGGCCAGACAGTCACCGAAGCGTAATGGTAGTATATTAGCCTAGTCCACCTCCAAAAAACACATTTATAACCTGTTAGCGTATCTCCCCTTTTTATGTCTTCATAATTATCTTTAAGGTGTGCCTTGTGCCATCAATAGTGCCATCAATATTGACAATCTCGTTGTGGTTTCCAGTGGGCAGTGAAACGGTGTGTGTACTAATGCCAGACTACAGTGTCATCAAAAACCTTTCTCCGAACACAACGTCATGGCAATTTGAAGAGGAAATCCACACACACCAAAGCCGGATTCATTATATAAAGCCAGTTTCCCAGACATACAGTTGAGGTTGGAAGTTTACATACACTTAGGTTGGAGTCATTTTAAAACTCATTTTTCAACCACTCCACAAATTTCTTGTTATCAAACTATAGTTTTGGCAAGTCGGTTAGGACATCTACTTTGCATGACACAAGTAATTGTTCCAACAATTGTTTACAGACAGATCATTTCACTTATAATTCACTGTAGCGCAATTCCAGTGGGTCAAATGTTTACATACACTAAGTTGACTGTTTCTTTAAACAGCTTGGAAAATTCCAGAAAATTATGTCATGGCCTGGTCTGATAGGCTAATTGACATTATTTGAGTCAATTGGAGGTGTACCTGTGGATGTATTTCAAGGCCTACCTTCAAACTCAGTGCCTCTTTGCTTGACATCATGGGAAAATCAAAAGAAATCAGCTAAGACAAGTCCAAGTCTGGTTCATCCTTGGGAGCAATTTCCAAACGCCTGAACGTTCCACGTTCATCTGTACAAACTATAGTACGCAAGTAATAACACTTTGGGACCACGCAGCCATCATACCGCTCAGGAAGGAAACGTGTTCTGTCTCCTAGAGGTGAACGTACTTTGGTGCTAAAAGTGCAAATCAATCCCAGAACAACAGCAAAGGACCCTTTGAAGATGCTGGAGGAAACAGGTGCATAAGTATCTATATCCACAGTAAAATGAGTCCTATAACGACATAACCTGAAAGGCCGCTCAGCAAGGAAGAAGCCACCGCTCCAAAACCGCCATATAGCCAGACTACGGTTTGCAACTGCACATGGGGAGAAATATTTTACTTTTTGGAGAAATGTCCTCTGGTCTGATGAAACAAAAAATGTACTTTTTGGCAATGATGACCATTGTTATATTTAGAGAAAAAAGGGGGAGAATTGCAAGCCAAAGAACACCATCCCAACCGTGAAGCACGGGGGTGGCAGCATCATGTGTGGGGGTGCTTTGCTGCAGGGGGGACTGGTGCACTTCACAAAATAGATGGCATCACGAGGGAGGAAAATTATGTGGATATATTGAAGCAACATCTCAAGACATCAGTCAGGAAGTTTAAGCTTGGTCGCAAATGGGTCTTCCAAATGGACAATGACCCCAAGCAGACTTCCAAAGTTGTGGCAAAATTGCTTAAGTACAGCAAAGTCAAGGTATTGAAGTGGCCATCACAAAGCCCTGACCTCAATCCCATTAGAAAATTTGTGGGTAGAACAGAAAAAGCTTGTGCGAGCAAGGAGTCCTACAAACCTGACTGTTACACCAGCTCTGTCAGGAGGAATGGGCCAAAATTCACCCAACTTATTGTGGGAAGCTTGCGGAAGGCTACCCAAAAGGTTTGACCCAAGTTAAACAATTTAAAGGCAATGCTACCAAATACTAATTGAGTGTATGTTAACTTCTGACACACTGGGAATGTGATGAAAGAATTAAAAGCTGAAATAAATAATTCTCTCTACTATTATTCTGACATTTTACGTTCTTAAAATAAAATAGTGATCCTAACTGACCTAAAACAGGGAATTTTTACTAAGATTAAAGATCAGGAATTGTGAAACTGAGTTTAAATGTATTTGGCTAAGGTGTATGTAAACTTCCGACTTCAACTGTACATTCATTCTAGTACTGGACTTAAAAAGAACACTCCCGGGAAACCGGCCCATAGAGTTCTGTACACTGACTAGCTTTATCAAGGCCCAAAGCCCGTCCCTCATTTGACGAGATCCATGTCGACTGAAGCTCAGAGTCCATACATTTGACAGTACACACCACTGTGGACTGATAGTTTATAACCGTTCCATTTCTGTGTTCAGACGATCACCAATGGTCCGATGACGGGCTCAAGGAAGCGGCCATCGGAAGGGAACTACGAGAAGGAGAAGGACGTGTGCATCCAGCTGTTCGACCAGTGGTCTGAGGCTGACCAGGTGGAGTTTGTGGAACACCTGATTTCACGCATGTGCCACTACCAACACGGCCACATCAACTCCTACCTCAAACCCATGCTCCAAAGGGACTTCATCACTGCACTGCCAGGTATGGTTCACACTGCAGTTTGATATTACTTTGATAGCATGGTCTCGTCATGTATTATATTAGGGGGGGTGAATGCGAAAATGTTTAAACAAAATTGGGATCCTTAATGTTAAGAAAAATCACAAATGGAAAAATGATGTATTTTTTAATATTCCTTTCAGACATTTTAAATCAGTGCAGCTGGCCCACCTGCTTTTTCTCTTTGCTAATGATGCGATTGTGTGTTCAGGCTTCGGTCTGTTGCGTGTATAATATCCTTGTCTATTCATTGATCATATGCCCTGCCAGCCAAGAAATGACAAAATGGAGCATGCCATTGCGAGATACAGCTTTTGAATGCCGATAGATGGGCCTAGTGCTCTGTTCTGACTCTGCCTGCCAAGTGGCCGACCTGCCTGTACTGTGCCCCTCCCCTCTCTCTCTCCGTCCCTTGCTACCTCGCTATGAAAGATGCGTGTGTTTTGATTAGTTGCCGTTCTTCCGAGAACAGTCTCAGTTTAGCGGAAGATGTTTTCTTTCTACTAAACGCCTTGGTAAGTCACGGTATTTAACAAACCTTAAAGTACTTTTTTTAGGAGTCAGTGGTCTGCGTGCAGGCAGGCTCCTAGTGATGGATGTGAGTCCTGCTTCAGAAGCGTCATTCCTTTACAGAGAGAATCCCACTTCAGGGGCACTCTGAAACCCTTAGACAACCAAATATGTCGTAGCCGAGGCGTTTTCAACCATATGACCTTGGTAGATAACTTCATTGCCCGGCCATATGAAATAAGGCCATTACTCTGCATTTTGAATTGAAGTGGAATTTGGGCATTTTCTCTTATAATTTTACCGGTAAACTGATACAAAAATGTCTGTTTTTAAACACAAAACTGTCCATTTGTCACAGCCCTAAAATGAGTGCGCTTATACGGAATATACCACAACCAATAACTTCTACCTCGCCACCAGTAAATGCTCCAAAGGAAACCACTTTAGAGGTGTATATTGACTAGGAACCAAACTGAAGCTATTGAAACCGGTAGGGACCTACCTGGATTTGTCCAATAAACTCATTTACGTGGGCAAAACCTTTTCATTAGGCTAAACATTTTGCAATTGTTTGCTGCGCTATCTGACTAATGAACACACCCTAGGCTCAGTTCATCTACACATTCACAATTACATGAGTACTTCTACTCCTTGTGGTTCTAGCTCAGGGTCTGGACCACATAGCAGAGAACATCCTGTCCTTCCTGGACGCGCGCTCGCTGTGCTCGGCAGAGCTGGTGTGTAAGGAGTGGCAGAGGGTCATCTCGGAGGGCATGCTGTGGAAGAAACTCATAGAGCGTATGGTCCGTACAGACCCTCTCTGGAAAGGCCTGTCAGAGAGGCACCAGTGGTGAGTACAGACTGGGATCACTGGTCGGGCCACCCTGAATCGCAATGAGTTTCATTCAGATCACCAGTAGAATGGATCAACAATCGACATAATAGAATGTATCCAAGCAACTTCACCTTAGGAAAAGACAATTGATGTTGTGGAGATGAATATATTTGGTCGTTTAAAAAAATAAATAATTGTGAATGTGTTCTCTCTTCTAGGGAAAAGTACCTGTTCAAGAATCGAACCACAGAAGTCCCACCAAACTCCTACTACCGCTCCCTGTACCCCAAAATCATCCAGGACATAGAGGTGAGTGTTTCTGCTGCTCCCCTTGTCCCCTTCAACCTCCCTCTCTTCTCACTGATCTTTCCTGTGTTTCCCATTCACTCTCTTTAGACAATTGAGGCCAACTGGAGGTGTGGTCGGCACAATCTGCAGCGGATCCAGTGTCGCTCAGAGAACAGTAAGGGGGTTTACTGTCTGCAGTATGACGACGACAAGATCATCAGCGGCCTCCGAGACAACTCCATCAAGGTCGGCGTTCTTGTTTGATGTTGATTGAAGAGCGGGGGGGGGGGGGGGCGCGTGTAATCTAATGTCTACTGGATATTGTATAACAAGAAAGCTTCTTACAATGTGTCAATGCAACGCATAGTACATTTAGTTTGATAAATATTATTTTGTGTGAATTTCTCCCCCTCTGTTTCTGTGTAGATCTGGGACAAGCAGTCTCTGGAGTGTCTGAAGATCTTGACGGGTCATACAGGTTCAGTGTTGTGTCTGCAGTATGATGAGAGGGTCATCGTCACCGGGTCCTCAGACTCCACCGTCAGGTCAGCAACTCCTCTGCCCTCTTACCCATGCTCCAGGAAGCTCCAAAGCTTATTTAATTCGAGAGGCATGTGGTATGTTGTGTTTGACGGATGTTGATGATCTCTCTCGGTGTCTCAGGGTGTGGGATGTGAACACTGGGGAGGTGCTGAACACGCTGATCCACCACAACGAGGCGGTTCTCCACTTGCGGTTCTGTAACGGTCTGATGGTGACGTGCTCGAAGGACCGTTCCATCGCCGTGTGGGACATGGCCTCGCCCACAGACATCAGTCTGCGCCGCGTGCTGGTCGGCCACAGAGCAGCGGTCAACGTGGTGGACTTTGACGACAAGTACATCGTGTCAGCGTCCGGTGACCGTACCATCAAGGCAAGTTTGCCCCGATGACCTAAGGTCAACTCACGAGAGCCTCAAGCATGGCAACATCTCAACAAGCATATGTTCTAGTACTTTTGCAGTGGCACAAGACTTACTAACTTAGATCCCAATAGGGCGAAATAAGACTAAGGCCGCAACAACCTCTGCCACTACAGTCTTTTTGCCGTAGCTTGGGTCCTGTCCCATGAGAGATCCAGCCAGCTCAGCCACCAGTCTGTCGCCATGTTGTCTTTGGTCTGCCTTCCTTGTATTTTCCAGAGAGCAACTTTTTAGGGATCCTTTCTTGAGACATTCTTAGCATGTCCAACACACTGGATCCTGTGCATCTTGATCTTAAAAGTCTTTATTTAAAAAAAACTTTAAAAAGTGTTGCCTTATTTGCTGTAGAGATCTTCTGCCTGTGGATGTTGCAGATCTTGCAAAGACAACCATTTGGCATCAACTTGGTTCATGTCTGTCTGAATGATCCTTCAGCACACTGAACCACACAAAAAGAATGACTATACATTGCTTTAGCAGAGTCTACTGAATGCACAACCAGCGTTATTCAGCCGGGCTTTGATTTCTTGGCTAGTGTGTGTGTGTGTGTGTGTGTGTGTGTGTGTGTTTATCTTCCTGTGAGCTAGAATGATAAATGAGTGGCTTCAGTTCTCTCCCCCTGCTCTGCATGACCATGGTGCTTTTAATCAAAAGCTAGTTATCTTCCCCATCATCACTGCTTGTCATTGTTCATTCACAGAATATACTTGAAATGCAAAATACAAGCCAGCCACACCTATCAAGTGTCCCCTACCCAAACCTACCAAATCCTCTCATTCTGGTTGAGTTCAGTTGTGCAACGTGTCCAGTAGAGGGCAGCATAGAGCTTGAGTTAGCCCAGAGTGTGAGGCCTGCTGTGGGAAGCACTGACTGAACCCAGAGTCCAGAGCTGACGTCTTGTCTCTTCCTGGGGTTAAACTGTGGACCTGCATGTCTGTCTCGTCTCAGCCCCAACCCCAGTCTCATCCGCAGCTCCCCAGTACCTCCCCGTATTCCAGACGGTGGATTTGTGGGCAGCCAGGATTCCAGGAACAAAGAGACCCTGGCTAGCCCACCCATCGCCCTGGGAGACTGGCCAAGGCATTCCGTACCGAGCCGTCTCCCGCACACTACGCCCCAGCTCTCTGAAAACATTCCCCAAGTAATAAGGGAGGGACGGCAGACTGCAATATCTGTGTTTGGGAGAGGGAGTGTTACTTGACACCCCTAAATGTGTATCACTGTTATACCTTTGTGTTTACATTCATGTTTTCATGCAGCTGCACAGTGTCACTCTCTGACACGTGTGTGTGTGTGTGTGTGTGTGTAGACAGAGGTGTACAGCTGGATTATAGCTCTGGCTGCAGACTGTTCTCAGCAGCTTCATTCTAGTACAGAAGCATTCTAATGAAGGAAAACAGGATGGAAGAGATTTCAAAAGTAACAACTGTTAGTGTTGACATGAAGGATTATTTAGGCTAAATGCTTCTTTTTTTGTGTTGACCTCTGGGTGGTGTGTGTTTTTGCCTTGACGCCCCTCCAGGTGTGGAGCACCAGCACTTGCGAGTTTGTACGTACGCTGAATGGCCATAAGAGAGGCATTGCCTGTCTGCAGTACAGAGACCGACTAGTGGTCAGCGGCTCCTCGGACAACACTATCCGGTGAGTGTCTGTCGTGTTTGAGGGTGGAATATTCTTCTGGGTGTTTCTTACTGGTCTATATTTATAGAATCTGTAACCGGGAGATGAACGTGCCTTTGTCATGTTACTAAACTAACACGGATTCTCTCTCCTCAGGTTGTGGGATATTGAGTGCGGGGCATGTTTGCGGGTATTGGAAGGCCATGAGGAGTTGGTCCGTTGCATTCGCTTCGACAACAAAAGGATCGTTAGTGGAGCCTACGATGGGTAAGGGAGGGTTCGTCTCACGGTGGCTGAGCTGATCTCTCACTACTAATGGAGATCTGACTGTTAATGGCTTTATTCCCTCACTCTAATCCTGCACTTGACCTCTGTTAATCCTTGTTATTCTCTCACTGCTGATCTCAGACTCCTGATTCCCCCCCAATCCTGGCTTCGGCCTGTTAATCAGAGTGAATTTGTTAGGCTGCTAGTCAAACTTTTATAGGCCGGAGTATGAGGTCCTCCAGCGTATCCACTGACGAGACTTGAATACTGTGTTGTTTCCATTATGATGTTAAGAGGGTGTGCTCGCCTGTGCTGTTCCTTTGTAGTAAAATCAAAGTATGGGACTTACAAGCTGCTCTGGACCCTCGTGCCCCTGCCAGCACCCTCTGTCTGCGCACACTGGTGGTGAGTTTAGCTTGGATCTAGAGCATGATGGTGGAGATGATGGTTATTGTAGAGGATACTGATGAATTTGACGGTCTTTCAGGAGCACTCTGGGCGTGTATTCCGGCTACAGTTTGATGAATTCCAGATCATCAGCAGTTCCCATGACGACACTATCCTCATCTGGGACTTCCTGAACGTGTCGACCAATGGACAGACTGAGGGCAGGTCGCCCTCTCGCACGTATACATACATCTCCAGATAGCAGGTACACACGACTCTCACACACTGTCAGGAGTATGCGCCTGCATACACTCACCAGAACTTACACACAATAGGAATGAATACAACAAACTAAAGTGATATTTTTAATGAACAAGATGCTCTGATTCAAATTGTGTGGCTTTTCGGTAGTTAAGATAAGTAAGTAAGCAAGCACATGTCTATCTATATTTTGCAGGCCAGATTCATACAAAAACAAATATTTGATTCATCAGCCCCTCCCCCCCACACACACACACTTTTTCCTACAGGCAAATAAATGAAGTGACACCCGTACAGGAACAATAGTGGAAGTAAGATTGCGATGCAAGACACTGTGCATATGGGTGGGCTTCAGTTGACCTGAAATTGCTGTTTACTTTCTGCATTGCCGACTCTATCTTTAAGCCTCCCACCCTTTTTCTTTTAACTCTACCAAAGGGTGGGGTAAGCACTGCAGCTCATTTACAACTCCAACTTCATTCTTTGCTTGGAGGGGGGACTCCTGACCTAAATTGAACACATCTACAGGATTACTTGCATAGTGTGCTGAGTGTGTCTTTCTCTCTGCATGGCAGGCCCGGTGGAATGTGATGTGTGTGCGGGGACAGTCCTAATGGCCAAGTCAATGTGCCAGGGTCAGAGGTCACTTCCCACTCCATCCTTGCTGCATCATCTCTGTCCTCCTGGTGTTCGTGTGGAGGGGTTGTCCCGCCCTCATCGGGCCTTCGGTGCTCAAACACATTGCCCCTTACACCCCCCCCCCCCCCCCACCCCAACCAAATCGCACACAAAGCGGAGTCTACTAGGTCACACTCTAAGGCCCAACTCCCCTTACTCTGGTCACTCAAGACCGAGTAACAGACATGGACATGAAGGAATCTGAACTGAATGGAGAAAGAGGGTTGGAAATGGCCTGTTAAAGATGCCCTGGGGAGGAAAGGAAGGAAGGAAGGAGGCAGGGCCGGGGCTCAACTCAACGGGGCTCTTCATCCAGACTGAGTGACAGATGCCTCAGGCCCGCCCCTTTGGGCACCAAGGACATATCTATCTTGTTATTTTCTCATTTTGTTTGGTAAAAAATTTTTTGTGGAAGAGAGCTGATGTTTTTTTCCCCCCCCTGAAGACAGTACTGCATGGATAAGTGATGGGACAACAGTGTGCTAGTGACCTATTTAAGTTTTTCTATATATTTTTTTTATTTTTGACCCAATTAATTTAGTTTGTTAGTGTACTAAGAATTTTTCTTCTCTCCAAACCCCTCTCAAATTCACCCCCTCTCATCCTTAGTTCTCTTCCCTGCGTTCGTCTTTCACTTACTCTCCCTCTGTCCTGTTCTGTCCCCCCCCTCTTGCTGCCTGTCTAGGTTCTGAATGACCCCTTACTGAGGTGAAATTAGTTGTAAACAGAATTGTCTTGTCTAAAATGGTGTTGTATATTGAAAAGATTTTTTTTAAAGGAAAAAAAAAACATGAATAAGAATAAAGTACTTGAATGTGAAGGAGTGTAAACCAGAGTGTGAGTAATGTACTTGTTCAGTATCATGCATCTATGCCATCGGTACTGTATGTACAGACCAAACCACCACTCATTTGAAGTGAACCTCCCATTGCTAGTCTATTAAATATAATCTTGATATATAGAGAGGGAGGCCTGGTCTGAAAATGACCAGCAGGACGTGTTGTGTGTTTCACATTTTTTGGTTTAATGAGTGTGGCTCTGGAAATTGGCAAGAAACTAGAGAATTTAGGATATATTATTAACTCTGAATTGGTGTTTGGAAAGTGTGTGTGTAGTGTATCGAGGGGAGGATCAAAGTCTGTCTGCAGACGGAATGCCGGTACCCAGAAAGGGTGATCAGGAATGCAGTAATGCACTGGAACCCACATTCCTCCACACACACGTCCAGCCCATTCTCTGCCTCGCACATTCTCTCAAGAAAATGTTTCATGGTGTTGGGCAGTGAGAAACTGCCTCTCCCTCCTCCGTACTAGTGCCCACATGTCTGAGCTGTGCAGGCTGCCTGCCTGGGAAAGACATCCCAGCTGCAGGAAATGACATGGTTATGAGTGTGGCTGTTGAGGCCTTGATCCAGTTATGAAAGGGCTGTACTCCTCACAACTAGATACATTCAGATATGTTTGTGTAGATATTCCCTGCGTGTTTTTTGGCTAATTTTCACATTCAGTTTTCAACTCGTGTATTAACCTGGTCAGAATTGATTCTATGTATTGGCAGCTGCATTCCATCGAGAAGGTCACTATAGGCTCAGCTTGTTTTCCAAGGGATAAATCAGTGGACTGTGGTTTGGCACGTTCTGTGCAGATGCTCCCATTTCCAGTGACCACTAGATGGCACTTGTACTTTTTTATTTTTATGGAACCTCAATGACCCAGAGTATGGTGCCTACAATGTCAAGGTTAGGTTATGAGTCATTTCCTGTATGGTCCACAAACACTGAGTATTTACATTTCTTTTAGAGAAAAACAATTGTGGATTAGCATATTGATAATGAGTATCACACAATATCGCAAACCGGTAACATTTTAGGACCATATGTTTGTATTCTATTTGGCAATACCATTGGTCTAAAACAGCTATCATACCATCAAGTTAAATAAATAATTGTAATAATAACAATGGTAATAAAATGCATATAGTTTCAACAATTCTCCTTAAATATTTCCATACAAGACAGACTGAAGATCGTGTACTTCTATGTTACAGCAGCTTTCTGTATTGAGTGAAAAGGCAGGAACAGTAGCTCCTAAGTCATATGAAGACAAAACATACAAATAATGCGTTGAGAAACATTGACTGTCCCTCTGTGTTGGGTACACGCTACAGTCGCCTTTGGTGGTGCGGGTGTTTGGTACTGAACAGTTGACCAGTTGTCTTTGGGATGTTGAAAACACGGATATTCGCTATTGAACGCTATGGTTCAGTCGTCTTTGGTAGCTCAACTTTAGTGCCTCTGGAAACAAACACTGAGTATAGCTGTCTTCTGTGGCCTAACTAGAATGGTTGGCACTGGACATTGTAATTCAACAGTCTTGGAGACAACACGGTCTTTGGAATGGGGAGGAAAAGGGCAAGGACAACATCTTCCCTGATGTGGTCAGATTGTTTAGCTCCAAGTCTTTAGATGCACATATTGTACTATGCACCACTTAGTTAGGTCTTTACCTGGGTTCAGCCCAGCAAACTCCTTTACATTCAATTCACACAGGGGAGGACAGTTGTCGAGTCATTTGGGTATGTTGTGTGGCATTGACTATGTAGGTGCTGTAGTGGCTGTGGGTCGGGTCCCTCTCACTTTCTTGCTTCTCTTGCTGACCGTGGTGAAGCGGAAGGGCTGCAGGTCGGGCTGCTCCCCGGGGGGCAGGCGCTTCATGAAGTGAACGTCCTGCTGGTTGGGCAGTGTCTGAGGGCCTCTCCTGGGGCGCCCCCTCTTGGTGAAGCCCACGTACCAGCCCGTATAGCGTGCTGACATCAGAGCTGTATAGTGGTTCTCCAACACCATCTCAACGAAGACACAGTCTGCACTGCGATTACTAGCCTTCTGGAATACACACACGTATATGATCATTTCCAGTGTCTGACTTGGACTGAAATATGTGCCGGCACTCATTTTGGCTGCCAAAACTATATTTAGGTGCAGGGGTTCAACAATACTTTTGAGCTAATATTCTATAAAAGGAACAGGAGCTCAAGCAGTAGACATGTTGAGGGGCCGGTACTCCACTCCAGCAAGCTCCTGCCCAAGTCAAGCACTGGTAGTGTCAATATGAGATGCAAAGTGAATAACTCCAGGTTGTTTAAATGTATACATTAAAAGGAACGTGCAGCAAGAGTCAGAATTAGAATTGTGTTTGTCTCACCTTCCCCACAAGCTTGCCTCGATGGTTCATGCACAGGTAGAAGTTGGTCTCTTTACCACGGATTCTCACCTGACTTCCAAAAGTATCAGCCTCCACAACAAGCTGGGCTTGGAAAGAGACAGAGGCACAAAAATACAGATTGTAAGAGCCCACATGACAAAATGCTATATGGTATGAATACTGTAGTATTACTATATTTATGTACTGTAGTATTCACTGAAGTGTTTTTGTGGACTTTAATGTAGTATACACTGTAGTGTTTTTGTAGACATTACTGTAGTATTTACTGTAGTATGCACATAGTGTGTTTGTTGTGTTGTCTTTGACACAGAAGTGGGGGCTTTCTCCTTGAGGAAACTTGCTGGATAAATACTAAAATAGTCATACACTGTCGGTAAGACTGGAGTATGAATGGATAGTTCAAAGCTTCTGCTTAACCTGTAGGGAACACAATATATGGTATATACTTGACATGTAGGTGTCTCGCTTGTGAGTGGCACAAATTGGAATATGTGGGAGGGGAATGGGTGGGGTATATGCAAATGAAATACGGTAGTACTACTATTGTTAAAAAACTGCAGTATTTTTGCAGACACTAGTGTTTTTTTGGACATTACTGTAGTATTTACTACATTGTTTTTTGTGGATAATACTGCAGTATTTACAATAGTATTCTACAGTATACTACACAATTCTATACTAAGTATTACTAAGTTCCACGAAATGGGTGTCTTTTGGATACATGCAAACTTTTAAGAAATGAAATATATTTTAGCCTACGGAAAAATACTTTTTCCCCATCTCAGTCATTAAAATCCTATGAACTAAGAGCATTTTATCTGCACTTGAACCACACTGTCAACCCTGTTACAGACACTTATGTAACTGCCTAACTATTATTTATTAAACTCATCTTTGAGATAAATCTAACAATTTCTCATTGATCTAGTATCCCTTGTACAAATGAATTCACATATAATATCAACCTGATAAAGTTACCGTTGGGCCTCTAACAGGGTTGACGATAACAGGTTTTAGGTGAATATTGGCCATTACTCCCCATGTGGTGAAGAGCATGATGAAAGATAAATCAAATTCAATTTTCCCTAACGTGAATTGAGCTTACAGGGTTGATGTGTTAAGCGCGACCATCTCAATCAAAGATGATAAAACAATTATAAATAGACCAAAAAGAGAGAGAAGACTTCCTTCCTTTTCCACCATGCTGTTCAGAAGACCCAAATGATGTCACCTGCTGTGAATAATTTAACTTGGTGGAATGGTCCATTATTTTAAAGGGGTAAATTGTTTGCATAACAGGGTTGGCCTTAACATGAGGGACAGATGTAAATGCGTCACTAATATTATGAATATAAATAATAATCTTCAGAAATGACTTTGTCAAAGCAGAAAAATAACTAGGCATTTAGAATGATGGTGAAACGTGGATACATTTTCGGGATTAAGTGGGTTGAAATCGTCCTAGAAGTGACACAGGGTTGACGAAGGGACGTGTCAAAATACTGGATTTTGGCACTTTAGAAAGCCTTTGTTCATATTAAAGATGTACTTTATTCTCTATTTGGTCTATATTAAAGTCCACTTCATTGACTATAACAGGCTTTTTCAAATTAAATATTGGTGCATAATTTCTACTTCCATGAAAAGGCACCCTTTTTGTGGAATGACCCACACATGATTGAGGGACACTTCAGTGTGTACTATAGTATTTTACATTATACTACAGAATTATATAGTAAGCACTACATAATCGAGGGCTACTACAGTGTGTAGTATAGTATACTACAACATTATATGGTAAGTTCTATATGTGTTTGAAGGATATTACAGTGTGAAATATAGTATTCTACAGTATACTACGGAATTACATAGTAAGTACTACACATGATCGAGGGATACTACAGTGTGGAGTATAGGATTCTACAGTATAGTACAGTTTACTACAGAATTATACATAAAGTACTGTAGTATTATATAGTAAACTGTAGTATTTTGTCATGTGGGAAAGGGCATAGATATTGAGCACATAGGACGGGATGGGGGGATTGTTACATACAATTAGTTCATAGATGTAGCCACAATACAGAGGTCAAATCAATAACATTAGTCTCCCTCTCACTACCCAAACCCCCCTCCATCCCCCTACAACAAAGCAACATAGCGGGGTAAATGGGAAATCAATGACCTTATCGATATCGGGACTGAGTCTACCACACAGAAACCGCAGCGCCATCTTTCTATTTCTCTCTGTGTGTTTGTTTCTGATTTGTATTGGAGTGTTCTGTATATTGTAGGAAGTAGTAGTACTATATCTTACCATATTTATCCCCATCGTCTCCCTTGGCACTGATTCTCCTCCCCATCACCTGCACGTGTTTGCCACTTGTCCTGCTGTACAGCTGGTACACTCTGTGCTGCCGGCGACTCATGGCGTCTCGACCCCGTGTCTGATTCTCCACGTATACGCTGAAATTAACATGGTCATGCGCTAAGACCTGTGCCACCACAAAACAGACAGGCATGTGGTTAGAATGAGAGACTTTATTCAGAATGGAATATTAGAAAACATAATGGATACAATTGTATACACACATTTACCTGCAGGGGGCTGCAGACCACCAGTAAAGCCTGGACAGATCTGAGAGAAGGGGAGAATGGATCTGCATTGAGATTACATGTGTTATTTTTGCATCCCAAAATAATACAAAAGCAGTCTGTCTGCCACACTCCTGCCTCTTTTCTGTCTCCACCACCAATTTTAAACCCGTCTCTATGCCTCCAAAAAAGGTCATTTCTAGATAAAGCCATCACAGCAACAGACAGTGGCCATGCTGTCTCTCTCTAGGGACAGCTGCTGAGCTCAGCTCATATCTATGATGAGCTAATAGGATATCAATATTCACTAATCCGTCCAGCCATCTATCTAAGCACTTCAATCTCTCATCGCTCCCTGTATAAATACAGCACACACAGCACATGCATAGATACATAGATTACAGCACACAAATAAGGCTGACCTCCATCTTAAATAAAGAGGGGGAAGAGCAGGAGAAACATTAGCAGACACGTTAGCAGTAGAGAGTGTTCTTTCATATCTTCCTGTACCCCCTGGCCTTGTGCTCATTAGGGGACCCCATACCCCCTGTGCTGTCCAGATGTAGGGATGCCTGGAACGCAGCCTACAGCTGGCCCAAAGCACACACAGATGTCTGGGCTCCAATGCTACTTTTGTTCTACTTCTGTGTTACCTCAGATGAAACCTCTGTAAAAGTGGAGAGTAAGTTTGAGAGATACAAGGGGGTGACAGGGACACTTTAAAGGTAAATTTGTCATTGTAAATGTAAGATTCGTTAACGAGTCTGGCAGAATTGCTTTAGGTTTGGTTAAAGTGGATTGATGCCCTAATTTGGGGAAGAGCTAATTGCTGATAATCCCCTTCACGAATCACATGATCCTGTTAAACACAGACACCCATCAAAGACACCAATAAGGCACAGTTATACTGTACATCCACTCATTCATTCATAACCCGTTAGCAGACCTTCTGCCAGTGACAAATGTCTGGTCTTTCAGTCTGGGGAGAATGAAAAGAGGTGTCTGGGTCATGGGACATGGTTGAGTGGCCAGAGGAGCAATATGCTACCATGTGGAACAGCCTCAGAGGAATTGTACTGATAACAAAATAAAAGATTCCACCACCACTTGGTATTGGAAAAACAGATGGCATTTCTATTTCAGTTAGCTGTTCAGAAAATAGTTTTTCATTATTACAATGGGTAAAGGAGAACATGCACCCTATATGACCGTGTACGAAACACCACACCTGCTGTGCTGGACTGATGGTCAGAGCATGCATGAAGAGAAACATGTGCGCTGACACACACACACACATACACAATACCTCCATTCATTTCTCTCCAGAAAACCGTAGGTTGCGCATCAAGGGTTACTGCACATTTAACTTACAACATGACTAGTGTAGAGAGGAGGGAACTCATCTCTCGTCCCGCGCAGCTACCCGGCCAGCAAAAGTCAGGCACCGTTACCGAGGATCTCTAGCTGGTACTGTCTGTAATCCGTTCGTTTGAGAAGGGTTTGGGGGACTGCAACAACTCCTGCGGTAATTCCTGCGGGCATCAGCAGAGCATGCCGAACACATCGGTTAGAATGCTGGCGGAGGGGAATGGGTTTGCTCTGCAAAAATGGTATCATGTAGCCAAAACTTGAGCGAATGCGCGCTGGGTATGTCCAGTTTGTTCAATTCTCTGAAATCATGACAGGTGTTTGGCGAAATAGGATTTTTCGCAGGTTTGCCTCCTTTTTAAAAAACTTAGTATGTTTCTACAGCTATGCCTACAATGCTTCTATGAGAAAATGGTAAAATAGGCTTATTTTACACGCATAACTCAGTTGCACTTGTATTGCCATTGTCCATTCGTTCCCATTGTCTTATTTTCTTTCTTCTGTATATCACTTTTCTTTGTCCGACAATCTATGTTAATTTGTCACGTATAGTCGTTCAGAAAAACAGCAATTCCTAGTATCACGGAAAGTCTATTCGGGGAGTGAGAGCGGGGCATGAGAGGAGTAGTGGCGGGGAAGGGGAGGCGGCACACGGCCGGTGTAATCCCAGTGATGATATAGGTGTGTCCCGCGGGAGACGAGACCACTTGGCAGGACAGAGGCGAAGGCGGAGTAGAAAGGGGAACAGATTACAGAAAACGTCAGTCATAGCAATACCTAGTAAATCGAGCAATGGCAATGCGACTTTCAGAGAACCCAGTGAGTAGCAGACACCGAGGAAAATTAAAAGTGGTTCATCTAGACTGGTCATATAGACTAGACATAACATAGTGAACGTAAATCTAGGACACTGGGACTAGTATAATATGTTACATTTGGTATGGTTATATAAAATAGAAGGTTACTTAAGGCAAAATCAAAAGGCACAGTAAACACAAACCTGGGACGCTCAAATTAGTATGATATGTTACGTTTAGTATGGTATGTATTAATTTGTGAAGTTTCAAATTACAATTCATATGATATGTTACAAATTAGTCTACAATTCGTATGATATATTCTGATTTGCAATTCGTACATGTTACGAATTTGCAATACATATTATTTGTTACAAATCCCAATTTGTTGTTACTAATGTTAGTAGGCTAGGGGTTAAGGTTAGGGTTAGGTTAAATGGTTAAGGTCAGGATTAGGTTAAAGTGTTAAGGTTAGGGGAAGGTTTAGCTAACATGCCAAGTAGTTCCAAAATAGCTATAAAAAATGTAGTAAGTAGTTACAAAGTTGTTAATTAGCTAAAATGCTAAAGTTTTCTGTGATGAGATTTGAACATGCAACCTTTGGGTTACTAGACATTCGCATTATATATCCACCCATCCACTCCGACAAATTTGATCATCCTGGATTTTCGTTTACTATGTTACGTCTAGTCTGTGTGTCAAGTGAGTAGGCTACCATTGCATTTGCACTACACAAACATGATGGGTACATTGGAGGACTGCTCATGGTTTGAGAGGGGGACACAGTAGTAGCCTATAGTCCTGCCATGTTATTTAGTTTTAAATTCCGTTAAGGTTATGAAATACATAATGGAAAAGGAAAGGGAATGAGAAAGTTGGAAATGAGGGGGAGGGTGGGTGTGCGTAAGGTATGTAAGCAAAGAGTAGAATCCAAAAAGAACATTTCTTAGGGGTTTAACAACACCAGGAGATCCTCACTCCCCTCCACCACAGAACCGCAGACATACGGTCAGCCAACCATACTAACGCCTACTACCCCCCTCTCTCCCTTTCTCTCTCTCTCTCTCTCTCTCTCTCTCTCTCTCTCTCTCTCTCTCTCTCTCTCTCTCTCTCTCTCTCTCTCTCCCCTCTCTCTCTCTCTCTCTCTCCCCTCTCTCTCTCTCTCTCTCTCTCTCACATACACAGAGATATCCACTGTTTTCTTTTCTCACTTTAAGGATGATGAACTACCTTAGCTGGCACCTGAGGTAGAGGTCAAATCAGGGTCAGTAGAGTTGATGTTACACATTTCATTCTTTCTAGTGCGTTTGAGTGTGAATTGAGTGAGTGCGTCATGCACTGCCAGATCCAGAATGTTCAAAGTGGTCCCATTAGTGTAATTACACAGACTAAAATAGCCTATGCCTACTGCATATTGTCTGTAGGTGTCATTTCAATTATCCTTGTAATACCCAGTGCCATGGTCTCATTTGGTACGAATTTGAGGATTATTGGGTCCATGGGATAAACCATCTTGTTCTGCTACAATAGTGCAGCCTATGCAGAGTACTTTAGGTAAGCGGTACCTCACATTCAAGTTGTCAGACATGAGCATTTGCCCCATAGGGCTAGGCTACCTACCGTTTAGGCATATAGTCTGGCCTTGAAATAACTAGGCTACAATATGGCATCAAATTACTGTTCATTGGGGGTGGCCTAGCTGTCAAATAACATTTACTTTGTTGAGATGTTACGCCTCAGACATTTGTTTGCTAGTTAGTTTGGATGCAGTAGAGATGATTCATGTGGATCAGATCTTCTTCTGACAACCGCAGATGAAACACATAGTTTTAAGACTAACAGGGCTTGGTGGCACTGAGCCTACTAGACAACACTAGCCACCACTAGCCTCCATCACCACTAGCCTTCATCACCATTAGCCTCCATCACCACAAGCCTCCGTCACCACTAGCCACCATCACCACTAGCCTTCATCACCACTAGCCTCCATCACCACTAGACACAACTAGCCTCCATCACCACAAGGCACAACTAGCCACCATCACCACTAGCCTTCATCACCACTAGCCTCCATCACCACTAGACACAACTAGCCTCCATCACCACAAGGCACAACTAGCCACCATCACCACTAGCCTTCATCACCACTAGCCACCATCACCACTAGCCTCTACCAGCACTAGCCTCCATCACCACTAGCCTTCATAACCACTAGCCTCCATCACCACTAGCCTTCATCACCACTAGCCTCCATCACCACTAGCCTCCATCACCACTCGCCTTCATCACCACTAGCCTCCATCACCACTAGCCTTCATCACCACTAGCCACCACCACCACTAGCCTTCATCTCCACTAGCCTTCATCTCCACTAGCCTCCATCACCACTAGCCTTCATCACCACTAGCCTCCATCACAGCTAGCCACCACTAGCCTTCATCACCACTAGCCTCCATCACCACTAGCCACCACTAGCCTTCATCACCACTAGCCATCAATATCCTTCATCATCACTAGCCTCCATCACCACTAGCACCACTAGCCTTGATCACCACTAGCCACCACTAGCCTTCATCACCACTAGCCTTCATCACCACTAGCCTCCCCTAGCCTCCATCACCACTAGCCTCCATCACCACTAGCCACCACTATCCTTCATCACCACTAGCCACCACTAGCCTTGATCACCACTAGCCACCCCTAGCCTAGCCTTCATCACCACTAGCCTCCATCACCACTAGCCTCCATCACCACTAGCCTTCTTCACCATTAGCCTTCATCACCACTAGCCACCACTAGCCTTCACCACCACTAGCCTCCATCACCACTTGCCTCCATCACCATTAGCCTCCATCACCACTAGCCTCCACCAGCACTAGCCTCCATCACCACTAGCCTTCATAACCACTAGCCTCCATCACCACTAGCCACCACTAGCCTCCATCACCACAAGCCTCCGTCACCACTAGCCACCATCACCACTAGCCTTCATCACCACTAGCCTCCATCACCACTAGCCACAACTAGCCTCCATCACCACAAGGCACAACTAGCCACCATCACCACTAGCCTTCATCACCACTAGCCACCATCACCACTAGCCTCCACCAGCACTATCCTCCATCACCACTAGCCTCCATCACCACTAGCCTTCATCACCACTAGCCTCCATCACCACTAGCCTCCATCACCACTCGCCTTCATCACCACTAGCCTCCATCACCACTAGCCTTCATCACCACTAGCCACCACCACCACTAGCCACCATCACCACTAGCCTCTACCAGCACTAGCCTCCATCACCACTAGCCTTCATAACCACTAGCCTCCATCACCACTAGCCTTCATCACCACTAGCCTCCATCACCACTAGCCTCCATCACCACTCGCCTTCATCACCACTAGCCTCCATCACCACTAGCCTTCATCACCACTAGCCACCACCACCACTAGCCTTCATCTCCACTAGCCTTCATCTCCACTAGCCTCCATCACCACTAGCCTCCATCACCACTAGCCTTCATCACCACTAGCCTCCATCACAGCTAGCCACCACTAGCCTTCATCACCACTAGCCTCCATCACCACTAGCCACCACTAGCCTTCATCACCACTAGCCATCAATATCCTTCATCATCACTAGCCTCCATCACCACTAGCACCACTAGCCTTGATCACCACTAGCCACCACTAGCCTTCATCACCACTAGCCTTCATCACCACTAGCCTCCCCTAGCCTCCATCACCACTAGCCTCCATCACCACTAGCCACCACTATCCTTCATCACCACTAGCCACCACTAGCCTTGATCACCACTAGCCACCCCTAGCCTAGCCTTCATCACCACTAGCCTCCATCACCACTAGCCTCCATCACCACTAGCCTCCATCACCACTAGCCTTCTTCACCATTAGCCTTCATCACCACTAGCCACCACTAGCCTTCACCACCACTAGCCTCCATCACCACTTGCCTCCATCACCATTAGCCTCCATCACCACTAGCCTCCACCAGCACTAGCCTCCATCACCACTAGCCTTCATAACCACTAGCCTCCATCACCACTAGCCACCACTAGCCTCCATCACCACAAGCCTCCGTCACCACTAGCCACCATCACCACTAGCCTTCATCACCACTAGCCTCCATCACCACTAGCCACAACTAGCCTCCATCACCACAAGGCACAACTAGCCACCATCACCACTAGCCTTCATCACCACTAGCCACCATCACCACTAGCCTCCACCAGCACTATCCTCCATCACCACTAGCCTTCATAACCACTAGCCTCCATCACCACTAGCCTTCATCACCACTAGCCTCCATCACCACTAGCCTCCATCACCACTCGCCTTCATCACCACTAGCCTCCATCACCACTAGCCTTCATAACCACTAGCCTCCATCACCACTAGCCTTCATCACCACTAGCCTCCATCACCACTAGCCTCCATCACCACTTGCCTTCATCACCACTAGCCTCCATCACCACTAGCCTTCATCACCACTAGCCACCACCACCACTAGCCACCATCACCACTAGCCTCCACCAGCACTAGCCTCCATCACCACTAGCCTTCATAACCACTAGCCACCATCACCACTAGCCTTCATCACCACTAGCCTCCATCACCACTAGCCACAACTAGCCTCCATCACCACAAGGCACAACTAGCCACCATCACCACTAGCCTTCATCACCACTAGCCACCATCACCACTAGCCTCCACCAGCACTATCCTCCATCACCACTAGCCTCCATCACCACTAGCCTTCATCACCACTAGCCTCCATCACCACTAGCCTCCATCACCACTCGCCTTCATCACCACTAGCCTCCATCACCACTAGCCTTCATCACCACTAGCCACCACCACCACTAGCCACCATCACCACTAGCCTCTACCAGCACTAGCCTCCATCACCACTAGCCTTCATAACCACTAGCCTCCATCACCACTAGCCTTCATCACCACTAGCCTCCATCACCACTAGCCTCCATCACCACTCGCCTTCATCACCACTAGCCTCCATCACCACTAGCCTTCATCACCACTAGCCACCACCACCACTAGCCTTCATCTCCACTAGCCTTCATCTCCACTAGCCTCCATCACCACTAGCCTCCATCACCACTAGCCTTCATCACCACTAGCCTCCATCACAGCTAGCCACCACTAGCCTTCATCACCACTAGCCTCCATCACCACTAGCCACCACTAGCCTTCATCACCACTAGCCATCAATATCCTTCATCATCACTAGCCTCCATCACCACTAGCACCACTAGCCTTGATCACCACTAGCCACCACTAGCCTTCATCACCACTAGCCTTCATCACCACTAGCCTCCCCTAGCCTCCATCACCACTAGCCTCCATCACCACTAGCCACCACTATCCTTCATCACCACTAGCCACCACTAGCCTTGATCACCACTAGCCACCCCTAGCCTAGCCTTCATCACCACTAGCCTCCATCACCACTAGCCTCCATCACCACTAGCCTCCATCACCACTAGCCTTCTTCACCATTAGCCTTCATCACCACTAGCCACCACTAGCCTTCACCACCACTAGCCTCCATCACCACTTGCCTCCATCACCATTAGCCTCCATCACCACTAGCCTCCACCAGCACTAGCCTCCATCACCACTAGCCTTCATAACCACTAGCCTCCATCACCACTAGCCACCACTAGCCTCCATCACCACAAGCCTCCGTCACCACTAGCCACCATCACCACTAGCCTTCATCACCACTAGCCTCCATCACCACTAGCCACAACTAGCCTCCATCACCACAAGGCACAACTAGCCACCATCACCACTAGCCTTCATCACCACTAGCCACCATCACCACTAGCCTCCACCAGCACTATCCTCCATCACCACTAGCCTTCATAACCACTAGCCTCCATCACCACTAGCCTCCATCACCACTAGCCTCCATCACCACTAGCCTCCATCACCACTCGCCTTCATCACCACTAGCCTCCATCACCACTAGCCTTCATAACCACTAGCCTCCATCACCACTAGCCTTCATCACCACTAGCCTCCATCACCACTAGCCTCCATCACCACTTGCCTTCATCACCACTAGCCTCCATCACCACTAGCCTTCATCACCACTAGCCACCACCACCACTAGCCACCATCACCACTAGCCTCCACCAGCACTAGCCTCCATCACCACTAGCCTTCATAACCACTAGCCTCCATCACCACTAGCCTTCATCACCACTAGCCTCCATCACCACTAGCCTCCATCACCACTCGCCTTCATCACCACTAGCCTCCATCACCACTAGCCTTCATCACCACTAGCCACCACCACCACTAGCCTTCATCTCCACTAGCCTTCATCTCCACTAGCCTCCATCACCACTAGCCTCCATCACCACTAGCCTTCATCACCACTAGCCTCCATCACAGCTAGCCACCACTAGCCTTCATCACCACTAGCCTCCATCACCACTAGCCACCACTAGCCTTCATCACCACTAGCCATCAATATCCTTCATCATCACTAGCCTCCATCACCACTAGCACCACTAGCCTTGATCACCACTAGCCACCACTAGCCTTCATCACCACTAGCCTTCATCACCACTAGCCACCCCTAGCCTCCATCACCACTAGCCTCCATCACCACTAGCCACCACTAGCCTTCATCACCACTAGCCACCACTAGCCTTGATCACCACTAGCCACCCCTAGCCTAGCCTCCATCACCACTAGCCTCCATCACCACTAGCCTCCATCACCACTAGCCTCCATCACCACTAGCCTTCTTCACCATTAGCCTTCATCACCACTAGCCACCACTAGCCTTCACCACCACTAGCCTCCATCACCACTTGCCTCCATCACCACTAGCCTTCATAACCACTAGCCTTCATCACCACTAGCTTCCATCACCACTAGCCTCCATCACCATTAGCCTCCATCACCACTAGCCTCCACCAGCACTAGCCTCCATCACCACTAGCCTTCATAACCACTAGCCTCCATCACCACTAGCCTTCATCACCACTAGCTTCCATCACCACTAGCCTCCATCACCACTAGCCTCCATCACCACTAGCCTCCATCACCACTCGCCTTCATCACCACTAGCCTCCATCACCACTAGCCTTCATCACCACTAGCCACCACCACCACTAGCCTTCATCTCCACTAGCCTTCATCTCCAATAGCCTCCATCACCACTAGCCTCCATCACCACTAGCCTTCATCACCACTAGCCTCCATCACAGCTAGCCACCACTAGCCTTCATCAGCACTAGCCTTCATCACCACTAGCTTCCATCACCACTAGCCTCCATCACCACTAGCCTCCATCACCAATAGCCTTCATCACCACTAGCCTCCATCACCACTAGCTTTCATCACCACTATCCTCCACCACCACTAGCCTTCATCTCCACTAGCCTCCATCACCACTATCCTCCATCACCACTAGCCTCCATCACCACTAGCCTTCATCACCACTAGACTCCATCACAGCTAGCCACCACTAGCCTTCATCAGCACTAGCCACCACTAACCTTCATCACCACTAGCCACCACTAGCCTTCATCACCACTTGCCTCCATCACCACTAGCCTTCATCACCACTAGCCTCCATTACCACTAGCCACCACTATCCTTCATCACCACTAGCCTCCATCACCACTAGCCACCACTAGCCTTCATCACCACTAGCCACCACTATTCTTCATCATCACTAGCCACCACTAGCCTCCATCACCACTTGTCTCCATCACCACTAGCCACCATTAGCTCCACCACCACTAGCCTCAATCACCACTAGCCTCCATCACCACTAGCCTCCATCACCATTAGCCTTCATCACCACTAGCCACCATTAGCTCCATCACCACTAGCCTCCCTCACCACTTGCCTCTATCACCACCAGCCTTCATCACCACTAGCCTCCATCACCACGAACCTCTATCACCACTAGCCTACATCACTACCAGGCTTCATCACCACCAGCCTTCATCACCACGAACCTCCATCACAGCTAGCCACCACTAGTCTTCATCAGCACTAGCCACCACTAATTTTCATCACCACTAGCCACCACTAGCCTTCATCACCACTAGCCTTCATCACCACTAGCTACCACTATCCTTCATCACCACTAGCCTCCATCACCACTAGCCACCACTAGCCTTGATCACCACTAGCCACCCCTAGCCTCCATCACCACTAGCCACCCCTAGCCTAGCCTTCATCACCACTAGCCTCCATCACCACTAGCCTTCATCACCATTAGCCTTCATCACCACTAGCCACCACTAGCCTTCACCACCACTAGCCTCCATCACCACTAGCCTTCATAACCACTAGCCTCCATCACCACTAGCCTTCATCACCACTAGCTTCCATCACCACTAGCCTCCATCACCACTAGCCTCCATCACCAATAGCCTTCATCACCACTAGCCTCCATCACCACTAGCCTTCATCACCACTAGGCTTCACCACCACTAGCCTTCATCTCCACTAGCCTCCATCACCACTATCCTCCATCACCACTAGCCTCCATCACCACTAGCCTTCATCACCACTAGCCTCCATCACAGCTAGCCACCACTAGCCTTCATCAGCACTAGCCACCACTAACCTTCATCACCACTAGCCACCACTAGCCTTCATCACCACTTGCCTCCATCACCACTAGCCTTCATCACCACTAGCCTCCATCACCACTAGCCTCCATTACCACTAGCCACCACTATCCTTCATCACCACTATCCTCCATCACCACTAGCCACCCCTAGCCTCCATCACCACTAGCCTCCATCACCACTAGCCACCACTATCCTTCATCACCACTAGCCACCACTAGCCTTGATCACCACTAGCCTTCATCACCACTTGCCTCCATCACCACTAGGCTTCATCACCACTAGGCTTCATCACCACTAGCCTCCATCACCACTAGCCTCCATTACCACTAGACACCACTATCCTTCATCACCACTAGCCTCCATCACCACTAGCCACCACTAGCCTTCATCACCACTAGCCTTCATCACCACTAGCCTTCATCATCACTAGCCACCACCACCACTAGCCTTCATCTCCACTAGCCTCCATCACCACTATCCTCCATCACCACTAGCCTCCATCTCAGCTAGCCCCCACTAGCCTTCATCAGCACTAGCCACCACTAACCTTCATCACCACTAGCCACCACTAGCCTTCATCACCACTTGCCTCCATCACAACTAGCCTTCATCACCACTAGCCTCCATCACCACTAGCCTTCATCACCACTAGCCTCCATTACCACTAGCCACCACTAGCCTTCATCACCACTAGCCTTCATCACCACTAGCCTTCATCATCACTAGCCACCACTAGCCTCCATCACCACTTGTCTCCATCACCACTAGCTTCCACCACCACTAGCCTCAATCACCACTAGCCTCCATCACCACTAGCCTCCATCACCAATAGCCTTAATCACCATTAGCCTTCATCACCACTAGCCACCATTAGCTCCATCACCACTAGCCTCCCTCACCACTTGCCTCTATCACCACTAGCCTTCATCACCACTAGTCTCCGCCACCACTACCCTCCATCACCACTAGCCTCAATCACCACAAGCCACCACCACTAGCCTCCATCACCACTAGCCTCCATCACCACGAACCTCTATCACCACTAGCCTCCATCACTACCAGGCTTCATCACCACTAGCCTCCATCACCACTAGCCACCACTATACTTCATCACCACTTGCCACCACTAGCCTTCATCACCACTTGCCTCCATCACCACTAGTTTTCATCACAACTAGCCTCCATCACCACTAGCCTCCATTACCACTAGACACCACTATCCTTCATCACCACTAGCCTTCATCATCACTAGCCACCACTAGCCTCCATCACCACTTGTCTCCATCACCACTAGCCTTCATCACCACTAGCTTCCACCACCACTAGCCTCCATCACCACTAGCCTCCATTACCACTAGACACCACTATCCTTCATCACCACTAGCCTCCATCTCCACTAGCCACCACTAGCCTTCATCACCACTAGCCTTCATCATCACTAGCCACCACTAGCCTCCATCACCAATTGTCTCCATCACCACTAGCCTTCATCACCACTAGCTTCCACCACCACTAGCCTCAATCACCACTAGTCTCCATCACCACTAGCCTCCATCACCAATAGCCTTAATCACCATTAGCCTTCATCACCACTAGCCACCATTAGCTCCATCACCACTAGCCTTCGCCACCACTAGCCTCCATCACCCACCACTAGCCTCCATCACCACTAGCCTCCATCACCACGAACCTCTATCACCACTAGCCTCCATCACTACCAGCCTTCATCACCACTAGCCTTCATCACCACTAGCCTTCATCATCACTAGCCACCACTAGCCTCCATCACCACTTGTCTCCATCACCACTAGCCTTCATCACCACTAGCTTCCACCACCACTAGCCTCAATCACCACTAGCCTCCATCACCACTAGCCTCCATCACCAATAGCCTTAATCACCATTAGCCTTCATCACCACTAGCCACCATTATCTCCATCACCACTAGCCTTCGCCACCACTAGCCTCCGTCACCACAAGCCACCACCACTAGCCTCCATCACCACTAGCCTCCATCACCACGAACCTCTATCACCACTAGCCTCCATCACTACCAGGCTTCATCACCACTAGCCTTCATCACCACTAGCCTCCATCACCACTAGCCTCCATCACCACTAGCCTCCATCACCACTAGCCTTCATCACCATTAGCCTTCATCACCACTAGCCACCACTAGCCTTCATCACCACTAGCCTCCGCAACCACTAGCCTCCATCACCACTAGCCTCAATCACCACAAGCCACCACCACTAGCCTCCATCACCACTAGCCTCCATCACCACAAACCTCTATCACCACTAGCCTCCATCACTACCAGACTTCATCACCACTAGCCTTCATCACCACTATCCTTCATCACAGCTAGCCACCACTAGCCTTCATCAGCACTAGCCACCACTAATTTTCATCACCACTAGCTACCACTATCCTTCATCACCACTAGCCACCACTAGCCTTGATCACCACTAGCCACCATTCATCACCACTAGCCACCACTAGCCTAGCCTCCATCACCACTAGCCTCCATCACCACTAGCCTTCATCACCATTAGTCTTCATCACCACTAGCCACCACCAGCCTTCATCAGCACTAGCCTCCATCACCACTTGCCTCCATCACCACTAGCCTTCATAACCACTAGCCTCCATCACCACTAGCTTTCATCACCACTAGCCTCCATCACCACTAGCCTCCATCACCAATAGCCTTAATCACCATTAGCCTTCATCACCACTAGCCACCATTAGCTCCATCACCACTAGCCTCCCTCACCACTTGCCTCTATCACCACTAGCCTTCATCACCACTAGCCTCCGCCACCACTAGCCTCCATCACCACTAGCCTCAATCACCACAAGCCACCACCACTAGTCTCCATCACCACTAGCCTCCATCACCACGAACCTCTATCACCACTATTCTCCATCACTACCAGGCTTCATCACCACTAGCCTTCATCACCACTAGCCTCCATCACAGCTAGCCACCACTAGCCTTCATCAGCACTAGCCACCACTAATTTTCATCACCACTAGCCACCACTAGCCTTCATCACCACTAGCCACCACTAGCCTTCATCACCACTAGCCTCCATCACCACTAGCCACCACTATACTTCATCACCACTTGCCACCACTAACCTTGATCACCACTAGCCACCCCTAGCCTCCATCACCACTAGCCACCACTATACTTCATCACTACTTGCCACCACTAGCCTTGATCACCACTAGCCACCACTAGACTCCATCACCACTAGCCTCCATCACCACTAGCCTTCATCACCACCAGCCTTCACCACCACTAGCCTTCACCACCACTAGCCTCTATCACCACTAGTCTCCGCCAGCACTAGCCTCCATCACCACTAGCCTAAATCACCACAAGCCACCACCACTAGGCTTCATCACCACTAGCCACCATTATCCTTCATCACCACAAGCCTCTATCACCACTAGCCTCCATCACCACTAGCCTCCATCACCACTAGCCTTCATCACCACTAGCCTCCATCACCACTAGCCACCACTAGCCTTGATCACCACTAGCCACCACTAGCCTTCATCACCACTAGCCTCCATCACCACTAGCCACCACTATCCTTCATCACCACTTGCCACCACTAGCCTTGATCACCACTAGCCACCACTAGCCTTCATCACCACTTGCCTTCATCAGCCTTCATCACCACTAGCTTCCATCACCACTAGCCTCCATCACCACTAGCCTCCATCACCACTAGCCTAAATCACCACAAGCCACCACCACTAGCCTCCATCACCACTAGCCACCACTAGCCTTGATCACCACTAGCCACCACTAGCCTTCATCACCACTAGCCTCCATCACCACTAGCCACCACTATCCTTCATCACCACTTGCCACCACTAGCCTTGATCACCACTAGCCACCACTAGCCTCCATCACCACTTGTCTCCATCACCACTAGCCTTCATCACCACTAGCTTCCACCACCACTAGCCTCAATCACCACTAGCCTCCATCACCACTAGCCTCCATCACCAATAGCCTTAATCACCATTAGCCTTCATCACCACTAGCCACCATTATCTCCATCACCACTAGCCTTCACCCACTAGCCTCCGTCACCACAAGCCACCACCACTAGCCTCCATCACCACTAGCCTCCATCACCACTAACCTCTATCACCACTAGCCTCCATCACTACTAGGCTTCATCACCACTAGCCTTCATCACCACTAGCCTCCATCACCACTAGCCTCCATCACCACTAGCCTCCATCACCACTAGCCTTCATCACTTAGCCTTCATCACCACTAGCCACCACTAGCCTTCATCACCACTAGCCTCCGCAACCACTAGCCTCCATCACCACTAGCCTCAATCACCACAAGCCACCACCACTAGCCTCCATCACCACTAGCCTCCATCACCACAAACCTCTATCACCACTAGCCTCCATCACTACCAGACTTCATCACCACTAGCCTTCATCACCACTATCCTTCATCACAGCTAGCCACCACTAGCCTTCATCAGCACTAGCCACCACTAATTTTCATCACCACTAGCTACCACTATCCTTCATCACCACTAGCCACCACTAGCCTTGATCACCACTAGCCACCCCTTCATCACCACTAGCCACCCCTAGCCTAGCCTCCATCACCACTAGCCTCCATCACCACTAGCCTTCATCACCATTAGTCTTCATCACCACTAGCCACCACCAGCCTTCACCACCACTAGCCTCCATCACCACTTGCCTCCATCACCACTAGCCTTCATAACCACTAGCCTCCATCACCACTAGCTTTCATCACCACTAGCCTCCATCACCACTAGCCTCCATCACCAATAGCCTTAATCACCATTAGCCTTCATCACCACTAGCCACCATTAGCTCCATCACCACTAGCCTCCCTCACCACTTGCCTCTATCACCACTAGCCTTCATCACCACTAGCCTCCGCCACCACTAGCCTCCATCACCACTAGCCTCAATCACCACAAGCCACCACCACTAGTCTCCATCACCACTAGCCTCCATCACCACGAACCTCTATCACCACTATTCTCCATCACTACCAGGCTTCATCACCACTAGCCTTCATCACCACTAGCCTCCATCACAGCTAGCCACCACTAGCCTTCATCAGCACTAGCCACCACTAATTTTCATCACCACTAGCCACCACTAGCCTTCATCACCACTAGCCACCACTAGCCTTCATCACCACTAGCCTCCATCACCACTAGCCACCACTATACTTCATCACCACTAGCCACCCCTAGCCTCCATCACCACTAGCCACCACTATACTTCATCACTACTTGCCACCACTAGCCTTGATCACCACTAGCCACCACTAGACTCCATCACCACTAGCCTCCATCACCACTAGCCTTCATCACCACCAGCCTTCACCACCACTAGCCTTCACCACCACTAGCCTCTATCACCACTAGTCTCCATTAGCCTCCATCACCACTAGCCTAAATCACCACAAGCCACCACCACTAGGCTTCATCACCACTAGCCACCATTATCCTTCATCACCACAAGCCTCTATCACCACTAGCCTCCATCACCACTAGCCTCCATCACCACTAGCCTTCATCACCACTAGCCTCCATCACCACTAGCCACCACTAGCCTTGATCACCACTAGCCACCACTAGCCTTCATCACCACTAGCCTCCATCACCACTAGCCACCACTATCCTTCATCACCACTTGCCACCACTAGCCTTGATCACCACTAGCCACCACTAGCCTTCATCACCACTTGCCTTCATCACCACTAGCCTTCATCACCACTAGCTTCCATCACCACTAGCCTCCATCACCACTAGCCTCCATCACCACTAGCCTAAATCACCACAAGCCACCACCACTAGGCTTCATCACCACTAGCCACCATTATCCTTCATCACCACAAGCCTCTATCACCACTAGCCTCCATCACCACTAGCCTCCATCACCACTAGCCTTCATCACCATTAGCCTTACTCACCACTAGCCACCACAATTCTTCATCACCACTAGCCACCACAAGCCTTCATCACCACTAGCCTCCATCACCACTTGCCTCCATCACCACTAGCCTCCACCACCACTAGCCTTCATCACCACTAGCCTCCATCACCACTAGCCTTCATCACCACTAGCCACCATTATCTTTCATCACGACTAGCCTTGATCACCACTAGCCACCACTAATCTTCATCACCATTAGCCTTGATCACCACTAGCCACCACTAGCCTTCATCACCACCCGCCTTCATCACCACTAGCCACCACTAGCCTTCATCACCACTAGCAACCACTAGCCTCCATCACCACTAGCCTCCATCACCACTAGCCTCCATCACCGCCAGCCTCCATCACCACTATTCTCCATCACCACTAGACTTCATCACCATTAGCCTTCATCACCACTAGCCACCACCATCCTTCATCACCACTAGCCAACACTAGCCTCCATCACCATTAGCATCCATCAACACGAGCCTCCATCACCACTAGCCTTCATCACCACTAGCCTTCATCACCACTAGCCTCCATCACCACTAGCCTCCATCACCACTAGCCACCACTATCCTTCATCACCACTTGCCACCACTAGCCTTGATCACCACTAGCCACCACTAGCCTTCATCACCACTTGCCTTCATCACCACTAGCCACCCCTAGCCTCCATCACCACTAGCCTTCATCACCACTAGCTTCCATCACCACTAGCCTCCATCACCACTAGCCTCCATCACCAATAGCCTTAATCACCATTAGCCTTCATCACCACTTGCCTCTATCACCACTAGCCTCAATCACCACAAGCCACCACCACTAGCCTCCATCACCACTAGCCTCCATCACCACGAACCTCTATCAACACTATCCTCCATCACTACCAGGCTTCATCACCACTAGCCTCCATCACAGCTAGCCACCACTAGCCTTCATCAGCACTAGCCACCACTAATTTTCATCACCACTAGCCACCTCTAGCCTTCATCACCACTAGCCTCCATCACCACTAGCCACCACTAGCCTTCATCACCACTAGCCTCCATCACCACTAGCCACCACTATACTTCATCACCACTAGCCACCACTAGCCTTGATCACCACTAGCCACCACTAGACTCCATCACCACTAGCCTCCATCACCACTAGCCTTCATCACCACTAGCCTTCCACCACTACCTAGCCACCACTACCTCCATCACCACTAGCCTCCATCACCACTAGACTTCATCACCACTAGCCTCCATCACCACTAGCCATCCACTAGCCTTCATCACCACTAGCCTCCATCACCACTAGCCTCCATCACCACTAGCCTCCATCACCACTAGCCACCATTTGCTCCATCACCACTAGCCTCTCTCACCACTTGCCTCTATCACCACTAGCCTTCATCACCACTAGCCTCCGCCCTCCATCACCACTAGCCTCAATCACCACAAGCCTCCATCACCACTAGCCTCCATCACCACAAACCTCTATCACCACTAGCCTCCATCACTACTAGGCTTCATCACCACTAGCCTCCATCACAGCTAGCCACCACTAGCCTTCATCAGCACTAGCCACCACTAATTTTCATCACCACTAGCCACCTCTAGCCATCACCACTAGCCTCCATCACCACTACCACCACTAGCCTTCATCACCACTAGCCACCACTATACTTCATCACCACTTGCCACCACTAGCCTTGATCACCACTAGCCGCCACTAGACTCCATCACCACTAGCCTCCATCACCACTAGCCTTCATCATCCACTAGCCTTAATCACCATTAGCCTTCATCACCACTAGCCACCATTAGCCTCCATCACCACTAGCCTCCATCACCACTTGCCTCTATCCACCACTAGCCTCCATCACCACTAGCCTCCATCACCACTAGCCTAAATCACCATTAGCCTTCATCACCACTAGCCACCAGAATGCCTTCATCACCACTAGCCACCACAAGCCTTCATCACCACTAGCCTCCATCACCACTTGCCTCCATCACCACTAGCCTCCACCACCACTAGCCTTCATCACCACTAGCCTCCATCACCACTAGCCTTCATCACCACTAGCCACCATTATCTTTCATCACGACTAGCCTTGATCATCACTAGCCACCACTATTCTTCATCACCACTAGCCTTGATCACCACTAGCCACCACTAGCCTTCATCACCACCCGCCTTCATCACCACTAGCCACCACTAGCCTTCATCACCACTAGCCACCACTAGCCTCCATCACCGCCAGCCTCCATCACCACTATTCTCCATCACCACTAGCCTCCATCACCACTAGCCTTCATCACCACTAGCCTCCATCACCACTAGTCTCCATCACCACTAGCCACCACTATCCTTCATCACCACTTGCCACCACTAGCCTTGATCACCACTAGCCACCACTAGCCTTCATCACCACTTGCCTTCATCACCACTAGCCACCCCTAGCCTTCATCACCACTAGCCTCCATCACCACTAGCCACCACTAGCCTTCATCACCACTAGCCTCCATCACCACTAGCCACCACTATACTTCATCACCACTTGCCACCACTAGCCTTGATCACCACTAGCCACCACTAGACTCCATCACCACTAGCCTCCATCACCACTAGCCTTCATCACCACTAGCCTTCACCACCACTAGCCTTCACCACCACTACCCTCCATCACCACTAGCCTCCATCACCAATAGCCTTAATCACCATTAGCCTTCATCACCACTAGCCACCATTAGCCTCCATCACCACTAGCCTCCCTCACCACTTGCCTCTATCACCACTAGCCTCCGCCACCACTAGCCTCCATCACCACTAGCCTAAATCACCATTAGTTTTCATCACCACTAGCCACCACAATGCTTCATCACCACTAGCCACCACAAGCCTTCATCACCACTAGCCTCCATCACCACTTGACTCCATCACCACTAGCCTCCACCACCACTAGCCTTCATCACCACTAGCCTCCATCACCACTAGCCTTCATCACCACTAGCCACCATTATCTTTCATCACGACTAGCCTTGATCACCCTTAGCCACCACTATTCTTCATCACCACTAGCCTTGATCACCACTAGCCACCACTAGCCTTCATCACCACCCGCCTTCATCACCACTAGCCACCACTAGCCTTCATCACCACTAGCCACCACTTCCATCACCACTAGCCTCCATCACCACTATTCTCCATCACCACTAGCCTCCATCACCACTAGCCTTCATCACCACTAGCCTTCATCACCACTAGTCTCCATCACCACTAGCCACCACTATCCTTCATCACCACTTGCCACCACTAGCCTTGATCACCACTAGCCACCACTAGCCTTCATCACCACTTGCCTTCATCACCACTAGCCACCCCTAGCCTCCATCACCACTAGACTCCATCACCACTAGCCTCCATCACCACTAGCCTCCATCACCACTAGCCTTCATCACCACTAGCTTCCATCACCACTAGCCTCCATCACCACTAGCCTCCATCACCAATAGCCACCATTTGCTCCATCACCACTAGCCTCCCTCACCACTTGCCTCTATCACCACTAGCCTTCATCACCACTAGCCTCCGCCACCACTAGCCTCCATCACCACTAGCCTCAATCACCACAAGCCACCACCACTAGCCTCCATCACCACTAGCCTCCATCACCACTAGCCTCCATCACCACAAACCTCTATCACCACTAGCCTCCATCACTACCAGGCTTCATCACCACTAGCCTTCATCAGCACTAGCCACCACTAATTTTCATCACCACTAGCCACCTCTAGCCATCACCACTAGCCTCCATCACCACTAGCCACCACTAGCCTTCATCACCACTAGCCACCACTATACTTCATCACCACTTGCCACCACTAGCCTTGATCACCACTAGCCGCCACTAGACTCCATCACCACTAGCCTCCATCACCACTAGCCTTCATCACCACTAGCCTTAATCACCATTAGCCTTCATCACCACTAGCCACCATTAGCCTCCATCACCACTAGCCTCCCTCACCACTTGCCTCTATCACCACTAGCCTCCGCCACCACTAGCCTCCATCACCACTAGCCTAAATCACCATTAGCCTTCATCACCACTAGCCACCACAATGCTTCATCACCACTAGCCACCACAAGCCTTCATCACCACTAGCCTCCATCACCACTTGCCTCCATCACCACTAGCCTCCACCACCACTAGCCTTCATCACCACTAGCCTCCATCACCACTAGCCTTCATCACCACTAGCCACCATTTGCTCCATCACCACTAGCCTCCCTCACCACTTGCCTCTATCACCACTAGCCTTCATCACCACTAGCCTCCGCCACCACTAGCCTCCATCACCACTAGCCTCAATCACCACAAGCCACCACCACTAGCCTCCATCACCACTAGCCTCCATCACCACAAACCTCTATCACCACTAGCCTCCATCACTACCAGGCTTCATCACCACTAGCCTCCATCACCACTAGCCACCACTAGCCTTCATCACCACTAGCCACCACTAATTTTCATCACCACTAGCCACCTCTAGCATCACCACTAGCCTCCATCACCACTAGCCACCACTAGCCTTCATCACCACTAGCCACCACTATACTTCATCACCACTTGCCACCACTAGCCTTGATCACCATTAGCCGCCACTAGGCTCCATCACCACTAGCCTCCATCACCACTAGCCTTCATCACCACTAGCCTTCACCACCATTAGCCTTCACCACCACTACCCTCCATCACCACTAGCCTCCATCACCAATAGCCTTAATCACCATTAGCCTTCATCACCACTAGCCACCACTAGCTCCTCACCACTTGCCTCTATCACCACTAGTCTCCGCCACCACTAGCCTCCATCACCACTAGCCTAAATCACCATTAGCCTTCATTACTACTAGCCACCACAATGCTTCATCACCACTAGCCACCACAAGTCTTCATCACCACTAGCCTCCATCACCACTAGCCTTCATCACCACTAGCCTCCACCACCACTAGCCTCCACCACCACTAGCCTTCATCACCACTAGCCTCCATCACCACTAGCCTTCATCACCACTAGCCACCATTATCTTTCATCACGACTAGCCTTGATCACCACGAGCCACCACTATCCTTCATCACCACTAGCCTTGATCACCACTAGCCACCACTAGCCTTCATCACCACTAGCCACCACTAGCCTTCATCACCACTAGCCACCATTAGCCTCCATCACCACTAGCCTCCATCACCACTAGCCTCCATCACCGCCAGCCTCCATCACCACTAGACTTCATCACCATTAGCCTTCATCACCACTAGCCACCACCATCCTTCATCACCACTAGCCAACACTAGTCTCCATCACCACTAGCCACCACTATCCTTCATCACCACTTGCCACCCCTAGCCTCCATCACCACTAGACTCCATCACCACTAGCCTCCATCACCACTAGCCTCCATCACCACTAGCCTTCATCACCACTAGCTTCCATCACCACTAGCCTCCATCACCACTAGCCTCCATCACCAATAGCCTTAATCACCATTAGCCTTCATCAACACTAGCCACCATTTGCTCCATCACCACTAGCCTCCCTCACCACTTACCTCTATCACCACTAGCCTTCATCACCACTAGCCTCCGCCACCACTAGCCTCCATCACCACTAGCCTCAATCACCACAAGCCACCACCACTAGCCTCCATCACCACTAGCCTCCATCACCACAAACCTCTATCACCACTAGCCTCCATCACTACCAGGCTTCATCACCACTAGCCTCCATCACAGCTAGCCACCACTAGCCTTCATCAGCACTAGCCACCACTAATTTTCATCACCACTAGCCACCTCTAGCCATCACCACTAGCCACCACTAGCCTTCATCACCACTAGCCACCACTATACTTCATCACCACTTGCCACCACTAGCCTTGATCACCATTAGCCGCCACTAGGCTCCATCACCACTAGCCTCCATCACCACTAGCCTTCATCACCACTAGCCTTCACCACCATTAGCCTTCACCACCACTACCCTCCATCACCACTAGCCTCCATCACCAATAGCCTTAATCACCATTAGCCTTCATCACCACTAGCCACCACTAGCCTCCCTCACCACTTGCCTCTATCACCACTAGTCTCCGCCACCACTAGCCTCCATCACCACTAGCCTAAATCACCATTACCCTTCATTACTACTAGCCACCAAAATGCTTCATCACCACTAGCCACCACAAGTCTTCATCACCACTAGCCTCCATCACCACTAGCCTTCATCACCACTAGCCTCCACCACCACTAGCCTCCACCACCACTAGCCTTCATCACCACTAGCCTCCATCACCACTAGCCTTCATCACCACTAGCCACCATTATCTTTCATCACGACTAGCCTTGATCACCACGAGCCACCATTAGCCTTCATCACCACTAGCCTTGATCACCACTAGCCACCACTAGCCTTCATCACCACTAGCCACCACTAGCCTTCATCACCACTAGCCACCATTAGCCTCCATCACCACTAGCCTCCATCACCACTAGCCTCCATCACCGCCAGCCTCCATCACCACTAGACTTCATCACCATTAGCCTTCATCACCACTAGCCAACACTAGTCTCCATCACCACTAGCCACCACTATCCTTCATCACCACTTGCCACCACTAGCCTTGATCACCACTAGCCACCACTTGCCTTCATCACCACTAGCCACCCTAGCCTCCATCACCACTAGCCTCCATCACCACTAGCCTCCATCACCACTAGCCTCCATCACCACTAGCCTCATCACTCTAGCTTCCATCACCACTAGCCTCCATCACCACTAGCCTCCATCACCAATAGCCTTAATCACCACTATCCTTCATCACCACTAGCCACCATTTGCTCCATCACCACTAGCCTCCTCACCACTTGCCTCTATCACCACTAGCCTTCATCACCACTAGCCTCCATCACCACTAGCACATCACCACTAGCCTCAATCACCACCACCATCACTAGCTCATCACCACTAGCACCACAATCCTCTATCACCACTAGCCTCCATCACTACCAGGCTTCATCACCACTAGCCTTCATCACCACTAGCTTCCATCACAGCTAGCCACCACTAGCCTTCATCAGCACTAGCCACCACTAGCCTTCATCACCACTAGCCTCCATCACCACTAGCCACCACTAGCCTTCATCACCACTAGCCTCCATCACCACTAGCCACCAATATACTTCATCACCACTTGCCACGATCACCACTAGCCACCACTAGCCTTCATCACCACTTGCCTTCATCACCACTAGCCACCCCTAGCCTCCATCACCACTAGACCCCATCACCACTAGCCTCCATCACCGCTAGCCTTCATCACCACTAGCCTTCACCACCACTAGCCTTCACCACCACTAGCCTCCATCACCACTAGCCTCCATCACCAATAGCCTTAATCACCATTAGCCTTCATCACCACTAGCCACCATTAGCCTCCATCACCACTAGCCTCCCTCACCACTTGCCTCTATCACCACTAGCCTCCGCCACCACTAGCCTCCATCACCACTAGCCTCAATCACCACAAGCCACCACCACTAGGCTATATCAACACTAGCCACCATTATCCTTCATCACCACAAGCCTCCATCACCACTAGCCTCCATCACCACTAGCCTCCATCACCACTAGCCTTCATCACCATTAGCTTTCATCACCACTAGCCACCACAATCCTTCATCACCGCTAGCCACCACAAGCCTTCATCACCACTAGCCTCCATCACCACTTGCCTCCATCACCATTAGCCTTCATCACCACTAGCCTCCACCACCACTAGCCTTCATCACCACTAGCCTCCATCACCACTAGCCTTCATCACCACTAGCCACCATTATCTTTCATCACGACTAGCCTTGATCACCACTAGCCACCACTATCCTTCATCACCACTAGCCTTGATCACCACTAGCCACCACTAGCCTTCATCACCACTAGCCACCACTAGCCTTCATCACCACTAGCCACCATTAGCCTCCATCACCACTAGCCTCCATCACCGCCAGCCTCCATCACCACTAGCTTCCATCACCGCCAGCCTCCATCACCATTAGCCTTCATCACCACTAGCCACCACCATCCTTCATCACCACTAGTCACCACTAGCCTCCATCACCACTAGCCTCCATCACCATTAGCTTCCATCAACACGAGCCTCCATCACCACTAGCCTCCATCACCACTAGCCTTCATCACCACTAGCCTCCATCACCACTAGCTACCACTATCCTTCATCACCACTAGCCTCCATCACCACTAGCCACCACTAGCCTTGATCACCACTAGCCACCACTAGCCTCCATCACTGCCAGCCTCCATCACCACTAGCCTCCATCACCGCCAGCCTCCATCACCATTAGCCTTCATCACCACTAGCCACCACCATCCTTCATCACCACTAGCCACCACTAGCATCACCACTAGCCTCCATCACCATTAGCCTTCATCACCACTAGCCTCCACACCACTAGCCTTCATCACCACTAGCCTCCATCACCACTAGCCTTCATCACCACTAGCCACCATTATCTTTCATCACGACTAGCCTTGATCACCACTAGCCACCACTATCCTTCATCACCACTAGCCTTGATCACCACTAGCCACCACTATACTTCATCACCACTTGCCACCACTAGCCTTGATCACCACTAGCCACCCTAGCCTCCATCACCACTAGACTCCATCACCACTAGCCTCCATCACCACTAGCCTCCATCACCACCGGCCTTCATCACCATTAGCATTCATCACCACTAGCCACCACTTGCCTTTATCACCACTAGCCACCACTAGCCTTCACCACCACTAGCCTCCATCACCACTAGCCTTCATCACCACTAGCCTTCACCACCACTAGCCTCCATCACCACTAGCCTTCATCACCACTAGCCTCACCACCACTAGCCTTCACACCACTAGCCTCCATCACCACTAGCCTCAATCACCACAAGCCACCACCACTAGGCTTCATCACCACTAGCCACCATTATCCTTCATCACCACAAGCCTTTATCACCACTAGCCTCCATCACCACTAGCCTCCATCACCACTAGCCTCCATCACTACTAGTCTCCATCACCACTAGCCTTCATCACCATTAGCCTTCATCACCACTAGCCACCACAATGCTTCATCACCACTAGCCACCACTATCCTTCATCACCACTAGCCTCCATCACCACTAGCCTTCATCACCACTAGCCACCATTATCTTTCATCACGACTAGCCTTGATCACCACTAGCCACCACTATCCTTCATCACCACTAGCCTTGATCACCACTAGCCACCACTAGCTTTCATCACCACCCGCCTTCATCACCACTAGCCACCACTAGCCTTCATCACCACTAGCCACCATTAGCCTCCATCACCACTATTCTCCATCACCACTAGACTTCATCACCATTAGCCTTCATCACCACTAGCCACCACCATTCTTCATCACCACTAGCCACCACTAGCCTCCATCACCACTAGCCTCCATCACCACTAGCTTCCATCACCACTAGCCTCCATCACCACTAGCCTCCATCACCACTAGCCACCTCTCATTGATCACCACTAGCCACCACTTCATCACCACTAGCCATCACCACTAGCCTCCATCACCACTAGCCACCATCACCATCACCACTTGCCACCACTAGCCTTCATCACACTTGCCTTCATCACCACTAGCCACCCCTAGCCTCCATCACCACTAGACTCCATCACCACTAGCCTCCATCACAACTAGCCTCCATCACCACTAGCCTTCATCACCACTAGCTTTCATCACCACTAGCCACCACAATCCTTCATCACCGCTAGCCACCACAAGCCTTCATCACCACTAGCCTCCATCACCACTTGCCTCCATCACCATTAGCCTTCATCACCACTAGCCTCCACCACCACTAGCCTTCATCACCACTAGCCTCCATCACCACTAGCCTTCATCACCACTAGCCACCATTATCTTTCATCACGACTAGCCTTGATCACCACTAGCCACCACTATCCTTCATCACCACTAGCCTTGATCACCACTAGCCACCACTAGCCTTCATCACCACTAGCCACCACTAGCCTTCATCACCACTAGCCACCATTAGCCTCCATCACCACTAGCCTCCATCACCACAGCCTCCATCACCACTAGCATCACCACTAGCCTCCATCACCACTAGCCTTCATCACCACTAGCCACCACCATCCTTCATCACCACTAGTCACCACTAGCCTCCATCACCACTAGCCTCCATCACCATTAGCTTCATCAACCACTAGCCTCCATCACCACTAGCCTCCATCACCACTAGCCTTCATCACCACTAGCCTCCATCACCACTAGCTACCACTATCCTTCATCACCACTAGCCTCCATCACCACTAGCCACCACTAGCCTTGATCACCACTAGCCACCACTAGCCTCCATCACTGCCAGCCTCCATCACCACTAGCCTCCATCACCACTAGCCTCCATCACCACTAGCCTTCATCACCACTAGCCACCACCATCCTTCATCACCACTAGCCTCCATCACCACTAGCCTCCATCACCATTAGCCTTCATCACCACTAGCCTCCACCACCACTAGCCTTCATCACCACTAGCCTCCATCACCACTAGCCTTCATCACCACTAGCCACCATTATCTTTCATCACGACTAGCCTTGATCACCACTAGCCACCACTATCCTTCATCACCACTAGCCTTGATCACCACTAGCCACCACTATACTTCATCACCACTTGCCACCACTAGCCTTGATCACCACTAGCCACCCTAGCCTCCATCACCACTAGACTCCATCACCACTAGCCTCCATCACCACTAGCCTCCATCACCACCGGCCTTCATCACCATTAGCATTCATCACCACTAGCCACCACTTGCCTTTATCACCACTAGCCACCACTAGCCTTCACCACCACTAGCCTCCATCACCACTAGCCTTCATCACCACTAGCCTTCACCACCACTAGCCTCCATCACCACTAGCCTTCATCACCACTAGCCTTCACCACCACTAGCCTTCACCACCACTAGCCTCCATCACCACTAGCCTCAATCACCACAAGCCACCACCACTAGGCTTCATCACCACTAGCCACCATTATCCTTCATCACCACAAGCCTTTATCACCACTAGCCTCCATCACCACTAGCCTCCATCACCACTAGCCTCCATCACTACTAGTCTCCATCACCACTAGCCTTCATCACCATTAGCCTTCATCACCACTAGCCACCACAATGCTTCATCACCACTAGCCACCACTATCCTTCATCACCACTAGCCTCCATCACCACTAGCCTTCATCACCACTAGCCACCATTATCTTTCATCACGACTAGCCTTGATCACCACTAGCCACCACTATCCTTCATCACCACTAGCCTTGATCACCACTAGCACCACTAGCTTTCATCACCACCCGCCTTCATCACCACTAGCCACCACTAGCCTTCATCACCACTAGCCACCATTAGCCATCACCACTATTCTCCATCACCACTAGACTTCATCACCATTAGCCTTCATCACCACTAGCCACCACCATTCTTCATCACCACTAGCCACCACTAGCCTCCATCACCACTAGCCTCCATCACCATTAGCTTCCATCACCACTAGCCTCCATCACCACTAGCCTCCATCACCACTAGCCACCTCTAGCCTTGATCACCACTAGCCACCACTAGCCTTCATCACCACTAGCCTTCATCACCACTAGCCTCCATCACCACTAGCCACCACTATATTTCATCACCACTTGCCACCACTAGCCTTCATCACCACTTGCCTTCATCACCACTAGCCACCTAGCCTCCATCACCACTAGACTCCATCACCACTAGCCTCCATCACAACTAGCCTCCATCACCACTAGCCTTCATCACCACTAGCTTCCATCACCACTAGCCTCCATCACCACTAGCCTAAATCACCACTAGCCTTCATCACCACTAGCCTGCTTCATCACCACTAGCCACCACAAGCCTTCATCACCACTAGCCTCCACACCACTTGCCTCCATCACCACTAGCCTCCACCACCACTAGCCTTCATCACCACTAGCCTCCATCACCACTAGCCTTCATCACCACTAGCCTTATCTTCACCACTAGCCTTGATCATCACTAGCCACCACTATTCTTCATCACCACTAGCCTTGATCACCACCTCCACCACTAGCCTTCATCACCACCCGCCTTCATCACCACTAGCCACCACTAGCCTTCATCACCACTAGCCACCACTAGCCTCCATCACCGCCAGCCTCCATCACCACTATTCTCCATCACCACTAGCCTCCATCACCACTAGCCTTCATCACCACTAGCCTCCATCACCACTAGTCTCCATCACCACTAGCCACCACTATCCTTCATCACCACTAGCCACCACTATCCTTCATCACCACTTGCCACCACTAGCCTTGATCACCACTAGCCACCACTAGCCTTCATCACCACTAGCCACCACTAGCCTTCATCACCACTAGCCACCATTAGCCTCCATCACCACTAGCCTCCATCACCGCCAGCCTCCATCACCACTAGCTTCCATCACCGCCAGCCTCCATCACCATTAGCCTTCATCACCACTAGCCACCACCATCCTTCATCACCACTAGTCACCACTAGCCTCCATCACCACTAGCCTCCATCACCATTAGCTTCCATCAACACGAGCCTCCATCACCACTAGCCTCCATCACCACTAGCCTTCATCACCACTAGCCTCCATCACCACTAGCTACCACTATCCTTCATCACCACTAGCCTCCATCACCACTAGCCACCACTAGCCTTGATCACCACTAGCCACCACTAGCCTCCATCACTGCCAGCCTCCATCACCACTAGCCTCCATCACCGCCAGCCTCCATCACCATTAGCCTTCATCACCACTAGCCACCACCATCCTTCATCACCACTAGCCACCACTAGCCTCCATCACCACTAGCCTCCATCACCATTAGCCTTCATCACCACTAGCCTCCACCACCACTAGCCTTCATCACCACTAGCCTCCATCACCACTAGCCTTCATCACCACTAGCCACCATTATCTTTCATCACGACTAGCCTTGATCACCACTAGCCACCACTATCCTTCATCACCACTAGCCTTGATCACCACTAGCCACCACTATACTTCATCACCACTTGCCACCACTAGCCTTGATCACCACTAGCCACCCTAGCCTCCATCACCACTAGACTCCATCACCACTAGCCTCCATCACCACTAGCCTCCATCACCACCGGCCTTCATCACCATTAGCATTCATCACCACTAGCCACCACTTGCCTTTATCACCACTAGCCACCACTAGCCTTTACCACCACTAGCCTCCATCACCACTAGCCTTCATCACCACTAGCCTTCACCACCACTAGCCTCCATCACCACTAGCCTTCATCACCACTAGCCTTCACCACCACTAGCCACCACCACTAGCCTCCATCACCACTAGCCTCAATCACCACAAGCCACCACCACTAGCCTTCATCACCACTAGCCACCATTATCCTTCATCACCACAAGCCTTTATCACCACTAGCCTCCATCACCACTAGCCTCCATCACCACTAGCCTCCATCACTACTAGTCTCCATCACCACTAGCCTTCATCACCATTAGCCTTCATCACCACTAGCCACCACAATGCTTCATCACCACTAGCCACCACTATCCTTCATCACCACTAGCCTCCATCACCACTAGCCTTCATCACCACTAGCCACCATTATCTTTCATCACACTAGCCTTGATCACCACTAGCCACCACTATCCTTCATCACCACTAGCCTTGATCACCACTAGCCACCACTAGCTTTCATCACCACCCGCCTTCATCACCACTAGCCACCACTAGCCTTCATCACCACTAGCCACCATTAGCCTCCATCACCACTATTCTCCATCACCACTAGACTTCATCACCATTAGCCTTCATCACCACTAGCCACCACCATTCTTCATCACCACTAGCCACCACTAGCCTCCATCACCACTAGCCTCCATCACCATTAGCTTCCATCACCACGAGCCTCCATCACCACTAGCCTCCATCACCACTAGCCACCTCTAGCCTTGATCACCACTAGCCACCACTAGCCTTCATCACCACTAGCCTTCATCACCACTAGCCTCCATCACCACTAGCCACCACTATATTTCATCACCACTTGCCACCACTAGCCTTCATCACCACTTGCCTTCATCACCACTAGCCACCCCTAGCCTCCATCACCACTAGACTCCATCACCACTAGCCTCCATCACAACTAGCCTCCATCACCACTAGCCTTCATCACCACTAGCTTCCATCACCACTAGCCTCCATCACCACTAGCCTAAATCACCATTAGCCTTCATCACCACTAGCCACCACAATGCTTCATCACCACTAGCCACCACTAGCCTCCATCACCACTAGCCTCCATCACCACTAGCCTCCACCACCACTAGCCTTCATCACCACTAGCCTCCATCACCACTAGCCTTCATCACCACTAGCCACCATTATCTTTCATCACGACTAGCCTTGATCATCACTAGCCACCACTATTCTTCATCACCACTAGCCTTGATCACCACTAGCCACCACTAGCCTTCATCACCACCCGCCTTCATCACCACTAGCCACCACTAGCCTTCATCACCACTAGCCACCACTAGCCTCCATCACCGCCAGCCTCCATCACCACTATTCTCCATCACCACTAGCCTCCATCACCACTAGCCTTCATCACCACTAGCCTCCATCACCACTAGTCTCCATCACCACTAGCCACCACTATCCTTCATCACCACTTGCCACCACTAGCCTTGATCACCACTAGCCACCACTAGCCTTCATCACCACTTGCCTTCATCACCACTAGCCACCCCTAGCCTTCATCACCACTAGCCTCCATCACCACTAGCCACCACTAGCCTTCATCACCACTAGCCTCCATCACCACTAGCCACCACTATACTTCATCACCACTTGCCACCACTAGCCTTGATCACCACTAGCCACCACTAGACTCCATCACCACTAGCCTCCATCACCACTAGCCTTCATCACCACTAGCCTTCACCACCACTAGCCTTCACCACCACTACCCTCCATCACCACTAGCCTCCATCACCAATAGCCTTAATCACCATTAGCCTTCATCACCACTAGCCACCATTAGCCTCCATCACCACTAGCCTCCCTCACCACTTGCCTCTATCACCACTAGCCTCCGCCACCACTAGCCTCCATCACCACTAGCCTAAATCACCATTAGTTTTCATCACCACTAGCCACCACAATGCTTCATCACCACTAGCCACCACAAGCCTTCATCACCACTAGCCTCCATCACCACTTGACTCCATCACCACTAGCCTCCACCACCACTAGCCTTCATCACCACTAGCCTCCATCACCACTAGCCTTCATCACCACTAGCCACCATTATCTTTCATCACGACTAGCCTTGATCACCACTAGCCACCACTATCCTTCATCACCACTAGCCTTGATCACCACTAGCCACCACTAGCCTTCATCACCACCCGCCTTCATCACCACTAGCCACCACTAGCCTTCATCACCACTAGCCACCACTAGCCTCCATCACCGCCAGCCTCCATCACCACTATTCTCCATCACCACTAGCCTCCATCACCACTAGCCTTCATCACCACTAGCCTCCATCACCACTAGTCTCCATCACCACTAGCCACCACTATCCTTCATCACCACTTGCCACCACTAGCCTTGATCACCACTAGCCACCACTAGCCTTCATCACCACTTGCCTTCATCACCACTAGCCACCCCTAGCCTCCATCACCACTAGACTCCATCACCACTAGCCTCCATCACCACTAGCCTCCATCACCACTAGCCTTCATCACCACTAGCTCCATCACCACTAGCCTCCATCACCACTAGCCTCCATCACCAATAGCCTTTGCATCACCACTAGCCTCCCTCACCACTTGCCTCTATCACCACTAGCCTTCATCACCACTAGCCTCCGCCACCACTAGCCTCCATCACCACTAGCCTCAATCACCACAAGCCACCATCACCACTAGCCTCCATCACCACAAACCTCTATCACCACTAGCCTCCATCACTACCAGGCTTCATCACCACTAGCCTCCATCACAGCTAGTCACCACTAGCCTTCATCAGCACTAGCCACCACTAATTTTCATCACCACTAGCCACCTCTAGCCATCACCACTAGCCTCCATCACCACTAGCCACCACTAGCCTTCATCACCACTAGCCACCACTATACTTCATCACCACTTGCCACCACTAGCCTTGATCACCACTAGCCGCCACTAGACTCCATCACCACTAGCCTCCATCACCACTAGCCTTCATCACCACTAGCCTTAATCACCATTAGCCTTCATCACCACTAGCCACCATTAGCCTCCATCACCACTAGCCTCCCTCACCACTTGCCTCTATCACCACTAGCCTCCGCCACCACTAGCCTCCATCACCACTAGCCTAAATCACCATTAGCCTTCATCACCACTAGCCACCACAATGCTTCATCACCACTAGCCACCACAAGCCTTCATCACCACTAGCCTCCATCACCACTTGCCTCCATCACCACTAGCCTCCACCACCACTAGCCTTCATCACCACTAGCCTCCATCACCACTAGCCTTCATCACCACTAGCCACCATTATCTTTCATCACGACTAGCCTTGATCATCACTAGCCACCACTATTCTTCATCACCACTAGCCTTGATCACCACTAGCCACCACTAGCCTTCATCACCACCCGCCTTCATCACCACTAGCCACCACTAGCCTTCATCACCACTAGCCACCACTAGCCTCCATCACCACTAGCCTCCATCACCACTATTCTCCATCACCACTAGCCTCCATCACCACTAGCCTCCATCACCACTAGCCTCCATCACCACTAGCCTCCATCACCACTAGCCTCCATCACCACTAGCCTCCATCACCACTATTCTCCATCACCACTAGCCTCCATCACCACTAGCCTCCATCACCACTAGCCTCCATCACCACTAGCCTCCATCACCACTATTCTCCATCACCACTAGCCTCCATCACCACTAGCCTCCATCACCACTATTCTCCATCACCACTAGCCTCCATCACCACTAGCCTCCATCACCACTAGCCTCCATCACCACTAGCCTCCATCACCACTAGCCTCCATCACCACTAGCCTCCATCACCACTAGCCTTCATCACCACTAGCCTCCATCACCACTAGTCTCCATCACCACTAGCCACCACTATCCTTCATCACCACTTGCCACCACTAGCCTTGATCACCACTAGCCACCACTAGCCTTCATCACCACTTGCCTTCATCACCACTAGCCACCCCTAGCCTCCATCACCACTAGACTCCATCACCACTAGCCTCCATCACCACTAGCCTCCATCACCACTAGCCTTCATCACCACTAGCTTCCATCACCACTAGCCTCCATCACCACTAGCCTCCATCACCAATAGCCTTAATCACCATTAGCCTTCATCACCACTAGCCACCATTTGCTCCATCACCACTAGCCTCCCTCACCACTTGCCTCTATCACCACTAGCCTTCATCACCACTAGCCTCCGCCACCACTAGCCTCCATCACCACTAGCCTCAATCACCACAAGCCACCACCACTAGCCTCCATCACCACTAGCCTCCATCACCACAAACCTCTATCACCACTAGCCTCCATCACTACCAGGCTTCATCACCACTAGCCTCCATCACAGCTAGCCACCACTAGCCTTCATCAGCACTAGCCACCACTAATTTTCATCACCACTAGCCACCTCTAGCCATCACCACTAGCCTCCATCACCACTAGCCACCACTAGCCTTCATCACCACTAGCCACCACTATACTTCATCACCACTTGCCACCACTAGCCTTGATCACCATTAGCCGCCACTAGGCTCCATCACCACTAGCCTCCATCACCACTAGCCTTCATCACCACTAGCCTTCACCACCATTAGCCTTCACCACCACTACCCTCCATCACCACTAGCCTCCATCACCAATAGCCTTAATCACCATTAGCCTTCATCACCACTAGCCACCACTAGCCTCCCTCACCACTTGCCTCTATCACCACTAGTCTCCGCCACCACTAGCCTCCATCACCACTAGCCTAAATCACCATTAGCCTTCATTACTACTAGCCACCACAATGCTTCATCACCACTAGCCACCACAAGTCTTCATCACCACTAGCCTCCATCACCACTAGCCTTCATCACCACTAGCCTCCACCACCACTAGCCTCCACCACCACTAGCCTTCATCACCACTAGCCTCCATCACCACTAGCCTTCATCACCACTAGCCACCATTATCTTTCATCACGACTAGCCTTGATCACCACGAGCCACCACTATCCTTCATCACCACTAGCCACCACTAGCCTTCATCACCACTAGCCACCACTAGCCTTCATCACCACTAGCCACCATTAGCCTCCATCACCACTAGCCTCCATCACCACTAGCCTCCATCACCGCCAGCCTCCATCACCACTAGACTTCATCACCATTAGCCTTCATCACCACTAGCCACCACCATCCTTCATCACCACTAGCCAACACTAGTCTCCATCACCACTAGCCACCACTATCCTTCATCACCACTTGCCACCACTAGCCTTGATCACCACTAGCCACCACTTGCCTTCATCACCACTAGCCACCCCTAGCCTCCATCACCACTAGCCTCCATCACCACTAGCCTCCATCACCACTAGCCTCCATCACCACTAGCCTTCATCACCACTAGCTTCCATCACCACTAGCCTCCATCACCACTAGCCTCCATCACCAATAGCCTTAATCACCATTATCCTTCATCACCACTAGCCACCATTTGCTCCATCACCACTAGCCTCCCTCACCACTTGCCTCTATCACCACTAGCCTTCATCACCACTAGCCTCCGCCACCACTAGCCTCCATCACCACTAGCCTCCATCACCACAAGCCACCATCACTAGCCTCCATCACCACTAGCCTCCATCACCACGAACCTCTATCACCACTAGCCTCCATCACTACCAGGCTTCATCACCACTAGCCTTCATCACCACTAGCTTCCATCACAGCTAGCCACCACTAGCCTTCATCAGCACTAGCCACCACTAATTTTCATCACCACTAGCCACCACTAGCCTTCATCACCACTAGCCTCCATCACCACTAGCCACCACTAGCCTTCATCACCACTAGCCTCCATCACCACTAGCCACCAATATACTTCATCACCACTTGCCACGATCACCACTAGCCACCACTAGCCTTCATCACCACTTGCCTTCATCACCACTAGCCACCCCTAGCCTCCATCACCACTAGACCCCATCACCACTAGCCTCCATCACCGCTAGCCTTCATCACCACTAGCCTTCACCACCACTAGCCTTCAACACCACTAGCCTCCATCACCACTAGCCTCCATCACCAATAGCCTTAATCACCATTAGCCTTCATCACCACTAGCCACCATTAGCCTCCATCACCACTAGCCTCCCTCACCACTTGCCTCTATCACCACTAGCCTCCGCCACCACTAGCCTCCATCACCACTAGCCTCAATCACCACAAGCCACCACCACTAGGCTATATCAACACTAGCCACCATTATCCTTCATCACCACAAGCCTCCATCACCACTAGCCTCCATCACCACTAGCCTCCATCACCACTAGCCTTCATCACCATTAGCTTTCATCACCACTAGCCACCACAATCCTTCATCACCGCTAGCCTCCTTCATCACCACTAGCCTCCATCACCACTTGCCTCCATCACCATTAGCCTTCATCACCACTAGCCTCCACCACCACTAGCCTTCATCACCACTAGCCTCCATCACCACTAGCCTTCATCACCACTAGCCACCATTATCTTTCATCACGACTAGCCTTGATCACCACTAGCCACCACTATCCTTCATCACCACTAGCCTTGATCACCACTAGCCACCACTAGCCTTCATCACCACTAGCCACCACTAGCCTTCATCACCACTAGCCACCATTAGCCTCCATCACCACTAGCCTCCATCACCGCCAGCCTCCATCACCACTAGCTTCCATCACCGCCAGCCTCCATCACCATTAGCCTTCATCACCACTAGCCACCACCATCCTTCATCACCACTAGCCACCACTAGCCTCCATCACCACTAGCCTCCATCACCATTAGCTTCCATCAACACGAGCCTCCATCACCACTAGCCTCCATCACCACTAGCCTTCATCACCACTAGCCTCCATCACCACTAGCTACCACTATCCTTCATCACCACTAGCCTCCATCACCACTAGCCACCACTAGCCTTGATCACCACTAGCCACCACTAGCCTCCATCACTGCCAGCCTCCATCACCACTAGCCTCCATCACCGCCAGCCTCCATCACCATTAGCCTTCATCACCACTAGCCACCACCATCCTTCATCACCACTAGCCACCACTAGCCTCCATCACCACTAGCCTCCATCACCATTAGCCTTCATCACCACTAGCCTCCACCACCACTAGCCTTCATCACCACTAGCCTCCATCACCACTAGCCTTCATCACCACTAGCCACCATTATCTTTCATCACGACTAGCCTTGATCACCACTAGCCACCACTATCCTTCATCACCACTAGCCTTGATCACCACTAGCCACCACTATACTTCATCACCACTTGCCACCACTAGCCTTGATCACCACTAGCCACCCTAGCCTCCATCACCACTAGACTCCATCACCACTAGCCTCCATCACCACTAGCCTCCATCACCACCGGCCTTCATCACCATTAGCATTCATCACCACTAGCCACCACTTGCCTTTATCACCACTAGCCACCACTAGCCTTCACCACCACTAGCCTCCATCACCACTAGCCTTCATCACCACTAGCCTTCACCACCACTAGCCTCCATCACCACTAGCCTTCATCACCACTAGCCTTCACCACCACTAGCCTTCACCACCACTAGCCTCCATCACCACTAGCCTCAATCACCACAAGCCACCACCACTAGGCTTCATCACCACTAGCCACCATTATCCTTCATCACCACAAGCCTTTATCACCACTAGCCTCCATCACCACTAGCCTCCATCACCACTAGCCTCCATCACTACTAGTCTCCATCACCACTAGCCTTCATCACCATTAGCCTTCATCACCACTAGCCACCACAATGCTTCATCACCACTAGCCACCACTATCCTTCATCACCACTAGCCTCCATCACCACTAGCCTTCATCACCACTAGCCACCATTATCTTTCATCACGACTAGCCTTGATCACCACTAGCCACCACTATCCTTCATCACCACTAGCCTTGATCACCACTAGCCACCACTAGCTTTCATCACCACCCGCCTTCATCACCACTAGCCACCACTAGCCTTCATCACCACTAGCCACCATTAGCCTCCATCACCACTATTCTCCATCACCACTAGACTTCATCACCATTAGCCTTCATCACCACTAGCCACCACCATTCTTCATCACCACTAGCCACCACTAGCCTCCATCACCACTAGCCTCCATCACCATTAGCTTCCATCACCACGAGCCTCCATCACCACTAGCCTCCATCACCACTAGCCACCTCTAGCCTTGATCACCACTAGCCACCACTAGCCTTCATCACCACTAGCCTTCATCACCACTAGCCTCCATCACCACTAGCCACCACTATATTTCATCACCACTTGCCACCACTAGCCTTCATCACCACTTGCCTTCATCACCACTAGCCACCCCTAGCCTCCATCACCACTAGACTCCATCACCACTAGCCTCCATCACAACTAGCCTCCATCACCACTAGCCTTCATCACCACTAGCTTCCATCACCACTAGCCTCCATCACCACTAGCCTCCATCACCAATAGCCTTAATCACCATTAGCCTTCATCACCACTAGCCTCCGCCACCACTAGCCTCCATCACCACTAGCCTCAATCACCACAAGCCACCACCACTAGCCTCCATCACCACTAGCCTCCATCACCACTAGCCTCCATCACCACGAACCTCTATCACCACTATTCTCCATCACTACCAGGCTTTATCACCACTAGCCTTCATCACCACTAGCCTCCATCACAGCTAGCCACCACAAGCCTTCATCAGCACTAGCCACCACTAATTTTCATCACCACTAGCCACCACTAGCCTTCATCACCACTAGCCTCCATCACCACTAGCCACCACTAGCCTCCATCACCACTAGTCACCACTATACTTCATCACCACTTGCCACCACTAGCCTTGATCACCACTAGCCACCCCTAGCCTCCATCACCACTAGCCACCACTATACTTCATCACCACTTGCCACCACTAGCCTTGATCACCACTAGCCACCACTAGACTCCATCACCACTAGCCTCCATCACCACTATCCTTCATCACCACTAGCCTTCACCACCACTAGCCTCCATCACCATTAGCCTCCATCACCAATAGCCTTAATCACCATTAGCCTTCATCACCACTAGCCACCATTAGCCTCCATCACCACTAGCCTCCCTCACCACTTGCCTCTATCACCACTAGGATCCGCCACCACTAGCCTCCATCACCACTAGCCTAAATCACCACAAGCCACCACCACTAGGCTTCATCACCACTAGCCACCATTATCCTTCATCACCACAAGCCTCTATCACCACTAGCCTCCATCACCACTAGCCTCCATCACAACGAGCCTTCATCACCATTAGCCTTCATCACCACTAGCCACCACAATGCTTCATCACCACTAGCCACCACAAGCCTTCATCACCACTAGCCTCCATCACCACTTGCCTCCATCACCATTAGCCTTCATCACCACTAGCCACCACAATGCTTCATCACCACTAGCCTCCATCACCACTATCCTTCATCACCACTAGCCTTCACCACCACTAGCCTCCATCACCACTAGCCTCCATCACCAATAGCCTTAATCACCATTAGCCTTCATCACCACTAGCCACCATTAGCCTCCATCACCACTAGCCTCCCTCACCACTTGCCTCCATCACCACTAGCCTTCATCACCACTAGCCACCATTATCTTTCATCACGACTAGCCTTGATCATCACTAGCCACCACTATTCTTCATCACCACTAGCCTTGATCACCACTAGCCACCACTAGCCTTCATCACCACCCGCCTTCATCACCACTAGCCACCACTAGCCTTCATCACCACTAGCCTTCCACCATCCTCATCACACTAGCCTCCATCACCACTATTCTCCATCACCACTCACCACTAGCCTCCATCACCACTAGCCTCCATCACCACTAGCCTCCATCACCACTAGCCTCCATCACCACTAGCCTCCATCACCACTAGCCTCCATCACCACTATTCTCCATCACCACTAGCCTCCATCACCACTATTCTCCATCACCACTAGCCTCCATCACCACTAGCCTCCATCACCACTATCCTCCATCACCACTAGCCTCCATCACCACTAGCCTTCATCACCACTAGCCACCCACTAGCCTCCATCACCACTAGCCTCCATCACCACTAGCCTCCATCACCACTAGCCTCCATCACCACTAGCCTCCATCACCACTAGCCTTCATCACCACTAGCCTCCATCACCACTAGTCTCCATCACCACTAGCCACCACTATCCTTCATCACCACTTGCCACCACTAGCCTTGATCACCACTAGCCTTCATCACCACTTGCCTTCATCACCACTAGCCACCATCACCAGCCTCCATCACCACTAGACTCCATCACCACTAGCCTCCATCACCACTAGCCTCCATCACCACTAGCCTTCATCACCACTAGCTTCCATCACCACTAGCCTCCATCACCACTAGCCTCCATCACCAATAGCCTTAATCACCATTAGCCTTCATCACCACTAGCCACCATTTGCTCCATCACCACTAGCCTCCCTCACCACTTGCCTCTATCACCACTAGCCTTCATCACCACTAGCCTCCGCCACCACTAGCCTCCATCACCACTAGCCTCAATCACCACAAGCCACCACCACTAGCCTCCCTCACCACTAGCCTCCATCACCACAAACCTCTATCACCACTAGCCTCCATCACTACCAGGCTTCATCACCACTAGCCTCCATCACAGCTAGCCACCACTAGCCTTCATCAGCACTAGCCACCACTAATTTTCATCACCACTAGCCACCTCTAGCCATCACCACTAGCCTCCATCACCACTAGCCACCACTAGCCTTCATCACCACTAGCCACCACTATACTTCATCACCACTTGCCACCACTAGCTTGATCACCATTAGCTCATCACCACTAGCCACCACTAGCCTTCATCACCACTAGCCTTCATCACCACTAGCCTTCACCATTAGCCTTCATCACCACTACCCTCCATCACCACTAGCCTCCATCACCACTAGCCTTAATCACCATTAGCCTTCATCACCACTAGCCACCACTAGCCTCCTCACCACTTGCCTCTATCACCACTAGTCTCCACCACCACTAGCCTCCATCACCACTAGCCTAAATCACCATTAGCCTTCATTACTATAGCCACCACAATGCACTCCGCTAGCCACCACAATGCTTCATCACCACTAGCCACCACAAGCATCACCACTAGCCTTCATCACCACTAGCCTCCACCACCACTAGCCTCCATCACCACTAGCCTTCATCACCACTAGCCTCCATCACCACTAGCCTTCATCACCACTAGCCACCATTATCTTTCATCACGACTAGCCTTGATCACCACTCACCACTATCCTTCATCACCACTAGCCACCACTAGCCTTCATCACCACTAGCCACCACTAGCCTTCATCACCACTAGCCACCATTAGCCTCCATCACCACTAGCCATCCACTAGCCTCCATCACCACTAGCCTCCATCACCACTAGCCTTCATCACCATCATCACCACTAGCCATCACCACTAGCCTTCCATCACCACTAGCCACCACTATCCTTCATCACCACTTGCCACCACTAGCCTCATCACCACTAGCCACCACCACTAGCCTTCATCACCACTAGCCACCACTAGCCTTCATCACCACTAGCCACCACTAGCCTCCATCACTACTTCAGCCTCCATCACCACTAGCCTCCATCACCACTAGCCTCCATCACCACTATTATTCTTCATCACCACTAGCTTCCATCACCACTAGCCTCCATCACCACTAGCCTCCATCACCACTAGCCTTAATCACCATTATCCTCCATCATCACTAGCTATCACCACTAGCTCCATCAACACTAGCTCCATCACCACTAGCCTCTATCACCACTAGCCTTCCTCACCACTCGCCTCACCACTAGCCTCCATCACCACTAGCTTCATCACTACACCTTCATCTTAGCCGTCATCACCACTAGCCACCATTAGCTCTTCATCACCACTTGCCTCCATCACTACCAGGCTAGCCTTCATCACCACTAGCCTTCATCACCACTACCACCACTAGCTTCCATCACCACTACTTCCACCACTAGCATCACCACTAGCCACCACTAGCCTTCATCACCACTATCACCACTAGCCTCATCACCACTAGCCTCCATCACCACTAGCCTCATCACCACCCTTCATCACTCACTAGCCACCACTAGCCTTCATCACCACTAGCCTCCATCCATCACCACTATCCTCCATCACCACTAGCCTTCATCACCACCACTAGCCTCCATCACCACTAGCTCCATCACCACTAGCTACCATCACCACTAGCCATCACCACTAGCCTCACCACCACTAGCCTCCATCACCACTAGCTCCATCACCACTAGCCTCCATCACCACTAGCCTTCATCACCACTAGCCATCACCACTAGCTACTTGCCTTCACCACCACTTCCACCACTAGCCTTCATCACCACTAGCCATCACATCTTCACACCACCTTCATCACCACTAGCCTCCATCACCACTAGCTCCATCACCACTAGCCTCCCTCACTACTAGCTTCTATCACCACTAGCCTCCGCCACCACTAGCCTCCATCACCACTAGCTTCAATCACCGCTGGCCACCACTACATCACCACTAGCTTCATCACCACTAGCCACCATCACCACTATCCTTCATCACACTAGCCTCCATCACCACTAGCCTCCATCACCACTAGCCTCCATCACACTAGCCTTCATCACCATTAGCCATCACCACTAGCCACCACAATCCTTTGATCACCACTAGCCACCACTAGCCTTCATCACCACTAGCCTCCGCTCACCACTTGCCACCACTAGCTTTATCACCACGCCGCCTTCAGCTACTCCACCACCACTAGCTTCATCACCACTTGAGCCACTCACCACCATCACCACTATTTTCATCACCACTTCACCACCATTAGCCTTCATCACTACTAGCTAGCTATTTAGCTCCATCACCACTTAGCCACCACTAGCCTTCATCTACTTCCACCACACTATTTTCATCACTCTTCACCACTAGCTCTCCATCACCACTAGCCACCACTAGCCTTCATCACCACTTAGCCACCATTAGCCTTCATCACCACTAGCCTCCACTACCACCACTAGCTTTCCATCACCACTAGCTCTATCACCACTAGCCTCCATCACCATTAGATCATCACACTAGCCACCACCATCCTTCATCACCACTATCACCACTAGCCTCCATCACCATTAGCCTCCATCACCATTAGTTTCCATCACCACTAGCCTCCATCACCACTAGCCTCCATCACCACTAGCCTTCATCACTACTAGCCTTTCATCACCACTAGTTCCACCACTATCCTTCATCACCACTAGCCTTCATCACCACTAAGCCACCACCACTAGCTTCATCACCACTAGCCACCATTAGCCTTCATCACCACTAGACTCCATCACCACTAGCCTCCATCACCACTAGCCTCCATCACCACTAGCCTCATCACTTAGCCTTCATCACCACTAGCCTTCATCACCATTAGCTTTCATCACCACTAGCCACCCATAGCTCACCACTAGCCTATCACTATCCTTCATCACCACTAGCCTCCACTAGCACCACTAGCCTTCATCACCACTAGCCTTTCATCACCACTTGCCACCACAAGCTTCATCACTACTAGCCACCATTATCTTTCATCACCACTAGCCTTGATCACCATCACCACTACTATCCTTCATCACCACTAGCCTTCGCCACCACTAGCCTTCCATACCATCACTAGCCTTGATCACTACTAGCCACCCGCTTTCACTTCATCACCACTAGCCTCCATCACCACTAGCCTTTGATCACACTCACCACTAGCCTCCACTACAGTTTTAATCACCACTAGCCATCACTATAGCTACCACCATTTCATCACTTGATCACCACTAGCCACCACTTGCCTTCATCACCACTAGCTACCACCAGCCTTCATCACCACTAGCCACCACTAGCCTTCATCACCACTAGCCTTCACCACTAGTTTATCAGCCTCCATCACCACTAGCCTTCATCACCACTAGCTTTCATCACCATAGCCTTCACCACCACTAGCCTCCATCACCACTAGCCTCAATCACCACAAGCCATCACCACTAGCTTTCATCACCACTAGCCACCTACTTATCCTTCATCACCACAAGCCTTTATCACCACTATGCTTCCATCACCACTAGCCTCCATCACCACTAGCCTCCATCACCACTAGCTCCATCACATCACCCATTTCATCACACTAGCCACCACAATCTTCATCACCACTAGCCACCACTATCCTTCATCACCACTAGCCTCCATCACCACTAGCTACTATCTAGCTTCATCACCACTAGCCACTATCTTTCATCACCACTAGCCTTGATCACCACTAGCCACTAGCTCATCACCACTAGCCTCCATCACCACTAGTTTTCATCACCACTAGCCCACCGCTTAATCACCACCAGCCACCATCACTGGTTCATCACCGCTAGCCACCACTGCCTCCATCACCACTAGCCATCACCACTACTAGCCTTCATCACCACTAGCCATCACCATCACTCTCACCATTCTTCTATCACCACTAGCCTCCATCACCACTAGCCTCCATCACCACTAGCCTAATCACTTCCATCCACCACCACTAGGCTTCATCACCACTAGCCACCATTATCCTTCTTCATCACCACCCTTCATCACCACTAGCTCTTCATCACCACTAGCCTCCATCACCACGAGCCTCCATAGCCGCATCACCACTTGCCACCACAATGCTTCATCACCACTAGCCACCACAAGCCTTCATCACCACTCGCCATCCTTAGCCTCATCACTAGCCTTCATCACCACTAGCCTTCCATCACCACTAGCCTCCATCACCACTATCCTTCATCACCACTAGCCCACTCACCACTAGCCTCCATCACCACTTCATCACCACTAGCCTTAATCACTATTAGCCTTCATCACCACTAGCCTTCTCATCACCACTAGCCTCATCACACTTGCCTCAATCACCACAAGCTACCGCCACCACTAGCCTCCATCACCACTAGCCTTCCATCACCACTAGCTTCATCACTACTAGGCCTTCATCACCACTAGCCACCATCTTCATCACCACTCATCACCACTAGCCTCCATCACCACTAGCCTCCATCACCACTAGCCTTCCATCACCACTTAGCCTTCATCACACTAGCACCACTATCCTTTCATCATCACCATTAGCTTCATCACCACTCCTCCATCACCACTAGCCTCCATCACCACTAGCCACCACTACCACTTATCAACCACTAGCCACCATCACCACTAGCTCACCACTCACCTACTAGCTCCATCACCACTAGCCTTGATCACCTCACCACTTGCCTTCATCACCACTAGCCTTCATCACCACTAGCTTAGCCTATCCTACTAGCCACCACTAGCCTCCATCACCACTAGCCTTCATCACCACTAGCTTTCACCACTAGCCTTCACCACCACTAGCCTCATCCAGCCTTCATCACCAATTAGCCTTATCACCACTTAGTGCATCACCACTAGCCTTCATCACCACTAGCCTTTATTATCACTACTAGCCTAGGTCACCGCTAGCCTTCATCCTCACCATCACCACTAGCCTCCATCACCACTAGCTACCACTAGTTTTGATCACTCCACTACCACTAGCCTTTCATCACCACTAGCTCCATCACCACTAGCACCACTATCTCATCACCACATTAGCCTTGATCACCACTAGCTACCACTAGCCTCCATCACCACTAGCCTTCATCACTACTAGCCACCACTAGCCTCATCACCACTAGCCACCACTAGCCACCATCACCACTGCTTCCCAGTTCACCACAGCCTTTCATCACCACTAGCCTCATCACCACTAGCCTCCACCATTTAGTTTGATCACCGTTAGTTTGATAGCCACCACAATGCCGTTTGTTGTCATTTGCTCCATCACCACTAGCCTCATCACCACTTAGCCTTCAATCACCACTAGCCTCCATCACCACTAGCCTCCATCACCACTAGCCTAAATCACCACTTAGCCTTCATCACTAGCTCCTTCATCACTACTAGCTATCACCACTTTATCTCTATCACCACAAGCCTCTATCACCACCATAGCCCCTCCATCACCACTAGCCTATCACCACAGCCACCATCACCAGCCCATCACAGCTAGCCTCCACTAGCCTTCACAGCACTGTGCTACATCACTTCCAGCCCACTAGCCTCCATCACCACTAGCCTCCATCACACTAGCCACCACTAGCCTCATCAGCCACTAACCACCACAAATTTCATCACCACTAGCCACCACTAGCTTCATCACCACTAGCCTCCATCACCACTAGCTACCACTAGCTTCATCACCACTAGCCTCCATCACCACTAGCCTCATCACAAGCTACCACTACTAGCTTCTCCTTAGCCTTGATCACCACTAGCTTCCTATCACATCACCACTTCCATCACCACTAGCCATCACCACTGGTATCTAGCCTCACCACCACTAGCCACTAGCCACCACTAGGCTTCATCACCACTAGCCACCACTAGCCTCCATCACCACTAGCTTCCATCACCACTAGCATCACACTAGCCTCCATCACCACTATGGTCTCCATCAGCTACTAGACTTCATCACCACTTCCCATAGAATGATCACCACTACCATGCCACCACCATCCATCACCACTAGCCTTCATCACCATTAGCCTTCCATCACCACTAGCCACCATCACCATAGCTTCCATCACCACTAGCCCTCCATCACCACTGGCCTTCATCACCACTAGCCATCACCACTAGCACTACCACTTTCATCAGCCACTCCATCACTACCATCACCACTAGCCTCCATCACCACCAGCCACCACTATCCTTACACTAGGCACTTGCCAGCCTCCATCACCACTAGCCCTCCATCACCACTAGCCTTAATCACCACTTAGCTTTCATCAACCACTTCCTCCATCTAGCCACTAGCTCCATCACCACTAGCACTAGCTGGGCTACACTAGCCTTGATCATCACCAAGCCTTCATCACTACTAGCCTTCATCACTACTAGCCACCATCACCACTGTTTTCCACTCACTACATCACTACTTCATCACCACTAGCCTTTTCACCACTAGCCTCCATCACTAATAGCCTTAGCTCACCACTTAGATTTCATCACTACTTAGCTCTATCACTACTAGCCCTCCGTCACCTTGCTCCATCACCCTCACCAGGTCATCACTTGCCTCTATCACTACACTAGCAGTCCATCACCACTAGCTTCTCACTACCACTACTATCCATCACCACTAGCCTCACTACTATTTCTCAGACTACAAGCCACCATCACCAGCTCCATCACTCTGTGAGCTTCATCACTACTAGCCTCCATCACCACGAACCTCTATCACCACTAGCCTCTATCACCACTAGCCTCCATCACACCAGCCTTCATCACCACTAGTCTTCATCACCACTAGCCTTGATCACCAGCTAGCCACCACTAGCCTTCATCAGCACTAGCCTCCATCACAGCTAGCCACCACTAGCCTCCATCACCACTAGCCACCACTATTCATCACCACTAGCCACCACTAGCCTTGATCACCACTAGCCATCACCACTAGCCACCACTAGCCTATCACATCACCATCACTACTAGCCACCACTATAGGATCACCATTTGCCTCCATCAGCCACCACTAGCCTCTCATCACCACTTGCCTTCATCACCACTAGCCACCACTAGCTTCCATCACCACTAGCCTCCATCACCACTAGCCTTCATCACCACGAGCCTTCACCACCACTAGCCTCCATCACCACTAGCCTCATCACCACTAGCTTTCACTATCACCATTAGCTCCATCACTTGCCTCACTAGCTCAGACTATCCTCACCACTTGCCTCTATCACTACTAGCCTCCACCACCACTAGCTTAAATCACTACTAGCTCCACTACAAGCTTCACCACCACTAGGCTTGGATCACACTACCTACTTGCCTCATCACTACAAGCTCCATCACTACTAGCCTCCATCACTACTAGCTTTCATCACCATTAGCCTTCATCAGCACTAGCCACCACAATTCTTCATCACCACTAGCCACCACAAGCCTTCATCACCACTAGCTTCCATCACCACTTGCCTTCATCACTACTTAGCCTCATCACTACTAGCCTCATCACTACTAGCCTTCATCACTACTAGTCCTTCACACTACTAGCTTTCATCAGCTACTAGTTTTTATTTATCACTACGCCTTAACTTTTCATCACCACTAGCCTATCACTACTTAGCCACTACTATCCTTCATCACCATTTAGTTTTGATCACTCACCACTACTAGCCACTGTGACTACCTGAGCCATCACCACTAGCCACCAGTTTTCATCACTACTAGCTACCATTAGCTCATCACCAGCCCATCCATCATCACACTAGCTTCATCACCATTTGCATCCACTGCTAGCTACCACCATCCTTCATCACCACTAGCCACCACTAGCTTCCATCACCACTAGCCTCCATCACCATTAGCTTCCATCAACACGATCACTACTAGCCACACCACTAGCCTACTACTAGCCTTCACTACTAGCACCACTAGCCACTACTAGCCACCTAGCCTTCATCACCACTAGCCTCCATCACCACTAGCCTTCATCACCACTATTAGCTTCATCACCACTAGCTTCTATCACTACTAGCCATCACTACTAGCCTTTCATCACCATTAGCTTTCATCACCACTAGCCACCACTAGCCTTCATCACTAGCTCCATCCTGATAGTTTATCACACTAGCTCCATCACCACTTTTCGCCGCTAGCTTCCATCACCACTAGCCTTCATCTTAGCCTCCATCACCACTAGCTTTCATCCTCACTAGTTCCATCACCACTAGCCATCACCACTAGCCTCTAATCACTACTAGCCTTCAATCACCACTAGCCACCACTAGGCTTCATCACCACTAGCCACCATTATCTCCATCACCACTTCCATCACCACTAGCTCTATCACTTCAGCCTTCATCACCATTAGCCTTCATCACTCACTACACTAGCTTCATCACCTATTAGTCTTCACCACTAGCTCCTATCACCACTTGCCTCCATCACCATTAGCCTTCATCACCACTAGCTTCCACTCACCACTAGCTTCATCACCACTAGCCTCCATCACCAGCTAGCATCACTACTAGCCACTTCAGCCTGATCACCACTAGCCACCACTATCCTTCATCACCACTAGCACCAATAGCCCTACTAGCCTTCATCACCACTTTTTCATCACCACTAGCCACCACTAGCCTTCATCACCACTAGCCTCCATCACCAAGCCTTCATCACCAGACTCTCACTATTAGCCTTCATCACCACTAGCCACCACATCATCACTACATCACCTCTGCCACTATCAACACAAGCTATCACTTCTAGCCTTCATCACTTAGCCTCCATCACCACTAGCTACTACTATCTCATCACTACTTAGCCACCACTAGCCTTGATCATCAGCCACCACTAGCCTTCATCACCACTAGCCTTATCACCACTAGCCACCACTAGCCTTCATCACCACTAGCCACCATTAGCCTCATCACCACTAGCATCCATCACTAATAGCGTTAATCACTATTAGCCTCATCACCACTAGCCACCATTAGCCTCCGTCACCACTAGCCTCCCTCACCACTTGCCTCTATCACCACTAGCCTCCACCACCACTAGCCTCCATCACCACTAGCCTCAATCAGCACAAGCCACCACCACTAGGCTTCATCACCACTAGCCACCATTATCCTTCATCACCACAAGCTTCCATCACCACTAGCCTCCATCACCACTGCCTTCATCACCATTAGCCTTCATCACCACTAGCTACCACAATGCTTCATCACCACTAGCCACCACAAGCCTTCATCACCACTAGCCTCCATCACCACTTGCCTATCACTAGCTTTTGATCACCACTATCACCACTTGCTAGCCTTTTCATCACCACTAGCTTCCATCACCACTAGCCTTCATCACCACTAGCTCTCATCACCACTAGCCACCACTAGCCTTGATCACCACTAGCCACCACTAGCCTTCATCACCACTAGCCTCCATCACCACTAGCCACCACTATCCTTCATCACCACTTGCCACCACTAGCCTTGATCACCACTAGCCACCACTAGCCTTCATCACCACCCGCCTTCATCACCACTAGCCACCACTAGCCTTCATCACCACTAGCCACCATTAGCCTCCATCACCACTAGCCTCCATCACCGCCAGCCTCCATCACCACTAGACTTCATCACCATTTGCCTTCATCACCACTAGCCACCACCATCCTTCATCACCACTAGCCACCACTAGCCTCCATCACCACTAGCCTCCATCACCATTAGCTTCCATCAACACGAGCCTCCATCACCACTAGCCTCCATCACCACTAGCCTTCATCACCACTAGCCTCCATCACCACTAGCTACCACTATCCTTCATCACCACTAGCCACCATTAGCCTGCATCACCACTAGCCACCACTAGCCTTGATCACCACTAGCCACCACTAGCCTTCATCACCACCCGCCTTCATCACCACTAGCCACCACTAGCCTTCATCACCACTAGCCACCATTAGCCTCCATCACCACTAGCCTCCATCACCGCCAGCCTCCATCACCACTAGACTTCATCACCATTAGCCTTCATCACCACTAGCCACCACTAGCCTCCATCACCACTAGCCTCCATCACCATTAGCTTCCATCACCACTAGCCCATCACCACTAGCCTCCATCACCACTAGCCTTCATCACCACTAGCCTCCATCACCACTAGCCTCCCTCACCACTTGCCTCTATCACCACTAGCCTCCGTCACCACTAGCCTCAATCACCACTAGCCTCAATCACCACAAGCCACCACCACTAGGCTTCATCACCACTAGCCACCATTATCCTTCATCACCACAAGCCTCCATCACCACTAGCCTCCATCACCACTAGCCTTCATCACCATTAGCCTTCATCACCACTAGCCACCACAATGCTTCATCACCACTAGCCACCACAAGCCTTCATCACCACTAGCCTCCATCACCACTTGCCTCCATCACCATTAGCCTTCATCACCACTAGCCTCCACCACCACTAGCCTTCATCACCACTAGCCACCATTATCTTACATCACGACTAGCCCTGATCACCACTAGCCACCACTATCCTTCATCACCACTAGCCTTGATCACCAATAGCCACCACTAGCCTTCATCACCACCTGCCTTCATCACCACTAGCCACCACTAGCCTTCATCACCACTAGCCACCATTAGCCTCCATCACCACTAGCCTCCATCACCGCCAGCCTCCATCACCACTAGACTTCATCACCATTAGCCTTCATCACCACTAGCCACCACCATCCTTCATCACCACTAGCCACCACTAGCCTCCATCAACACAAGCCTCCATCACCACTAGCCTCCATCACCACTAGCCTCCATCACCACTAGCTACCACTATCCTTCATCACCACTAGCCACCACTAGCCTTGATCACCACTAGCCACCACTAGCCTTCATCACCACCCGCCTTCATCACCACTAGCCACCACTAGCCTTCATCACCACTAGCCACCATTAGCCTCCATCACCACTAGCATCCATCACCACTAGACTTCATCACCACTAGCCACCACTAGCCTCCATCACCACTAGCCTCCATCACCATTAGCTTCTATCAACACGAGCCTCCATCACCACTAGCCTCCATCACCACTAGCCTTCATCACCACTAGCCTCCATCACCACTAGCTACCACTATCCTTCATCACCACTAGCCTCCATCACCACTTGCCACCACTAGCCTTGATCACCACTAGCCACCACTAGCCTTCATCACCACTTGCCTTCATCACCACTAGCCACCCCTAGCCTCCATCACCACTAGACTCCATCACCACTAGCCTCCATCACCACTAGCCTCCATCACCACCAGCCTTCATCACCATTAGCTTCTATCAACACGAGCCTCCATCACCACTAGCCTCCATCACCACTAGCCTTCATCACCACTAGCCTCCATCACCACTAGCTACCACTATCCTTCATCACCACTAGCCTCCATCACCACTTGCCACCACTAGCCTTGATCACCACTAGCCACCACTAGCCTTCATCACCACTATCCTTCATCACCACTAGCCTCCATCACCACTAGCCACCACTTGCCTTTATCACCACTAGCCACCACTAGCCTTCACCACCACTAGCCTCCATCACCACTAGCCTTAATCACCATTTGCCTTTATCACCACTAGCCTCCCCACCACTAGCCTCCATCACCACTAGCCTCAATCACCACTAGCTTTCATCACTACTAGCTTTCATCACCATTAGCCTTTATCACCACTAGCCTCTATCACCACTAGCCTCTTTCACCACTAGCATTCATCACCACTATCCTTCATCACCACTAGCTTCCATCACCACTAGCCACCACCACCACTAGTCTCCATCACCACTAGCCTCCATCACCACTAGACTCCATCACCACTAGCCACCACCACCACTAACCACAATAACCACTAGCTTCCATCACCACTAGCCTCCATCACCATTAGCCTTCATCACCATTAGCCCTCATCACCACTAGCCACCACTAACATTCATCACCACTAGCCTTCATCACCACTAGCCACCATTAGCCTCCAACACCACTAGCCTCCATCACCACTGGCCTCCATCACCACTAGTCACCATCACCACTAGCCTTCATCACCATTAGCCTTCATCACCACTAGCCACCACTAACATTCATCACCACTAGCCTCCATCACCACTGGCCTCCATCACCACTAGCCTCCATCACCACTCTCCTTCATCACCACTCGCCTCCATCACCACGCGCCTTCATCACCACTAGTTCCATCACCACTTAGCCTTCAACACCATTAGCCTTCATCACCACTAGCCCATCACAACTTTCTCCATCACCACTAGCCTCCATCACCACTAGCCACCATCAACACTAGCCTCATCACCACTATCCTTCATCACCACTATCCTTCATCACCACTAGCCTCCATCACCACTAGCCACCATCAACACTAGCCTCATCACCACTATCCTTCACCACCACTAGCCTTTGTCACCACTAGCCTCCACCACCACTAGTCTCCATCACCACTAGCTTCCATCACCACTGGCCTTAATCACCACTAGCCTCCATCACCACTAGCCTTCATCACCACTAGATTCTATCACCACTAGCCTCTACCACCACTAGGCTCCATCACCACAAGCCACCACCACCACTAGCCACCAGGAGCCTTCATCACCACTAGCCACCACTAGCCTCCATCACCACTAGCCACCACTAGCCTTCATCACCACTAGCCACCACTAGCCTCCATCACCACTAGCCACCACTAGCCTTCATCACCACCAGCCTCCATCACAGCTAGCCACCACTACCCTTCATCACCACTAGCCTTCATCACCATTAGTCTCCATCACCACTAGCCACCACTAGCCTTCATCACCACCAGCCTCCATCACAGCTAGCCACCACTAGTCTTCATCACACTAGCCACCACTAGCCTTCACCACTAGCCTTCCAACCCCACTAGCCACCACTAACCTTCATCACCACTAGCCTCCATCACCACTTGCCTCCACCACCACAAGCCTTCATCACCACTAGCCTCCATCACCACTAGCTTTCATCACTACTAGCTTTCATCACCATTAGCCTTTATCACCACTAGCCTCTATCACCACTAGCCTCCATCACCACTAGCCTTCATCACCATTAGCCTTCATCACCACTAGCCACCACTAACATTCATCACCACTAGCCTTCATCACAACTAGCCACCATTAGCCTCCATCACCACTGGCCTCCATCACCACTCTAGCCACCATCACCACTAGCCTCCATCACCACCAGCCTTCATCACCACTCGCCTCCATCACCACTAGCCTTCATCACCACTAGCCTCCATCACCACTAGCCTCTATCACCACTAGCCTTCAACACCATTAGCCTTCATCACCACTAGCCTCCATCACAACTATCCTCCATCACCACTAGCCTCCATCACCACTAGCCTCCATCACCACTAGCCATCACTACTATCCTTCATCACCAATCACCTCCATCACCACTAGCCTTCATCACCACTAGCCTCCATCACCACTAGCCTCCATCACCACTAGCATCCATCACTACTAGCTCCATCACCACTAGTTACAATCACAACTAGTCTCCATCACCACTAGCCTCCATCACCACTAGACTCCATCACCACCCTAGCCATCACCACCACTAACCACAATAACCACTAGCTTCCATCACCACTAGCCTCCATCACCACTAGCCTTCATCACCAATCACCTCCATCACCACTAGCCTTCATCACCACTAGCCTCCATCACCACTAGCCCCCATCACCACTAGCCTTCAATACCATTAGCCTTCATCACCACTATCCTCCATCACCACTATCCTCCATCACCACTAGCCTCCATCACCACTAGCCTCCATCACCACTAGCCTCCATCACCACTAGCCACCACCACCACTAGCCTTTGTCACCACTAGCCTCCACCACCACTAGTCTCCATCACCACTAGCTTCTATCACCTTTAGACTTCATCACCACTAGCTTCCATCACCACTGGCCTTCATCACCACCAGCCTCCATCACAGCTAGCCACCACTACCCTTCATCACCACTAGCCTTCATCACCATTAGTCTCCATCACCACTAGCCACCACTAGCCTTCATCACCACCAGCCTCCATCACAGCTAGCCACCACTAGCCTTCATTACCACTAGCCTTCCAACCCCACTAGCCACCACTAACCTTCATCACCACTAGCCTCCATCACCACTTGCCTCCACCACCACCATCACCACTAGCCTCCATCACCACTAGCTTCATCACTACTAGCTTTCATCACCATTAGCCTTTATCACCACTAGCCTCTATCACCACTAGCCTCCATCACCACTAGCCTTCATCACCATTAGCCTTCATCACCACTAGCCACCACTAACATTCATCACCACTAGCTCATCACAACTAGCCACCATTAGCCTTCATCACCACTGGCCTCCATCACCACTAGCCACCATCACCACTAGCCTCCATCACCACCAGCCTTCATCACCACTCCCATCACCACTAGCCATCACCACTAGCCCATCACCACTAGCCTCTATCACCACTAGCCTTCAACACCATTAGCCTTCATCACCACTAGCCTCCATCACAACTATCCTCCATCACCACTAGCCTCCATCACCACTAGCCACCATCACCACTAGCCTGCATCACCACTATCCTTCATCACCAATCACCTCCATCACCACTAGCCTTCATCACCACTAGCCTCCATCACCACTAGCCTCCATCACCACTAGCATCCATCACTAGTAGCCTCCATCACCACTAGTTACAATCACAACTAGTCTCCATCACCACTAGCCTCCATCACCACTAGACTCCATCACCACTAGCCACCACCACCACTAACCACAATAACCACTAGCTTCCATCACCACTAGCCTCCATCACCACTAGCCTTCATCACCAATCACCTCCATCACCACTAGCCTTCATCACCACTAGCCTCCATCACCACTAGCCCCCATCACCACTAGCCTTCAATACCATTAGCCTTCATCACCACTATCCTCCATCACCACTATCCTCCATCACCACTAGCCTCCATCACCACTAGCCTCCATCACCACTAGCCTCCATCACCACTAGCCACCACCACCACTAGCCTTTGTCACCACTAGCCTCCACCACCACTAGTCTCCATCACCACTAGCTTCTATCACCTTTAGACTTCATCACCACTAGCTTCCATCACCACTGGCCTTCATCACCACTAGCCTCCATCACCACTAGCCTTCATCACCACTAGCTTCCATCACCACTAGACTCTACCACCACTAGGCTCCATCACCACAAGCCACCACCACCACTAGCCACCAGGAGCCTTCATCACCACTAGCCACCACTAGCCTCCATCACCACTAGCCACCACTAGCCTTCATCACCACTAGCCTCCATCACAGCTAGCCACCACTACTTGCCTTCATCACCACTAGCCTTCATCACCACCAGCCTCCATCACCACTAGCCACCACTAGCCTTCATCACCACTAGCCTTCCAACCCCACTAGCCACCACTAACCTTCATCACCACTAGCCTCCATCACCACTTGCCTCCACCACCACAAGCCTTCATCACCACTAGCCTCCATCACCACTAGCCACCACCACCACTAGCCACCACCACCACTAGACACCACCACCACTAGTCTCCATCACCACTAGCCTCCACCACCACTATCCCCAATCACCACTAGTCACCATCACTAGTAGCCTCCATCACCACTAGTCACAATCACCACTAGTCTCCATCACCACTAGCCTCCATCACCACTAGATTCCATCACCACTAGCCACCACCACCACTAACCACAATAACCACTAGCTTCCATCACCACTAGCCTTCATCACCATTAGCCTTCATCACCACTAGCCACCACTAACATTCATCACCACTAGCCTTCATCACCACTAGCCACCATTAGCCTCCATCACCACTGCCCTCCATCACCACTAGCCACCATCACCACTAGCCTCCATCACCACTATCCTTCATCACCACTAGCCTCCATCACCACTATACTTCATCACCACTAGCCTTCATCACCACTAGCCTCCACCAGCACTAGTCTCCATCACCACTAGCTTCTATCACCTTTAGACTTCATCACCACTAGCTTCCATCACCACTGGCCTTCATCACCACTAGCCTCCATCACCACTAGCCTTCATCACCACTAGCCTCTACCACCACTAGGCTCCATCACCACAAGCCACCACCACCACTAGCCACCAGGAGCCTTCACCACCAATATCCACCACTAGCCTTCATCACCACTAGCCTTCCAACCCCACTAGCCACCACTAACCTTCATCACCACTAGCCTCCATCACCACTTGCCTCCACCACCACAAGCCTTCATCACCACTAGCCTCCATCACCACTAGCCACCACCACCACTAGACACCACCACCACTAGCCTCCATCACCACTAGCCTCCACCACCACTATCCCCAATCACCACTAGTCACCATCACTAGTAGCCTCCATCACCACTAGTTACAATCACCACTAGTCTCCATCACCACTAGCCTCCATCACCATTAGCCTTCATCACCACTACCCACCACTAACATTCATCACCACTAGCCTTCATCACAACTAGCCACCATTAGCCTCCATCACCACTGGCCTCCATCACCACTAGCCACCATCACCACTAGCCTCCATCACCACTATCCTTCATCACCACTCGCCTCCATCACCATTAGCCTTCATCACCACTAGCCTCCATCACAACTATCCTCCATCACCACTAGCCTCCATCACCACTAGCCACCATCACCACTAGCCTGCATCACCACTATCCTTCATCACCAATCACCTCCATCACCACTAGCCTTCATCACCACTAGCCTCCATCACCACTAGCCTCCATCACCACTAGCCTTCAACACCATTAGCTTTCATCACCACCAGCCTCCATCACAACTATCCTCCATCACCACTAGCCTCCATCACCACTAGCCTCCATCAACACTAGCCTCATCACCACTATCCTTCATCACCACTATCCTTCATCACCACTAGCCTCCATCACCACTAGCCACCATCAACACTAGCCTCATCACCACTATCCTTCACCACCACTAGCCTTTGTCACCACTAGCCTCCACCACCACTAGCTTCCATCACCACTGGCCTTAATCACCACTAGCCTCCATCACCACTAGCCTTCATCACCACTAGCATCCATCACCACTAGCCTCTACCACCACTAGGCTCCATCACCACAAGCCACCACCACCACAAGCCACCAGGAGCCTTCATCACCACTAGCCACCACTAGCCTCCATCACCACTAGCCACCACTAGCCTTCATCACCACTAGCCACCACTAGCCTCCATCAACACTAGCCACCACTAGCCTTCATCACCACCAGCCTCCATCACAGCTAGCCACCACTACCCTTCATCACCACTAGCCTTCATCACCATTAGTCTCCATCACCACTAGCCACCACTAGCCTTCATCACCACCAGCCTCCATCACAGCTAGCCACCACTAGTCTTCATCACCACTAGCCACCACTAGCCTTCATTACCACTAGCCTTCCAACCCCACTAGCCACCACTAACCTTCATCACCACTAGCCTCCATCACCACTTGCCTCCACCGCCAGAAGCCTTCATCAGCACTAGCCTCCATCACCACTAGCTTTCATCACTACTAGCTTTCATCACCACTAGCCTCCATCACCACTAGCCTTCATCACCATTATCCTTCATCACCACTAGCCACCACTAACATTCATCACCACTAGCCTTCATCACAACTAGCCACCATTAGCCTCCATCACCACTGGCCTCCATCACCACTAGCCACCATCACCACTAGCCTCCATCACCACTATCCTTCATCACCACTCGCCTCCATCACCACTAGCCTTCATCACCACTAGCCTCCATCACCACTAGCCTCTATCACCACTAGCCTTCAACACCATTAGCCTTCATCACCACTAGCCTCCATCACAACTATCCTCCATCACCACTAGCCTCCATCACCACTAGCCACCATCACCACTAGCCTGCATCACCACTATCCTTCATCACCAATCACCTCCATCACCACTAGCCTTCATCACCACTAGCCTCCATCACCACTAGCCTCCATCACCACTAGCCCATCACTAGTAGCCTCCATCACCACTAGTTACAATCACAACTAGTCTCCATCACCACTAGCCTCCATCACCACTAGACTCCATCACCACTAGCCACCACCACCACTAACCACAATAACCACTAGCTTCCATCACCACTAGCCTCCATCACCACTAGCCTTCATCACCAATCACCTCCATCACCACTAGCCTTCATCACCACTAGCCTCCATCACCACTAGCCTCCATCACCACTAGCCTTCAATACCATTAGCCTTCATCACCACTAGCCTCCATCACCACTATCCTCCATCACCACTAGCCTCCATCACCACTAGCCTCCATCACCACTAGCCTCCATCACCACTAGCCACCACCACCACTAGCCTTTGTCACCACTAGCCTCCACCACCACTAGTCTCCATCACCACTAGCTTCTATCACCTTTAGACTTCATCACCACTAGCTTCCATCACCACTGGCCTTCATCACCACTAGCCTCCATCACCACTAGCCTTCATCACCACTAGCTTCCATCACCACTAGCCTCTACCACCACTAGGCTCCATCACCACAAGCCACCACCACCACTATGCTCCATCACCACAAGCCACCACCACCACTAGCCACCAGGAGCCTTCATCACCACTAGCCACCACTAGCCTCCATCACCACTAGCCACCACTAGCCTTCATCACCACCAGCCTCCATCACAGCTAGCCACCACTACCCTTCATCACCACTAGCCTTCATCACCACCAGCCTTCATCACCACTAGCCACCACTAGCCTTCATCACCACTAGCCTTCCAACCCCACTAGCCACCACTAACCTTCATCACCACTAGCCTCCATCACCACTTGCCTCCACCACCACAAGCCTTCATCACCACTAGCCTCCATCACCACTAGCCACCACCACCACTAGCCACCACCACCACTAGACACCACCACCACTAGTCTCCATCACCACTAGCCTCCACCACCACTATCCCCAATCACCACTAGTCACCATCACTAGTAGCCTCCATCACCACTAGTCACAATCACCACTAGTCTCCATCACCACTAGCCTCCATCACCACTAGACTCCATCACCACTAGCCACCACCACCACTAACCACAATAACCACTAGCTTCCATCACCACTAGCCTCCATCACCACTAGCCTTCATCACCATTAGCCTGCATCACCACTAGCCACCACTAACATTCATCACCACTAGCCTTCATCACCACTAGCCACCATTAGCCTCCATCACCACTGGCCTCCATCACCACTAGCCACCATCACCACTAGCCTCCATCACCACTATCCTTCATCACCACTAGCCTCCATCACCACTATATTTCATCACCACTAGCCTTCATCACCACTAGCCTCCACCAGCACTAGTCTCCATCACCACTAGCTTCTATCACCTTTAGACTTCATCACCACTAGCTTCCATCACCACTGGCCTTCATCACCACTAGCCTCCATCACCACTAGCCTTCATCACCACTAGCCTCTACCACCACTAGGCTCCATCACCACAAGCCACCACCACCACTAGCCACCAGGAGCCTTCACCACCAATAGCCACCACTAGCCTTCATCACCACTAGCCTTCCAACCCCACTAGCCACCACTAACCTTCATCACCACTAGCCTCCATCACCACTTGCCTCCACCACCACAAGCCTTCATCACCACTAGCCTCCATCACCACTAGCCACCACCACCACTAGCCACCACCACCACTAGACACCACCACCACTAGCCTCCACCACCACTATCCCCAATCACCACTAGTCACCATCACTAGTAGCCTCCATCACCACTAGTTACAATCACCACTAGTCTCCATCACCACTAGCCTCCATCACCACTAGACTCCATCACCACTAGCCACCACCACCACTAGCCTTCATCACCATTAGCCTTCATCACCACTAGCCACCACTAACATTCATCACCACTAGCCTTCATCACAACTAGCCACCATTAGCCTCCATCACCACTGGCCTCCGTCACCACTAGCCACCATCACCACTAGCCTCCATCACCACTATCCTTCATCACCACTCGCCTCCATCACCATTTGCCTTCATCACCACTAGCCTCCATCACAACTATCCTCCATCACCACTAGCCTCCATCACCACTAGCCACCATCACCACTAGCCTGCATCACCACTATCCTTCATCACCAATCACCTCCATCACCACTAGCCTTCATCACCACTAGCCTCCATCACCACTAGTCTCCATCACCACTAGCCTTCAATACCATTAGCCTTCATCACCACTAGCCTCCATCACCACTAGCCTCCATCACCACTAGCCTCCATCACCACTAGCCTCCATCACCACTAGCCACCACCACCACTAGCCTCCACCACCACTAGCCTCCATCACCACTAGCTTCTATCACCTTTAGATTTCATCACCACTAGCTTCCATCACCACTGGGCTTCATCACCACTAGCCTCCATCACCACTAGCATGCATCACCACTAGTTTCCATCACCACTAGCCTCTACCACCACTAGGCTCCATCACCACAAGCCTTCATCACCACTAGCCACCACTAGCCTCCATCACCACTAGCCACCACTAGCCTTCATCACCACTAGCCACCACTAGCCTTCATCACTACTAGCCTTCCAACCCCACTAGCCACCACTAACCTTCATCACCACTAGCTTCCATCACCACCAGCCTTCATCACCACTAGCTTCCATCACCACTAGCCTCTACCACCACTAGGCTCCATCACCACAAGCCACCACCACCACTAGCCACCAGGAGCCTTCATCACCACTAGCCACCACTAACCTTCATCACCACTAGCTTCCATCACCACTTGCCTCCACCACCACAAGCCTTCATCACCACTAGCCTCCATCACCACTAGCCACCACCACCACTAGCCACCACCACCACTAGACACCACCACCACTAGCCTCCATCACCACTAGCCTCCACCACCACTATCCCCAATCACCACTAGTCACCATCACTAGTAGCCTCCATCACCACTAGTTACAATCACCACTAGTCTCCATCACCACTAGCCTCCATCACCACTAGACTCCATCACCACTAGCCACCACCACCACTAACCACAATAACCACTAGCTTCCATCACCACTAGCCTCCATCACAACTATCCTCCATCACCACTATCCTTCATCACCACTATCCTTCATCACCACTAGCCTCTATCACCACTAGCCACCATCAACACTAGCCTCATCACCACTATCCTTCACCACCACTAGCCTTTGTCACCACTAGCCTCCACCACCACTAGTCTCCATCACCACTAGCTTCCATCACCACTGGCCTTAATCACCACTAGCCTCCATCACCACTAGCCTTCATCACCACTAGCTTCCATCACCACTAGCCTCTACCACCACTAGGCTCCATCACCACAAGCCACCACCACCACTAGCCACCAGGAGCCTTCATCACCACTAGCCACCACTAGCCTCCATCACCACTAGCCACCATCACCACTAGCCACCACTAGCCTCCATCACCACTAGCCACCACTAGCCTTCATCACCACCAGCCTCCATCACAGCTAGCCACCACTACCCTTCATCACCACTAGACTTCATCACCATTAGTCTCCATCACCACTAGCCACCACTAGCCTTCATCACCACCAGCCTCCATCACAGCTAGCCACCACTAGTCTTCATCACCACTAGCCCCCACTAGCCTTCATTACCACTAGCCTTCCAACCCCACTAGCCACCACTAACCTTCATCACCACTAGCCTCCATCACCACTTGCCTCCACCACCACAAGCCTTCATCACCACTAGCCTCCATCACCACTAGCTTTCATCACTACTAGCTTTCATCACCGTCTGCTAAATGACTTAAATGTAAATGTAAATTAGCCTTTATCACCACTAGCCTCTATCACCACTAGCCTCCATCACCACTAGCCTTCATCACCATTAGCCTTCATCACCACTAGCCACCACTAACATTCATCACCACTAGCCTTCATCACAACTAGCCACCATTAGCCTCCATCACCACTGGCCTCCATCACCACTAGCCACCATCACCACTAGCCTCCATCACCACTATCCTTCATCACCACTCGCCTCCATCACCACTAGCCTTCATCACCACTAGCCTCCATCACCACTAGCCTCTATCACCACTAGCCTTCAACACCATTAGCCTTCATCACCACTAGCCTCCATCACAACTATCCTCCATCACCACTAGCCTCCATCACCACTAGCCACCATCACCACTAGCCTGCATCACCACTATCCTTCATCACCAATCACCTCCATCACCACTAGCCTTCATCACCACTAGCCTCCATCACCACTAGCCTCCATCACTAGTAGCCTCCATCACCACTAGTTACAATCACAACTAGTCTCCATCACCACTAGCCTCCATTACCACTAGACTCCATCACCACTAGCCACCACCACCACTAACCACAATAACCACTAGCTTCCATCACCACTAGCCTTCATCACCATTAGTCTCCATCACCACTAGCCACCACTAGCCTTCATCACCACCAGCCTCCATCACAGCTAGCCACCACTAGTCTTCATCACCACTAGCCCCCACTAGCCTTCATTACCACTAGCCTTCCAACCCCACTAGCCACCACTAACCTTCATCACCACTAGCCTCCATCACCACTTGCCTCCACCACCACAAGCCTTCATCACCACTAGCCTCCATCACCACTAGCTTTCATCACTACTAGCTTTCATCACCGTCTGCTAAATGACTTAAATGTAAATGTAAATTAGCCTTTATCACCACTAGCCTCTATCACCACTAGCCTCCATCACCACTAGCCTTCATCACCATTAGCCTTCATCACCACTAGCCACCACTAACATTCATCACCACTAGCCTTCATCACAACTAGCCACCATTAGCCTCCATCACCACTGGCCTCCATCACCACTAGCCACCATCACCACTAGCCTCCATCACCACTATCCTTCATCACCACTCGCCTCCATCACCACTAGCCTTCATCACCACTAGCCTCCATCACCACTAGCCTCTATCACCACTAGCCTTCAACACCATTAGCCTTCATCACCACTAGCCTCCATCACAACTATCCTCCATCACCACTAGCCTCCATCACCACTAGCCACCATCACCACTAGCCTGCATCACCACTATCCTTCATCACCAATCACCTCCATCACCACTAGCCTTCATCACCACTAGCCTCCATCACCACTAGCCTCCATCACTAGTAGCCTCCATCACCACTAGTTACAATCACAACTAGTCTCCATCACCACTAGCCTCCATCACCACTAGACTCCATCACCACTAGCCACCACCACCACTAACCACAATAACCACTAGCTTCCATCACCACTAGCCTTCATCACCACTAGCCTCCATCACCACTAGCCTTCAATACCATTAGCCTTCATCACCACTAGCCTCCATCACCACTATCCTCCATCACCACTAGCCTCCATCACCACTAGCCTCCATCACCACTAGCCTCCATCACCACTAGCCACCACCACCACTAGCCTTTGTCACCACTAGCCTCCACCACCACTAGTCTCCATCACCACTAGCTTCTATCACCTTTAGACTTCATCACCACAAGCTTCCATCACCACTGGCCTTCATCACCACTAGCCTCCATCACCACTAGCCTTCATCACCACTAGCTTCCATCACCACTAGCCTCTACCACCACTAGGCTCCATCACCACAAGCCACCACCACCACTAGCCACCAGGAGCCTTCATCACCACTAGCCACAACTAGCCTCCATCACCACTAGCCACCACTAGCCTTCATCACCACCAGCCTCCATCACAGCTAGCCACCACTACCCTTCATCACCACTAGCCTTCATCACCACCAGCCTCCATCACCACTAGCCACCACTAGCCTTCATCACCACTAGCCTTCCAACCCCACTAGCCACCACTAACCTTCATCACCACTAGCCTCCATCACCACTTGCCTCCACCACCACAAGCCTTCATCACCACTAGCCTCCATCACCACTAGCCACCACCACCACTAGCCACCACCACCACTAGACACCACCACCACTAGTCTCCATCACCACTAGCCTCCACCACCACTATCCCCAATCACCACTAGTCACCATCACTAGTAGCCTCCATCACCACTAGTCACAATCACCACTAGTCTCCATCACCACTAGCCTCCATCACCACTAGACTCCATCACCACTAGCCACCACCACCACTAACCACAATAACCACTAGCTTCCATCACCACTAGCCTCCATCACCACTAGCCTTCATCACCATTAGCCTGCATCACCACTAGCCACCACTAACATTCATCACCACTAGCCTTCATCACCACTAGCCACCATTAGCCTCCATCACCACTGGCCTCCATCACCACTAGCCACCATCACCACTAGCCTCCATCACCACTATCCTTCATCACCACTAGCCTCCATCACCACTATACTTCATCACCACTAGCCTTCATCACCACTAGCCTCCACCAGCACTAGTCTCCATCACCACTAGCTTCTATCACTTTTAGACTTCATCACCACTAGCTTCCATCACCACTGGCCTTCATCACCACTAGCCTCCATCACCACTAGCCTTCATCACCACTAGCCTCTACCACCACTAGGCTCCATCACCACAAGCCACCACCACCACTAGCCACCAGGAGCCTTCACCACCAATAGCCACCACTAGCCTTCATCACCACTAGCCTTCCAACCCCACTAGCCACCACTAACCTTCATCACCACTAGCCTCCATCACCACTTGCCTCCACCACCACAAGCCTTCATCACCACTAGCCTCCATCACCACTAGCCACCACCACCACTAGCTACCACCACTACTAGACACCACCACCACTAGTCTCCATCACCACTAGCCTCCACCACCACTATCCCCAATCACCACTAGTCACCATCACTAGTAGCCTCCTTCACCACTAGTCACAATCACCACTAGTCTCCATCACCACTAGCCTCCATCACCACTAGACTCCATCACCACTAGCCACCACCACCACTAACCACAATAACCACTAGCTTCCATCACCACTAGCCTCCATCACCACTAGCCACCACTAACATTCATCACCACTAGCCTTCATCACCACTAGCCACCATTAGCCTACATCACCACTGGCCTCCATCACCACTAGCCACCATCACCACTAGCCTCCATCACCACTATCCTTCATCACCACTAGCCTTCATCACCACTAGCCTCCACCACCACTAGTCTCCATCACCACTAGCTTCTATCACCTTTAGACTTCATCACCACTAGCTTCCATCACCACTGGCCTTCATCACCACTAGCCTCCATCACCACTAGCCTTCATCACCACAAGCCACCACCACCACTAGCCACCAGGAGCCTTCATCACCACTAGCCTTCCAACCCCACTAGCCACCACTAACCTTCATCACCACTAGCCTCCATCACCACTTGCCTCCACCACCACAAGCCTTCATCACCACTAGCCTCCATCACCACTAGCCACCACCACCACTAGCCACCACCAAAACTAGACACCACCACCACTAGCCTCCATCACCACTAGCCTCCACCACCACTATCCCCAATCACCACTAGTCACCATCACTAGTAGCCTCCATCACCACTAGTTACAATCACCACTAGTCTCCATCACCACTAGCCTCCATCACCACTAGACTCCATCACCACTAGCCACCACCACCACTAACCACAATAACCACTAGCTTCCATCACCACTAGCCTTCATCACCAATCACCTCCATCACCACTAGCCTTCATCACCACTAGCCTCCATCACCACTAGCCTCCATCACCACTAGCCTTCAATACCATTAGCCTTCATCACCACTAGCCTCCATCACCACTATCCTCCATCACCACTAGCCTCCATCACCACTAGCCTCCATCACCACTAGCCTCCATCACCACTAGCCTCCATCACCACTAGCCACCACCACCACTAGCCTTTGTCACCACTAGCCTCCACCACCACTAGTTTCCATCACCACTAGCTTCTATCACCTTTAGACTTCATCACCACTAGCTTCCATCACCACTGGCCTTCATCACCACTAGCCTCCATCACCACTAGCTTTCATCATCACTAGCTTCCATCACCACTAGCCTCTACCACCACTAGGCTCCATCACCACAAGCCACCACTAGCCACCAGGAGCCTTCATCACCACTAGCCACCACTAGCCTCCATCACCACTAGCCACCACTAGCCTTCATCACCACCAGCCTCCATCACAGCTAGCCACCACTACCCTTCATCACCACTAGCATTCATCACCACCAGCCTCCATCACCACTAGCCACCACTAGCCTTCATCACCACTAGCCACCACTAGCCTTCATCACCACTAGCCTTCCAACCCCACTAGCCACCACTAACCTTCATCACCACTAGCCTCCATCACCACTTGCCTCCACCACCACAAGCTTTCATCACCACTAGCCTCCATCACCACTAGCCACCACCACCACTAGACACCACCACCACTAGCCTCCATCACCACTAGCCTCCACCACCACTATCCCCAATCACCACTAGTCACCATCACTAGTAGCCTCCATCACCACTAGTCACAATCACCACTAGTCTCCATCACCACTAGCCTCCATCACCACTAGACTCCATCCCCACTAGCCACCACCACCACTAACCACAATAACCACTAGCTTCCATCACCACTAGCCTCCATCACCACTAGTCTTCATCACCATTAGCCTTCATCACCACTAGCCACCACTAACATTCATCACCACTAGCCTTCATCACCACTAGCCACCATTAGCCTCCATCACCACTGGCCTCCATCACCACTAGCCACCATCACCACTAGCCTCCATCACCACTATCCTTCATCACCACTCGCCTCCATCACCACTAGCCTCCATCACCACTAGCCTGCATCACCACTATCCTTCATCACCAATCACCTCCATCACCACTAGCCTTCATCACCACTAGCCTCCATCACCACTAGCCTCCATCACCACTAGCCTTCAATACCATTAGCCTTCATCACCACTAGCCTCCATCACCACTATCCTCCATCACCACTAGCCACCATCACCACTAGCCTCCACCACCACTAGTCTCCATCACCACTAGCTTCTATCACCTTTGGACTTCATCACCACTAGCTTCCATCACAACTGGCCTTTATCACCACTAGCCTCCATCACCACTAGCCTTCATCACCACTAGCCTCTACCACCACTAGGCTCCATCACCACAAGCCACCACCACCACTAGCTACCAGGAGCCTTCACCACCACTAGCCACCACTAGCCTTCATCACCACCAGCCTCCATCACAGTTAGCCACCACTACCCTTCATCACCACTAGCCTTCATCACCACCAGCCTCCATCACCACTAGCCACCACTAGCCTTCATCACCGCTAGCCTTTATCACCACTAGCCACCACTAACCTTCATCACCACTAGCCTCCATCACCACTTGCCTCCACCACCACAAGCCTTCATCACCAGTAGCCTCCATCACCACTAGCTTTCATCACTACTAGCTTTCATCACCATTAGCCTTTATCACCACTAGCCTCTATCACCACTAGCCTCCATCACCTCTAGCATTCATCACCACTAGCCTCCAACACCACTAGCTTCCATCACCACTAGCCTCCATCACCACTAGCCACCACCACCACTAGCCACCACCACCACTAGACACCACCACCACTAGCCTCCATCACCACTAGCCTCCACCACCACTATCCCCAATCACCACTAGTCACCATCACTAGTAGCCTCCATCACCACTAGCCTCCATCACCACTAGACTCCATCACCACTAGCCACCACCACCACTAACCACAATAACCACTAGCTTCCATCACCACTAGCCTCCATCACCACTAGCCTTCATCACCATTAGCCTTCATCACCACTAGCCACCACTAACATTCATCACCACTAGCCTTCATCACCACTAGCCACCATCACGACTAGCCTCCATCACCACTATCCTTCATCACCACTCGCCTCCATCACCACTAGCCTCCATCACCACTAGCCTTCAACACCATTAGCCTTCATCACCACTATCCTCCATCACCACTAGCCTCCATCACCACTAGCCTCCATCACCACTAGCCACCATCACCACTAACCTGCATCACCACTATCCTTCATCACCAATCACCTCCATCACCACTAGCCTCCATCACCACTAGCCTCCATCACCACTAGCCTCCAATACCACTAGCCTTCATCACCACTAGCCTCCATCACCACTAGCCTCCATCACCACTAGCCTCCATCACCACTAGCCACCACCACCACTAGCCACCACCACCACTAGCCTTTGTCACCACTAGCCTCCACCACTACTAGTCTCCATCACCACTAGCTTCTATCACCTTTAGACTTCATCACCACTAGCTTCCATCACCACTAGCCTTCATCACCACTAGCTTCCATCACCACTAGCCTCTACCACCACTAGGCTCCATCAAAACAAGCCACCACCACCACTAGCCACCAGGAGCCTTCATCACCACTAGCCACCACTAGCCTCCATCACCACTAGCCACCACTAGCCTTCATCACTACCAGCCTCCATCACAGCTAGCCACCACTACCTTCATCACCACTAGCCTTCATCACCACCAGCCTCCATCACCACTAGCCACCACTAGCCTTCATCACCACTAGCCACCACTAGCCTTCATCACCACTAGCCTTCCAACCCCACTAGCCACCACTAACCTTCATCACCACTAGCCTCCATCACCACTTGCCTCCACCACCACAAGCCTTCATCACCACTAGCCTCCATCACCACTAGCCACCACCACCACTAGCCACCACCACCACTAGACACCACCACCACTAGCTTCCATCACCACTAGCCTCCACCACCACTATCCCCAATCACCACTAGTCACCATCACTAGTTGCCTCCATCACCACTAGCCACCACCACCACTAGCCTTCATCACCATTAGCATTCATCACCACTAGCCACCACTAACATTCATCACCACTAGCCTTCATCACCACTAGCCACCATTAGCCTCCATCACCACTGGCCTCCATCACCACTAGCCACCATCACCACTAGCCTCCATCACCACTATCCCCAATCACCACTAGTCACCATCACTAGTAGCCTCCATCACCACTAGCCTCCATCACCACTAGACTCCATCACCACTAGCCACCACCACCACTAGCCACCACCACCACTAGACACCACCACCACTAGCCTCCATCACCACTAGCCTCCACCACCACTATCCCCAATCACCACTAGTCACCATCACTAGTAGCCTCCATCACCACTAGCCTCCATCACCACTAGACTCCATCACCACTAGCCACCACCACCACTAACCACAATAACCACTAGCTTCCATCACCACTAGCCTGCATCACCACTAGCCTTCATCACCATTAGCCTTCATCACCACTAGCCACCACTAACATTCATCACCACTAGCCTTCATCACCACTAGCCACCATCACCACTAGCCTCCATCACCACTATCCTTCATCACCACTCGCCTCCATCACCACTAGCCTCCATCACCACTAGCCTTCAACACCATTAGTCTTCATCACCACTATCCTCCATCACCACTAGCCTCCATCACCACTAGCCTCCATCACCACTAGCCACCATCACCACTAACCTGCATCACCACTTATCCTTCATCACCAATCACCTCCATCACCACTAGCCTCCATCACCACTAGCCTATCCATCACCACTAGCCTCCAATACCACTAGCCTTCATCACCACTAGCCTCCATCACCACTAGCCTCCATCACCACTAGCCTCCATCACCACTAGCCACCACCACCACTAGCCACCACCACCACTAGCCTTTGTCACCACTAGCCTCCACCACTACTAGTCTCCATCACCACTAGCTTCTATCACCTTTAGACTTCATCACCACTAGCTTCCATCACCACTAGCCTTCATCACCACTAGCTTCCATCACCACTAGCCTCTACCACCACTAGGCTCCATCAAAACAAGCCACCACCACCACTAGCCACCAGGAGCCTTCATCACCACTAGCCACCACTAGCCTCCATCACCACTAGCCACCACTAGCCTTCATCACTACCAGCCTCCATCACAGCTAGCCACCACTACCCTTCATCACCACTAGCCTTCATCACCACCAGCCTCCATCACCACTAGCCACCACTAGCCTTCATCACCACTAGCCACCACTAGCCTTCATCACCACTAGCCTTCCAACCCCACTAGCCACCACTAACCTTCATCACCACTAGCCTCCATCACCACTTGCCTCCACCACCACAAGCCTTCATCACCACTAGCCTCCATCACCACTAGCCACCACCACCACTAGCCACCACCACCACTAGACACCACCACCACTAGCTTCCATCACCACTAGCCTCCACCACCACTATCCCCAATCACCACTAGTCACCATCACTAGTAGCCTCCATCACCACTAGCCACCACCACCACTAGCCTTCATCACCATTAGCATTCATCACCACTAGCCACCACTAACATTCATCACCACTAGCCTTCATCACCACTAGCCACCATTAGCCTCCATCACCACTGGCCTCCATCACCACTAGCCACCATCACCACTAGCCTCCATCACCACTATCCTTCATCACCACTCGCCTCCATCACCACTCGCCTCCATCACCACTAGCCTCCATCACCACTAGCCTCCATCACCACGAGCCTTCAACACCATTAGCCTTCATCACCACTATCCTCCATCACCACTAGCCTCCATCACCACTAGCCACCATCACCACTAGCCTGCATCACCACTCTCCTTCATCACCAATCACCTCCATCACCACTAGCCTTCATCACCACTAGCCTCCATCACCACTATCCTCCATCACCACTATCCTCCATCACCACTAGGCTCCATCACCACTAGCCTCCATCACCACTAGCCACCACCACCACTAGCCACCACCACCACTAGCCTTTGTCACCACTAGCCTCCACCACCACTAGTCTCCATCACCACCAGCTTCTATCACCTTTAGACTTCATCACCACTAGCTTCCATCACCACTAGCCTTCATCACCACTAGCTTCCATCACCACTAGCCTCTACCACCACTAGGCTCCATCACCACAAGCCACCACCACCACTAGCCACCAGGAGCCTTCATCACCACTAGCCACCACTAGCCTCCATCAAAACTAGCCACCACTAGCCTTCATCACCACCAGCCTCCATCACAGCTAGCCACCACTACCCTTCATCACCACTAGCCACCACTAGCCTTCATCACCACTAGCCACCACTAGCCTTCCAACCCCACTAGCCACCACTAACCTTCATCACCACTAGCCTCCATCACCACTTGCCTCCACCACCACAAGCCTTCATCACCACTAGCCTCCATCACCACTAGCTTTCATCACTACTAGCTTTCATCACCATTAGCCTTTATCACCACTAGCCTCTATCACCACTAGCCTCCATCACCACTAGCATTCATCACCACTAGCCTCCAACACCACTAGCTTCCATCACCACTAGCCTCCATCACCACTAGCCACCACCACCACTAGCCATCACCACCAATAGACACCACCACCACTAGCCTCCATCACCACTAGCCTCCACCACCACTATCCCCAATCACCACTAGTCACCATCACTAGTAGCCTCCATCACCACTAGTCACAATCACCACTTGTCTCCATCACCACTAGCCTCCATCACCACTAGACTCCATCACCACTAGCCACCACCACCACTAACCACAATAACCACTAGCTTCCATCACCACTAGCCTCCATCACCACTAGCCACCATCACCACTAGCCTCCATCACCACTATCATTCATCACCACTCGCCTCCAACACCACTAGCCACCACTAGCCTTCATCAACCACTAGCCTCCATCACCACTAGCCACCACTAGCCTTCATCAACCACTAGCCTCCATCACCACTAGCCACCACTAGCCTTCATCACCACGAGCCTTCATCACCACTAGCCACCACTAGCCTTCATCACCACTAGCCGCCACTAGCCTTCATCACCACTAGCCACCATCACCACTAGCCACCACTAGCCTTCATCAACACTAGCCGCCACTAGCCTCCATCACCACTAGCCTCCATCACAGCTAGCCACCACTAGCCTTCATCACCACTAGCCTCCATCACCACTAGCCACCACTAGCCTTCATCATCACGAGCCACCATTAGCCTCCATCACCACTAGCCTTCATTACCACTAGCCACCATCACCACTAGCCACCACTAGCCTTCATCCCCACTAGCCACCACTGGCCTCCATCACCACTAGCGTTCATCTCCACGAGCCTCCATCACCATTAGCCACCACTAGCCTTCATCACCACTGGCCTCCAACACCACTAGCCACCACTAGCCTTCATCAACCACTAGCCTCCAACACCACTAGCCACCACTAGCCTTCATCAACCACTAGCCTCCATCACCACTAGCACCCACTAGCCTTCATCACCATGTGCCTTCATCACCACTAGCCACCACTAGCCTTCATCACCACTAGCCGACCACTAGTCTCCATCACCACTAGCCTTCATCACCACTAGCCACCATCACCACTAGCCACCACTAGCCTTCATCACCACTAGCCGCCACTAGCCTCCATCACCACTAGCCTTCATCACCATTAGCCTTCATCACCATTAGTCTTCATCACCACTAGCCTCCATAACCATTAGCCTCCATCACCACTAGCCACCACCACCACTAGCCTCCATCACCACTAGCCTCCATCACCACTAGCCACCACTAGCCTTCATCATCACTAGCCTCCATCACCACTATTCATCATCACCACTTGTCTCCATCAACACTAACTTCATCACCACTAGCCTCCATCACCACTAGCCTCCATCACCACTAGCATTCAACACCATTAGCCTTCATCACCACTAGCCTCCATCACCACTATCCTCCATCACCACTATCCTCCATCACCACCAGCCTCCATCACCACTAGCCTTCATCACCACTAGCCTCCATCACCACTAGCCTCCATCACCACTAGCCTTCAACCCCATTAGCCTTCATTTCCACTAGCCTCCATCACCACGAGCCTCCATCACAGCTAGCCACCAATAATCTTCATCACCACTAGCCACCACTAGCCTTCATCACCTCTAGCCTCCATCACCACTAGCCTCCATCACCACTAGCCTCCATAACCACTAGCCTTCATCACCACTAGCTTCTAGCACCACTAATCTCCATCACCACTAGCCACCACCACCACTAGCCACCAGGAGCCTTCATCACCACTAACCACCACCAGCCTTCATCACCACTTGCCACCACTAGCCTTCATCACCACTAGCCTCCATCACCACTAGCCACCACTAGCCTTCATCACCACCAGCCTCCATCACAGCTAGCCACCACTAGCCTTCATCACCACTAGCCTTCCAACACCACTAGCCACCACTAGCCTTCATCACCACTAGCCTCCATCACCACTAGCCACCACTAGCCTTCATCATCACGAGCCACCATTAGCCTCCATCACCACTAGCCTCCATCACAGCTAGCCACCACTAGCCTTCATCACCACTAGCCTCCATCACCACTAGCCACCACTAGCCTTCATCATCACGAGACACCATTAGCCTCCATCACCACTAGCCTTCATTACCACTAGCCACCATCACCACTAGCCACCACTAGCCTTCATCCCCACTAGCCACCACTAGCCTTCATCACCACGAGCCTTCATCACCACTAGCCACCACTAGCCTTCATCCCCACTAGCCACCACTAGCCTCCATCACCACTAGCGTTCATCTCCACGAGCCTCCATCACCATTAGCCACCACTAGCCTTCATCACCACTGGCCTCCAACACCACTAGCCACCACTAGCCTTCATCAACCACTAGCCTCCATCACCACTAGCCACCACTAGTCTTCATCACCACGAGCCACCATTAGCCTCCATTATCACTAGCCTCCATCACCACTAGCCACCACTAGCCTCCATCACCACTAGCCTTCATCCCCACTAGCCACCACTAGCCTCCATCACCACTAGCGTTCATCTCCACGAGCCTCCATCACCATTAGCCACCACTAGCCTTCATCACCACTGGCCTCCAACACCACTAGCCACCACTAGCCTTCATCAACCACTAGCCTCCATCACCACTAGCCACCACTAGCCTTCATCACCACGAGCCACCATTAGCCTCCATTATCACTAGCCTCCATCACCACTAGCCTTCATCACCACTAGCCGCCACTAGCCTCCATCACCACTAGCCTTCATCACCACTAGCCACCATCACCACTAGCCACCACTAGCCTTCATCACCACTAGCCGCCACTAGCCTCCATCACCACTAGCCTTCATCACCATTAGCCTTCATCACCACTAGTCTCCATCACCACTAGCCTCCATAACCATTAGCCTCCATCATCACTAGCCTCCATCACCACCAGCCTTCATCACCACGAGCCTTCATCACCACTAGCCACCATCACCACTAGCCACCACTAGCCTTCATCACCACTAGCCGCCACTAGCCTCCATCACCACTAGTCTTCATCACCACTAGCCGCCACTAGCCTCCATCACCATTAGCCTTCATCACCACTAGTCTCCATCACCACTAGCCTCCATAACCATTAGCCTCCATCATCACTAGCCTCCATCACCACTAGCCATCATCACCACTAGACACCACTAGCCTTCATCACCACTAGCCGCCACTAGCCTCCATCACCACTAGCCTTCATCACCATTAGCCTTCATCACCACTAGTCTCCATCACCACTAGCCTCCATAACCATTAGCCTCCATCACCACTTGCCACCACCACCACTTGCCACCACCACCACTAGCCTCCATCACCACTAGCATTCAACACCATTAGCCTTCATCACCACATTTTCCATCACCACTATCCTCCATCACCACTAGCCTCCATCACCACTAGCCTTTGTCACCACTAGCCACCACCACCACTAGCTTCCATCACCACTGGCTCCCATCACCACTAGCCACCATCACCACTAGCCTCCATCACCACTATCCACCATCACCACTAGCCTCCATATCCACTAGCCTCTATCACCACTATTCTCCATCACCTCTAGCCACCATCACCACTAGCCACTATCACCACCTGCCACCATCACCACTAGCCTCCATCACCACTAGCCTCAATCACCACTAGTCTCCATCTCCACTAGCCACCGTCACCATTGGCCACCATCACCACTAGCCTCCATCACCACTAGCCACCATCACCACCAGCCTCTTGGAGTGGCTCCTGCTGTGACTCCTGCTACTGCGGTCTCGGTCTCTCTCCCGGTCCCTGGCTGGTCCTTGTTCCTGCTCCTACTGCGGCTGTAGCTACTAGCCTCCATCACCACTGGCCTCCATCACCACCAGCAGTGTGGAGTGCAATTGAGATTCCGTCATCTGTGGATCACCACTAGCCTCCTTCACCACTAGTCTTCGTCACCACCAGCCTCCATCACCACCAGCCACCATCACTACCAGCCTCCATCACCACTAGCCTCCATCACCACTGGCCTCCATCACCACTGGCCTCCATCACCACTAGCCACCATCACCACTAGACACAATCACCACTAGCCACCATCACCACTAGCCTCCATCACCACTAGCCTCCATTACCACTAGCCTCTATCACCACTAGCCTCCATTACCACTAGCCTCTATCACCACTAGCCTCCATCATCACTAAACTCCATCACCACTAGCCTCAATCACCTCTAGCCACCATCACCACTAGCCACCATCACCACTAGCCACCATCACCACTAGCCACCATCACCACTAGCCACCATCACCACTAGCCTCCATCACCACCAGCCTCCATCACCACTAGCCTCCATCACCACTGGCCTCCATCACCACTAGCCACCATCACCACCAGCAGTGTGGTGCAATTGAGATTGCGTCATCTGTGGATCACCACTAGCCTCCTTCACCACTAGTCTTCGTCACCACCAGCCACTATCACCACTAGCCACCATCACCACCAGCCTCCATCACCACTAGGCACCATCACTACCAGCCTCCATCACCATTAGCCTCCATCACCACTAGCTCTCCATCACAGCTAGCCACCACTAGCCTTCATCACCACTAGCCTCCATCACCACTAGCCACCACTAGCCTTCATCATCACGAGACACCATTAGCCTCCATCACCACTAGCCTTCATTACCACTAGCCACCATCACCACTAGCCACCACTAGCCTTCATCCCCACTAGCCACCACTAGCCTTCATCACCACGAGCCTTCATCACCACTAGCCACCACTAGCCTTCATCCCCACTAGCCACCACTAGCCTCCATCACCACTAGCGTTCATCTCCACGAGCCTCCATCACCATTAGCCACCACTAGCCTTCATCACCACTGGCCTCCAACACCACTAGCCACCACTAGCCTTCATCAACCACTAGCCTCCATCACCACTAGCCACCACTAGTCTTCATCACCACGAGCCACCATTAGCCTCCATTATCACTAGCCTCCATCACCACTAGCCACCACTAGCCTCCATCACCACTAGCCTTCATCCCCACTAGCCACCACTAGCCTCCATCACCACTAGCGTTCATCTCCACGAGCCTCCATCACCATTAGCCACCACTAGCCTTCATCACCACTGGCCTCCAACACCACTAGCCACCACTAGCCTTCATCAACCACTAGCCTCCATCACCACTAGCCACCACTAGCCTTCATCACCACGAGCCACCATTAGCCTCCATTATCACTAGCCTCCATCACCACTAGCCTTCATCACCACTAGCCGCCACTAGCCTCCATCACCACTAGCCTTCATCACCACTAGCCACCATCACCACTAGCCACCACTAGCCTTCATCACCACTAGCCGCCACTAGCCTCCATCACCACTAGCCTTCATCACCATTAGCCTTCATCACCACTAGTCTCCATCACCACTAGCCTCCATAACCATTAGCCTCCATCATCACTAGCCTCCATCACCACCAGCCTTCATCACCACGAGCCTTCATCACCACTAGCCACCATCACCACTAGCCACCACTAGCCTTCATCACCACTAGCCGCCACTAGCCTCCATCACCACTAGTCTTCATCACCACTAGCCGCCACTAGCCTCCATCACCATTAGCCTTCATCACCACTAGTCTCCATCACCACTAGCCTCCATAACCATTAGCCTCCATCATCACTAGCCTCCATCACCACTAGCCATCATCACCACTAGACACCACTAGCCTTCATCACCACTAGCCGCCACTAGCCTCCATCACCACTAGCCTTCATCACCATTAGCCTTCATCACCACTAGTCTCCATCACCACTAGCCTCCATAACCATTAGCCTCCATCACCACTTGCCACCACCACCACTTGCCACCACCACCACTAGCCTCCATCACCACTAGCATTCAACACCATTAGCCTTCATCACCACATTTTCCATCACCACTATCCTCCATCACCACTAGCCTCCATCACCACTAGCCTTTGTCACCACTAGCCACCACCACCACTAGCTTCCATCACCACTGGCTCCCATCACCACTAGCCACCATCACCACTAGCCTCCATCACCACTATCCACCATCACCACTAGCCTCCATATCCACTAGCCTCTATCACCACTATTCTCCATCACCTCTAGCCACCATCACCACTAGCCACTATCACCACCTGCCACCATCACCACTAGCCTCCATCACCACTAGCCTCAATCACCACTAGTCTCCATCTCCACTAGCCACCGTCACCATTGGCCACCATCACCACTAGCCTCCATCACCACTAGCCACCATCACCACCAGCCTCTTGGAGTGGCTCCTGCTGTGACTCCTGCTACTGCGGTCTCGGTCTCTCTCCCGGTCCCTGGCCCGGTCCTTGTTCCTGCTCCTACTGCGGCTGTAGCTACTAGCCTCCATCACCACTGGCCTCCATCACCACCAGCAGTGTGGAGTGCAATTGAGATTCCGTCATCTGTGGATCACCACTAGCCTCCTTCACCACTAGTCTTCGTCACCACCAGCCTCCATCACCACCAGCCACCATCACTACCAGCCTCCATCACCACTAGCCTCCATCACCACTGGCCTCCATCACCACTGGCCTCCATCACCACTAGCCACCATCACCACTAGACACAATCACCACTAGCCACCATCACCACTAGCCTCCATCACCACTAGCCTCCATTACCACTAGCCTCTATCACCACTAGCCTCCATTACCACTAGCCTCTATCACCACTAGCCTCCATCATCACTAAACTCCATCACCACTAGCCTCAATCACCTCTAGCCACCATCACCACTAGCCACCATCACCACTAGCCACCATCACCACTAGCCACCATCACCACTAGCCACCATCACCACTAGCCTCCATCACCACCAGCCTCCATCACCACTAGCCTCCATCACCACTGGCCTCCATCACCACTAGCCACCATCACCACCAGCAGTGTGGTGCAATTGAGATTGCGTCATCTGTGGATCACCACTAGCCTCCTTCACCACTAGTCTTCGTCACCACCAGCCACTATCACCACTAGCCACCATCACCACCAGCCTCCATCACCACTAGGCACCATCACTACCAGCCTCCATCACCATTAGCCTCCATCACCACTAGCCTCCATCACAGCTAGCCACCACTAGCCTTCATCACCACTAGCCTCCATCACCACTAGCCACCACTAGCCTTCATCATCACGAGACACCATTAGCCTCCATCACCACTAGCCTTCATTACCACTAGCCACCATCACCACTAGCCACCACTAGCCTTCATCCCCACTAGCCACCACTAGCCTTCATCACCACGAGCCTTCATCACCACTAGCCACCACTAGCCTTCATCCCCACTAGCCACCACTAGCCTCCATCACCACTAGCGTTCATCTCCACGAGCCTCCATCACCATTAGCCACCACTAGCCTTCATCACCACTGGCCTCCAACACCACTAGCCACCACTAGCCTTCATCAACCACTAGCCTCCATCACCACTAGCCACCACTAGTCTTCATCACCACGAGCCACCATTAGCCTCCATTATCACTAGCCTCCATCACCACTAGCCACCACTAGCCTCCATCACCACTAGCCTTCATCCCCACTAGCCACCACTAGCCTCCATCACCACTAGCGTTCATCTCCACGAGCCTCCATCACCATTAGCCACCACTAGCCTTCATCACCACTGGCCTCCAACACCACTAGCCACCACTAGCCTTCATCAACCACTAGCCTCCATCACCACTAGCCACCACTAGCCTTCATCACCACGAGCCACCATTAGCCTCCATTATCACTAGCCTCCATATCCACTAGCCTCTATCACCACTATTCTCCATCACCTCTAGCCACCATCACCACTAGCCACTATCACCACCTGCCACCATCACCACTAGCCTCCATCACCACTAGCCTCAATCACCACTAGTCTCCATCTCCACTAGCCACCGTCACCATTGGCCACCATCACCACTAGCCTCCATCACCACTAGCCACCATCACCACCAGCCTCTTGGAGTGGCTCCTGCTGTGACTCCTGCTACTGCGGTCTCGGTCTCTCTCCCGGTCCCTGGCCCGGTCCTTGTTCCTGCTCCTACTGCGGCTGTAGCTACTAGCCTCCATCACCACTGGCCTCCATCACCACCAGCAGTGTGGAGTGCAATTGAGATTCCGTCATCTGTGGATCACCACTAGCCTCCTTCACCACTAGTCTTCGTCACCACCAGCCTCCATCACCACCAGCCACCATCACTACCAGCCTCCATCACCACTAGCCTCCATCACCACTGGCCTCCATCACCACTGGCCTCCATCACCACTAGCCACCATCACCACTAGACACAATCACCACTAGCCACCATCACCACTAGCCTCCATCACCACTAGCCTCCATTACCACTAGCCTCTATCACCACTAGCCTCCATTACCACTAGCCTCTATCACCACTAGCCTCCATCATCACTAAACTCCATCACCACTAGCCTCAATCACCTCTAGCCACCATCACCACTAGCCACCATCACCACTAGCCACCATCACCACTAGCCACCATCACCACTAGCCTCCATCACCACCAGCCTCCATCACCACTAGCCTCCATCACCACTGGCCTCCATCACCACTAGCCACCATCACCACCAGCAGTGTGGTGCAATTGAGATTGCGTCATCTGTGGATCACCACTAGCCTCCTTCACCACTAGTCTTCGTCACCACCAGCCACTATCACCACTAGCCACCATCACCACCAGCCTCCATCACCACTAGGCACCATCACTACCAGCCTCCATCACCATTAGCCTCCATCACCACTAGCCTCCATCACAGCTAGCCACCACTAGCCTTCATCACCACTAGCCTCCATCACCACTAGCCACCACTAGCCTTCATCATCACGAGACACCATTAGCCTCCATCACCACTAGCCTTCATTACCACTAGCCACCATCACCACTAGCCACCACTAGCCTTCATCCCCACTAGCCACCACTAGCCTTCATCACCACGAGCCTTCATCACCACTAGCCACCACTAGCCTTCATCCCCACTAGCCACCACTAGCCTCCATCACCACTAGCGTTCATCTCCACGAGCCTCCATCACCATTAGCCACCACTAGCCTTCATCACCACTGGCCTCCAACACCACTAGCCACCACTAGCCTTCATCAACCACTAGCCTCCATCACCACTAGCCACCACTAGTCTTCATCACCACGAGCCACCATTAGCCTCCATTATCACTAGCCTCCATCACCACTAGCCACCACTAGCCTCCATCACCACTAGCCTTCATCCCCACTAGCCACCACTAGCCTCCATCACCACTAGCGTTCATCTCCACGAGCCTCCATCACCATTAGCCACCACTAGCCTTCATCACCACTGGCCTCCAACACCACTAGCCACCACTAGCCTTCATCAACCACTAGCCTCCATCACCACTAGCCACCACTAGCCTTCATCACCACGAGCCACCATTAGCCTCCATTATCACTAGCCTCCATCACCACTAGCCTTCATCACCACTAGCCGCCACTAGCCTCCATCACCACTAGCCTTCATCACCACTAGCCACCATCACCACTAGCCACCACTAGCCTTCATCACCACTAGCCGCCACTAGCCTCCATCACCACTAGCCTTCATCACCATTAGCCTTCATCACCACTAGTCTCCATCACCACTAGCCTCCATAACCATTAGCCTCCATCATCACTAGCCTCCATCACCACCAGCCTTCATCACCACGAGCCTTCATCACCACTAGCCACCATCACCACTAGCCACCACTAGCCTTCATCACCACTAGCCGCCACTAGCCTCCATCACCACTAGTCTTCATCACCACTAGCCGCCACTAGCCTCCATCACCATTAGCCTTCATCACCACTAGTCTCCATCACCACTAGCCTCCATAACCATTAGCCTCCATCATCACTAGCCTCCATCACCACTAGCCATCATCACCACTAGACACCACTAGCCTTCATCACCACTAGCCGCCACTAGCCTCCATCACCACTAGCCTTCATCACCATTAGCCTTCATCACCACTAGTCTCCATCACCACTAGCCTCCATAACCATTAGCCTCCATCACCACTTGCCACCACCACCACTTGCCACCACCACCACTAGCCTCCATCACCACTAGCATTCAACACCATTAGCCTTCATCACCACATTTTCCATCACCACTATCCTCCATCACCACTAGCCTCCATCACCACTAGCCTTTGTCACCACTAGCCACCACCACCACTAGCTTCCATCACCACTGCCTCCCATCACCACTAGCCACCATCACCACTAGCCTCCATCACCACTATCCACCATCACCACTAGCCTCCATATCCACTAGCCTCTATCACCACTATTCTCCATCACCTCTAGCCACCATCACCACTAGCCACTATCACCACCTGCCACCATCACCACTAGCCTCCATCACCACTAGCCTCAATCACCACTAGTCTCCATCTCCACTAGCCACCGTCACCATTGGCCACCATCACCACTAGCCTCCATCACCACTAGCCACCATCACCACCAGCCTCTTGGAGTGGCTCCTGCTGTGACTCCTGCTACTGCGGTCTCGGTCTCTCTCCCGGTCCCTGGCCCGGTCCTTGTTCCTGCTCCTACTGCGGCTGTAGCTACTAGCCTCCATCACCACTGGCATCCATCACCACCAGCAGTGTGGAGTGCAATTGAGATTCCGTCATCTGTGGATCACCACTAGCCTCCTTCACCACTAGTCTTCGTCACCACCAGCCTCCATCACCACCAGCCACCATCACTACCAGCCTCCATCACCACTAGCCTCCATCACCACTGGCCTCCATCACCACTGGCCTCCATCACCACTAGCCACCATCACCACTAGACACAATCACCACTAGCCACCATCACCACTAGCCTCCATCACCACTAGCCTCCATTACCACTAGCCTCTATCACCACTAGCCTCCATTACCACTAGCCTCTATCACCACTAGCCTCCATCATCACTAAACTCCATCACCACTAGCCTCAATCACCTCTAGCCACCATCACCACTAGCCACCATCACCACTAGCCACCATCACCACTAGCCACCATCACCACTAGCCTCCATCACCACCAGCCTCCATCACCACTAGCCTCCATCACCACTGGCCTCCATCACCACTAGCCACCATCACCACCAGCAGTGTGGTGCAATTGAGATTGCGTCATCTGTGGATCACCACTAGCCTCCTTCACCACTAGTCTTCGTCACCACCAGCCACTATCACCACTAGCCACCATCACCACCAGCCTCCATCACCACTAGGCACCATCACTACCAGCCTCCATCACCACTAGCCTCCATCACCACTGGCCTCTATCACCACTAGCCACCATCTCCACTAACCTCTATCACCACTAGCCTCCATCACCACTAGCCTCCATCACCACTAGCTCCATCACCACTAGCATTCAACACCATTAGCCTTCATCACCACTAGCCTCCATCACCACTATCCTCCATCACCACTATCCTCCATCACCACCAGCCTCCATCACCACTAGCCTTCATCACCACTAGCCTCCATCACCACTAGCCTCCATCACCACTAGCCTTCAACCCCATTAGCCTTCATTTCCACTAGCCTCCATCACCACGAGCCTCCATCACAGCTAGCCACCAATAATCTTCATCACCACTAGCCACCACTAGCCTTCATCACCTCTAGCCTCCATCACCACTAGCCTCCATCACCACTAGCCTCCATAACCACTAGCCTCCATCACCACTAGCTTCTAGCACCACTAATCTCCATCACCACTAGCCACCACCACCACTAGCCACCAGGAGCCTTCATCACCACTAACCACCACCAGCTTTCATCACCACTTGCCACCACTAGCCTTCATCACCACTAGCCTCCATCACCACTAGCCACCACTAGCCTTCATCACCACCAGCCTCCATCACAGCTAGCCACCACTAGCCTTCATCACCACTAGCCACCACTATCCTTCATCACCACTAGCCTTCCAACACCACTAGCCACCACTAGCCTTCATCACCACTAGCCTCCATCACCACTAGCCACCACTAGCCTTCATCATCACGAGCCACCATTAGCCTCCATCACCACTAGCCTCCATCACAGCTAGCCACCACTAGCCTTCATCACCACTAGCCTCCATCACCACTAGCCACCACTAGCCTTCATCATCACGAGACACCATTAGCCTCCATCACCACTAGCCTTCATTACCACTAGCCACCATCACCACTAGCCACCACTAGCCTTCATCCCCACTAGCCACCACTAGCCTTCATCACCACGAGCCTTCATCACCACTAGCCACCACTAGCCTTCATCCCCACTAGCCACCACTAGCCTCCATCACCACTAGCGTTCATCTCCACGAGCCTCCATCACCATTAGCCACCACTAGCCTTCATCACCACTGGCCTCCAACCCCACTAGCCACCACTAGCCTTCATCAACCACTAGCCTCCATCACCACTAGCCACCACTAGCCTTCATCACCACGAGCCACCATTAGCCTCCATTATCACTAGCCTCCATCACCACTAGCCACCACTAGCCTCCATCACCACTAGCCTTCATCCCCACTAGCCACCACTAGCCTCCATCACCACTAGCGTTCATCTCCACGAGCCTCCATCACCATTAGCCACCACTAGCCTTCATCACCACTGGCCTCCAACACCACTAGCCACCACTAGCCTTCATCAACCACTAGCCTCCATCACCACTAGCCACCACTAGCCTTCATCACCACGAGCCACCATTAGCCTCCATTATCACTAGCCTCCATCACCACTAGCCTTCATCACCACGAGCCTTCATCACCACTAGCCACCATCACCACTAGCCACCACTAGCCTTCATCACCACTAGCCGCCACTAGCCTCCATCACCACTAGCCTTCATCACCACTAGCCACCATCACCACTAGCCACCACTAGCCTTCATCACCACTAGCCGCCACTAGCCTCCATCACCACTAGCCTTCATCACCATTAGCCTTCATCACCACTAGTCTCCATCACCACTAGCCTCCATAACCATTAGCCTCCATCATCACTAGCCTCCATCACCACCAGCCTTCATCACCACGAGCCTTCATCACCACTAGCCACCATCACCACTAGCCACCACTAGCCTCCATCACCATTAGCCTTCATCACCACTAGTCTCCATCACCACTAGCCTCCATAACCATTAGCCTCCATCATCACTAGCCTCCATCACCACTAGCCATCATCACCACTAGACACCACTAGCCTTCATCACCACTAGCCGCCACTAGCCTCCATCACCACTAGCCTTCATCACCATTAGCCTTCATCACCACTAGTCTCCATCACCACTAGCCTCCATAACCATTAGCCTCCATCACCACTTGCCACCACCACCACTTGCCACCACCACCACTAGCCTCCATCAACACTAGCATTCAACACCATTAGCCTTCATAACCACATTTTCCATCACCACTATCCTCCATCACCACTAGCCTCCATCACCACTAGCCTTTGTCACCACTAGCCACCACCACCACTAGCTTCCATCACCACTGGCTCCCATCACCACTAGCCACCATCACCACTAGCCTCCATCACCACTATCCACCATCACCACTAGCCTCCATATCCACTAGCCTCTATCACCACTATTCTCCATCACCTCTAGCCACCATCACCACTAGCCACTATCACCACCTGCCACCATCACCACTAGCCTCCATCACCACTAGCCTCAATCACCACTAGTCTCCATCTCCACTAGCCACCGTCACCATTGGCCACCATCACCACTAGCCTCCATCACCACTAGCCACCATCACCACCAGCCTCTTGGAGTGGCTCCTGCTGTGACTCCTGCTACTGCGGTCTCGGTCTCTCTCCCGTCCCTGGCCCGGTCCTTGTTCCTGCTCCTACTGCGGCTGTAGCTACTAGCCTCCATCACCACTGGCCTCCATCACCACCAGCAGTGTGGAGTGCAATTGAGATTCCGTCATCTGTGGATCACCACTAGCCTCCTTCACCACTAGTCCTCGTCACCACCAGCCACCATCACCACCAGCCTCCATCACCACTAGCCACCATCACTACCAGCCTCCATCACCACTAGCCTCCATCACCACTGGCCTCCATCACCACTGGCCTCCATCACCACTAGCCACCATCACCACTAGACACAATCACCACTAGCCTCTATCACCACTAGCCTCCATTACCACTAGCCTCTATCACCACTAGCCTCCATCATCACTAAACTCCATCACCACTAGCCTCGATCACCTCTAGCCACCATCACCACTAGCCACCATCACCACTAGCCACCATCACCACTAGCCACCATCACCACTAGCCACCATCACCACTAGCCTCCATCACCACTAGCCTCCATTACCACTAGCCTCTATCACCACTAGCCTCCATTACCACTAGCCTCTATCACCACTAGCCTCCATCATCACTAAACTCCATCACCACTAGCCTCAATCACCTCTAGCCACCATCACCACTAGCCACCATCACCACTAGCCACCATCACCACTAGCCACCATCACCACTAGCCACCATCACCACTAGCCTCCATCACCACCAGCCTCCATCACCACTAGCCTCCATCACCACTGGCCTCCATCACCACTAGCCACCATCACCACCAGCAGTGTGGTGCAATTGAGATTGCGTCATCTGTGGATCACCACTAGCCTCCTTCACCACTAGTTTTCGTCACCACCAGCCACTATCACCACTAGCCACCATCACCACCAGCCTCCATCACCACTAGGCACCATCACTACCAGCCTCCATCACCACTAGCCTCCATCACCACTGGCCTCTATCACCACTAGCCACCATCTCCACTAACCTCTATCACCACTAGCCTCCATCACCACTAGCCTCCATCACCACTAGCCTCCATCACCACTAGCATTCAACACCATTAGCCTTCATCACCACTAGCCTCCATCACCACTATCCTCCATCACCACTATCCTCCATCACCACCAGCCTCCATCACCACTAGCCTTCATCACCACTAGCCTCCATCACCACTAGCCTCCATCACCACTAGCCTTCAACCCCATTAGCCTTCATTTCCACTAGCCTCCATCACCACGAGCCTCCATCACAGCTAGCCACCAATAATCTTCATCACCACTAGCCACCACTAGCCTTCATCACCTCTAGCCTCCATCACCACTAGCCTCCATCACCACTAGCCTCCATAACCACTAGCCTCCATCACCACTAGCTTCTAGCACCACTAATCTCCATCACCACTAGCCACCACCACCACTAGCCACCAGGAGCCTTCATCACCACTAACCACCACCAGCTTTCATCACCACTTGCCACCACTAGCCTTCATCACCACTAGCCTCCATCACCACTAGCCACCACTAGCCTTCATCACCACCAGCCTCCATCACAGCTAGCCACCACTAGCCTTCATCACCACTAGCCACCACTATCCTTCATCACCACTAGCCTTCCAACACCACTAGCCACCACTAGCCTTCATCACCACTAGCCTCCATCACCACTAGCCACCACTAGCCTTCATCATCACGAGCCACCATTAGCCTCCATCACCACTAGCCTCCATCACAGCTAGCCACCACTAGCCTTCATCACCACTAGCCTCCATCACCACTAGCCACCACTAGCCTTCATCATCACGAGACACCATTAGCCTCCATCACCACTAGCCTTCATTACCACTAGCCACCATCACCACTAGCCACCACTAGCCTTCATCCCCACTAGCCACCACTAGCCTTCATCACCACGAGCCTTCATCACCACTAGCCACCACTAGCCTTCATCCCCACTAGCCACCACTAGCCTCCATCACCACTAGCGTTCATCTCCACGAGCCTCCATCACCATTAGCCACCACTAGCCTTCATCACCACTGGCCTCCAACACCACTAGCCACCACTAGCCTTCATCAACCACTAGCCTCCATCACCACTAGCCACCACTAGCCTTCATCACCACGAGCCACCATTAGCCTCCATTATCACTAGCCTCCATCACCACTAGCCACCACTAGCCTCCATCACCACTAGCCTTCATCCCCACTAGCCACCACTAGCCTCCATCACCACTAGCGTTCATCTCCACGAGCCTCCATCACCATTAGCCACCACTAGCCTTCATCACCACTGGCCTCCAACACCACTAGCCACCACTAGCCTTCATCAACCACTAGCCTCCATCACCACTAGCCACCACTAGCCTTCATCACCACGAGCCACCATTAGCCTCCATTATCACTAGCCTCCATCACCACTAGCCTTCATCACCACGAGCCTTCATCACCACTAGCCACCATCACCACTAGCCACCACTAGCCTTCATCACCACTAGCCGCCACTAGCCTCCATCACCACTAGCCTTCATCACCACTAGCCACCATCACCACTAGCCACCACTAGCCTTCATCACCACTAGCCGCCACTAGCCTCCATCACCACTAGCCTTCATCACCATTAGCCTTCATCACCACTAGTCTCCATCACCACTAGCCTCCATAACCATTAGCCTCCATCATCACTAGCCTCCATCACCACCAGCCTTCATCACCACGAGCCTTCATCACCACTAGCCACCATCACCACTAGCCACCACTAGCCTCCATCACCATTAGCCTTCATCACCACTAGTCTCCATCACCACTAGCCTCCATAACCATTAGCCTCCATCATCACTAGCCTCCATCACCACTAGCCATCATCACCACTAGACACCACTAGCCTTCATCACCACTAGCCACCACTAGCCTCCATCACCACTAGCCTTCATCACCATTAGCCTTCATCACCACTAGTCTCCATCACCATTAGCCTCCATAACCATTAGCCTCCATCACCACTTGCCACCACCACCACTTGCCACCACCACCACTAGCCTCCATCAACACTAGCATTCAACACCATTAGCCTTCATCACCACATTTTCCTTCACCACTAGTCTTCGTCACCACCAGCCACTATCACCACTAGCCACCATCACCACCAGCCTCCATCACCACTAGGCACCATCACTACCAGCCTCCATCACCACTAGCCTCCATCACCACTGGCCTCTATCACCACTAGCCACCATCTCCACTAACCTCTATCACCACTAGCCTCCATCACCACTAGCCTCTATCACCACTAGCCTTCAACCCCATTAGCCTTCATTTCCACTAGCCACCACCACCACTAGCTTCCATCACCACTGGCTCCCATCACCACTAGCCACCATCACCACTAGCCTCCATCACCACTATCCACCATCACCACTAGCCTCCATATCCACTAGCCTCTATCACCACTATTCTCCATCACCTCTAGCCACCATCACCACTAGCCACTATCACCACCTGCCACCATCACCACTAGCCTCCATCACCACTAGCCTCAATCACCACTAGTCTCCATCTCCACTAGCCACCGTCACCATTGGCCACCATCACCACTAGCCTCCATCACCACTAGCCACCATCACCACCAGCCTCTTGGAGTGGCTCCTGCTGTGACTCCTGCTACTGCGGTCTCGGTCTCTCTCCCGGTCCCTGGCCCGGTCCTTGTTCCTGCTCCTACTGCGGCTGTAGCTACTAGCCTCCATCACCACTGGCCTCCATCACCACCAGCAGTGTGGAGTGCAATTGAGATTCCGTCATCTGTGGATCACCACTAGCCTCCTTCACCACTAGTCTTCGTCACCACCAGCCACCATCACCACCAGCCTCCATCACCACTAGCCACCATCACTACCAGCCTCCATCACCACTAGCCTCCATCACCACTGGCCTCCATCACCACTGGCCTCCATCACCACTAGCCACCATCACCACTAGACACAATCACCACTAGCCTCTATCACCACTAGCCTCCATTACCACTAGCCTCTATCACCACTAGCCTCCATCATCACTAAACTCCATCACCACTAGCCTCGATCACCTCTAGCCACCATCACCACTAGCCACCATCACCACTAGCCACCATCACCACTAGCCACCATCACCACTAGCCACCATCACCACTAGCCTCCATCACCACCAGCCTCCATCACCACTAGCCTCCATCACCACTGGCCTCCATCACCACTAGCCACCATCACCACCAGCAGTGTGGAGTGCAATTGAGATTGCGTCATCTGTGGATCACCACTAGCCTCCTTCACCACTAGTCTTCGTCACCACCAGCCACTATCACCACTAGCCACCATCACCACCAGCCTCCATCACCACTAGGCACCATCACTACCAGCCTCCATCACCACTAGCCTCCATCACCACTGGCCTCTATCACCACTAGCCACCATCTCCACTAACCTCTATCACCACTAGCCTCCATCACCACTAGCCTCTATCACCACTAGCCTTCAACCCCATTAGCCTTCATTTCCACTAGCCACCATCACCACTAGCCAAAATGTGCCAATGAACTAAGTGCAGCAACGTAAGAGTGCTGTGAGAGACTCATGGTCTTGTTAACAGGTTCCATATGAGGCTGCTTGGCCTAGCTGGGTCTGGGTCGGGCTGACCCTATTCACAGTTTTGAGCCTGGCACCACCAACACACTTTCTGTCTTCTCTCATTTGGGCTGTCCATGCTTTACCCGACACCTGTACTGTGATTGGATAACCTTTTGTCTCGACAAACAAATTCTACTTGTTTCTCTTGTCTCGCCCTCTCTTTGTCTGTCTCTTTGTCTATTCAGTAGAGGTGCCACACCCCAGACAATGTTATTTCTGAAATGTTGAAATACGGAAGAAAGAAAACAATGGAAAACTGGACCCATTTTAAACAAGCTTCATCTCCACGGTGCAAAGAAAGATGAATACTCTTTTTTTTCTGTTAGTGTGTAAGCCATTGTTATCCCCTGTGTTACCTTAGACTAATGTACATGATGCATATATGTCAGACTGAGTAGTATCTTTCTTGTACCAGTTTTATATTTTGCTTGTGTCTGTTGGTATCTTGTAAGATGTCCATTTCAATAGCTGCATATGTTCAATATCCATCTACACTGAGTGTACAAAACATTTCCATGACATACACTAACCAGGTGAATCCAGGTGAAAGCTATGATCCCTTGTTGATGTCACCTGTTAAATCCACTTCATTCAGTGTAGATGAAGGGGAGGAGACAGGTTAAAGAATGATTTTAAAATATTGAGACAATTGAGACATGGATTGTATATATGTGCCATTCAGAAGGTGAATGGGCAAGACAAAATATTTAAGTGCCTTTGAACAGGGTATGGTAGTAGGTGCCAGGCACACCAGATTGAGTGTGTCTAGAACTGCAACGCTGCTGGGTTTTTCATGGTCAACAGTTTCCTGTGTGTATCAAGAATGGTCCAACACCCAAAGGACATCCAGCCAGCTTGACACAACTGTGGGAAGAATTGGAGTCAACATGGGCCAGCATTCCTGTGGAATGCGTTCAACACCTTGTAGAATCTATGCCCCGGCAAATTGAGGCTGGTATGAGAGCAAAAGGGGTGCAACTCAATATTAAGAAGTTGTTCCTAATGTTTTCTACACTCGGTGTATATCAGCATGCTCAGTATATCAGTGCCCCCCCCCCCTCTTTCTCTCTCTCTCTGTCTCAGACACGCGCACAAGCAGTTGGTCTTGGCTCACCCTCTGTCTTTCCAGACTTTGAAGGGAGTTCAGACGTCTAATATAAGACAGGTCCCACCACAACAAAAGATCTCACTTTGAGTTAGAATAAACAATATCTCTCTCTTCCACCCTTTCTGTCTGTCCCCCACTCTCATTTTCCCTTCTTGGTGTTATTTCGCTCTTGGCAAGAGGAGAAGTATGTGCACTTGTTATGCGTTTTCCATGGTAGCCTTTCCTCTGGAATAGATTAGCAGCAGCGAGTGAAAGGGTGCGCTGAACAAGTGAGATAGAGATAATGAGGTATAAGGAGACGGGAGACATTGGGCTGAAAGAGATGGACTTAATTTTCCTGATTAATCTGGTGCGATACGAATCTGTATTACCTGCCTAGTTTCAAACACTCCTTGCTTGTGCTTAAATACATCTATTTATTGGCTTGACCAACTCTTTCATTCTGACTAATTGAATCATTCTAACTGGTTGAATCACACACACACACACTCACACTCACTCACTCACTCACACACACACACATTGGTTATTGCGAGAGAATTTAAACCCCCTGGTAGGAGATATGTGCGGAATCGTGCGTTTGCCTCTGTATGACCATGACAAGAGAATGACAAGAGAAATATGCTGGACCGATCTAAATCAACCTATTACAAGTTCACAACTCAATGTAATGGAATGATTTGACTTGCTTTTTGCTATTTATCTGTTGGAGTGACTTCAAATGAAAAGGAGACGGAAAAGATGCACCAATTGCTAATAAATGGTAGAGTTTCTTTTAGCTTTGTGGAAAATGTGTTTAACATTCAGACAGGGACGTCTATCCAGCTTGAATTCCCTGACCCTGTTGGGTCTTGGCATAAAGAGGCCTCCTGTCAGTCATATCTTATTAGAGCCACATCGTGATTGGCTAAGGGCCGCTGGCACCCGCCCAGTAGAGGAAGTAGTGCAGTGCTGCTGGGCTGTGGAGCAGTGGAAACTGCACTGTGCTCTGGGATTGTGTTGAAGGCCTGTGTTGTTGCAGAAGGTTGCCCTGTGTGTTCAGGAGGTGGTGTGGGTTTGGTCTACTGGGAAATAGTACCATACTCTTCTGCTGTGGGGTTGGCCTCTAGGGTTGTACTGTGCTCTGGGAGTTGTGTTGCTGGACTGTGTTGGGATGTTTTGTTGCCAGGGCTGTGATCTTTGGTAGAAGAGACGCTTTTATAGGCCAACACACACAATGAACATAGCAACACAGACTGACACACAGAGATAGCGTATAGTAAAAGGGATGAATGAGAAAGAAATGGTGGTGTATAGTCGATGCAAAAAGTTTCAGATTTCCCCAGAAACAAGCCTAACTTAGAAAATGATCCCACTTGGAGCGGTTTAGCGGTATATAATATTGAAAAAAAGTAGAATGAGTGATTGATTGGTACATATGAATAACACTCACCTCTTATATACACAGCATGATGTATTAAAAGAATGACTGAGTCTTACATAGATGTTGACAGCTGGTCATTACAAAATGTGGCAGTTCAACACAACCACCTGGTGTAATGTGCAACAAAAGACACTGTACGAAAGTAAGAATGACTGCGTGTATATTTTCTGTATCTAAGGTCGACCAGGTTAAATCGATTTCACAGATACATAACAGTCAGTACTTTAGAGGAACACACACCCAAATGCACACACACACACACACACACACACACACACACACACTCAGCATGCCAAGGTCACATTTCATCTTGCTCTCCCTCCCCCATTCTTTCATTGGCTCTGAGCAGTATGTTGTTTATGATCCCTCAACCTGGGTAAGCACTCATCCCTCTCTCCAGGAAGGCTCTGTATACTCCTGTCCCCAACACACACACACACACACACACACACTTACCATAGTTTTTTTCAGGATATATTCACAAAACATGAATTGAATTTGTGTCAAAGGTAATGTCTAGGCTCTCACAGCAGATATTCTTACCAGGAATGAGCTCAAAATAGAACAAGGAAAAGGGAAGATGGGTTGACAGGATGGATGAGATTAAAGGAGTGGAGAGAAGAAGGATAGACAGAATACAATATGGGCATATAAAAGAAAATACAAGGTATTTAATGCATCCTGTAATTTATTCACTGTTGTGTCCAACTACAGCATGTGTAGGCCTAATCACTATGTTATGGCTGTGTAAACACAGTTGATGTATCAGCCTAGTTGTGAAGGATGATAGTTGAGCTTTTGGGTCAAAAAACTAAACAGAGTTGAGACTGGAAACACACTCAGACATTGGATGGGCAATTGTATGTAGCCCTTGTTTGAACACAGGACTTTCAGACTTCTTCCATGTACATAGATAGAGCATTGTCCTCCTATGCACCATGGGTGTTATTCAAGTAATATTTCACAATTCCCATTTTTCACACAAACATAGGCTTCTGGGGGTGTTATTCAATCAACATTTCACAATTCCCAGCTGGGGGTAGAAAGTGAGGAGGAAACATGCACACCGCAATAGGGGAGAGGACACCAGGTGACAGGTGAGAATGTGGCCTTGGATAATAATCTGTGGCCTTGAATAGTGTTCATGTGAATATAATAGTGTCAAAGAGTACATAGTCATTACACTGTAGTTGCATTGGAGTGCCAGGAAGTTGTATTAACATGAGCTAATAAACAGTCAATGCTGACAGCCAGGAAAGTCTGATGTAGGCATCAGTGCTGCCACTTTGAGGGACGTAGTGGAACTGCACATCATGTAGGCTGCCATCCAAAACTACTGTAGTGCTGCAAGTCACACCAGTCCGTACAGGACATGCCAGACCTTTAGAAGTATGTCACACACACACAAATTAATCTGGTGCGATACACGTCTCTGTATTATCTGCCTAGTTTCAAACACTCCTTGTTTGTGCTTAAACCCATACAGTATCTTTCCTTTTTCTGTGGGAATCCTACGGTTTACACAGCTGAGTAACAGGTGCTGTGGCTGCCCCTATCGTCCTCTACCCTCTTTCCCCTCCTTTCATTCTCTCTCTCCTTCCTATAATCTTTCCCATTGGTCTATATCTTCCCCACTCCTGTTGCCATCACCCACTGTCCTTCTCTTCCCCCCTGCCCCTCCCTCTCTCCTTAACATTGGCTCTCCTTTAAGTTATTCACTTGTCAGACTTCTTCCCATCAGCCACAGTCGCTTGGCATGACAGCATGGGATGAATGTAAAAAGATAGGGACCTGCAGTCGATCGCTCTGTTTGCCCACTGTCATTATGTCAGGCACATCTCAATAAGAGACATTTGTATAGGTATACATTTGATTGACAGTTGGTGTAGATCTACCTGTATCTCCGATCCCATACATGTTTGGACGTGTGTGTGTGTGTGTGTGTGTGTGTGTGTGTGTGTGTGTGTGTGTGTGTGTGTGTGTGTGTGTGTGTGTGTGTGTGTGTGAGAGAGAGAGAGAGAGAGAGCAAGAGATGGTGAGGGTAGTGCCCACATTCATTTGGGATTCGTGACATTCCCTGTCTGTGGCACCCTGCTCCATCTCTGCACCCTGAGAGAGAGAGAGCGAGAGAGAGCCTCCCATTGACTCAGACCAATGACGCTAATCTAAAGTATATGTCTCCCTCTACTGGCCTTCACAGGCACCCTAACGAAATATCATACGCTTGCATCCTCTCCTGTAAATTCCTCTGAGCGCCACCGCCTTCATCAAAGGTATACTGCTTTTTGACTGATACACCAGATGGCGCCGAGACGATCTTTTTCCCCCACGCATTTATCATGATCACTTGTAATCTCCTAGCACGTAACACACTACCAGACAGCAAATCGTTGGAAGCGTTTTTGAGAAAATATAAAATATTCGATTAATAAAAATCGTGTGCGTTTCATGATATTGGTGGACCATTAGTGTAGGTAGGCCTATATCTTAATCTAACATACATCCTTGGATTTATACTGGAGGATTTTTAGAAAATAAAGGATTAGGTCTAACACTGATGGTAAACACATCTAAAATACCGTTTACTGTATTTACCACATCTGCAGCTTTACAGATTTGCTGTAATTAAGACCAAGACCAGATGTATTGCTAGATACCCTACTTTACTTTTAGTATTCGTTTTATAATGGTGTGTGCGTGCGTGTGGTAATCCCTTTGTCTTTTTATCCGTAAATGTGTTTGTCACGATACCAACCGCCGCGTAGCAGTTAAATTCTGTTTCCGCTCTGGGTAAATGACGTTAAACATGCACTTAAGGCATGTGGAAAACAGGTCAATGCAACTGCACCAGCGAAAACCGCTGTGCGTCCCACGGATAGCCCCGGGTTTATTTCTCACAAAACATCTTAATTCTTCTGTTCGCTAATGATCCCGGAACACTTCCCTCTAATCCCCACTCCATTAATTAAAAAGAGCACGAGCCCACGGAAAACCTTGCCATCTGCTGTGGTTTCATTCCGGTAGACAGATTGTGTTTTCATCTTATTTAAAACAAGGGGATTGGAGAGTTTTTAGAGCAGGCGTGTGATGGAGTGATGCGAGAGAGGATGACCTCTCACTGGTGAAGAGACACTGAGCTCCATCACATCCTCTACTCCACACGCACAGCTGGAATAGCCTAGCCTATAGACTACTGAAAACTGTTTATTTTAATTATTTAAACTATACATTTTGGTCGTTTATTTTAGTGAGATGTTACTTATTTGCTCTTAAAAATAGATATTGTTTGTGTTTTATTTAAATATTTGCCTGTGCGTTGTAAGGTTTATGCAATAGATTTGATTCTAGCCTAGCCTATTACTTTCTTCTTCTGCAATTGGTAATTTTGAATGAAGCTACTGCAGTAGGTCTATTTGACAAACCGAGGATCAAATAAACATGAACCATTTGTAACCCCAAAATGGGTAAGACAGTTTTTCAACTATTAAAGCATGCGATAGGTCGCATGAACCATGCATGCATGCTATTTTGTATCGTAACCTTCAAGAGAGATAAATTAGTTTAATTCAACTAAACTGTGATAGCCTATCATTTTATCCCCCCGTCCCGTAGAAATTGGGCTAAATAACACGGTCGCTGCATTTGATTAGTGCGAAAGATTAGCCTATGGTGTTGTGCTCAAACTGGAATCAGAGCAGATGTCGCTTTTCCCTATCGGAATACTGGGATTGAGCCAATAAACACACACACACACACACACACACACACACACACATACACACACACCAGAGCATCACAATGCTAATCAGAGACACCAACCTCCTCCGCGCACCCCTCCCTCTCTCCTCTTCTTTTCTCACTCACACACACATTCAAAGACACTCGGCTGGGGCGAACTCCAAGGCTCCACTTCATGCTATTAGCCTATATCTTTATATTCACCTTTTTTTCCATTTAGAATAAAAGAGTACAATTCGAAAATGATTATTTACAGAATAATATATATTTAAACGTAATTGTTTTCTAACTGAAACCCATGGAGTGTGCATTGTTTGTAGTATAATCCGTCGCTCAGATGGACCTCCGAGGCGCGAAGAGACGGCTTGGGGGGATATGGCAGGTGACATGCCTAGCTCTCGTCGTATGTGTCCTGGATTTAGTTTGGGCTCAGATTCGTTATTCAATCCCTGAGGAACTGGAACATGGCGCTTTTGTTGGAAACATAGCCGAGGACTTGGGTTTAGACGTCGAGAGACTCTCTGCGCGCAGGTTCAGGATAGTTTCAGGCGCAAAAAAGCAATACTTGGAGGTGAATTTAGAAAATGGTATTTTATTTGTAAACGAAATAATTGATCGAGAGGAACTATGTGAACAGAGTCTGTCTTGCTCTTTCCATTTGCAAGTGGTAATCGAAAACCCATTGGAACTGTACAGGGTTGAGGTGGAGATTTTAGATGTGAACGATAACTCACCCAGTTTTCCGTGGAGTGAGTTTAATTTGGACGTATCCGAGTCGGCGGTACCCGGGTCCCGCTTCCCACTAGAGAGCGCGCAGGACTTGGACGTTGGAAGCAACTCGCTCCGCTCTTATCTGCTGAGTGTGAATGAACATTTTGTCCTGGACATCCAGACGCGTAGTGATGGCAGTAAGTTTGCGGAGTTGGTCCTGGAGAGCCCCTTGGACAGAGAGCAGCAGAATACGCACCAGGTGGTGCTGACGGCCGTGGATGGAGGCTCGCCCGAGAGATCCGGGACAGCGCAAATCAATATAACAGTTCTGGATGCAAATGACAACGCGCCCGTGTTCGACCAGTCTTTCTACAGAGTGAGGCTTGTGGAAAACGCACCGAAGGGCACCGTTGTGATAAAACTAAACGCATCGGATTTGGATGAGGGTCCTAATGCGGATATCACATACTCTTTCAGCGGGCATGCTCCCATAAAAGTGCGCGAGCTTTTCAGTGTGGATTCGCGCACTGGAGAGATCAGAGTGAAAGGTGTCGTAGATTATGAAAAGGCCAGGATGCATGAGATATATGTGCAAGCCAAGGACAAGGGCCCATCGGCAGTGGCCGTGCACTGTAAAGTTCTAGTCAATATCTTAGATGTTAATGACAACCTCCCGGAGGTGATCTTGACATCAGTGTCCACACCTGTCCAAGAGGACGCACCACCGGGGACTGTGATAGCTGTCATCAGCGTCATGGACAAAGACTCAGGTGAAAATGGAAATGTTGACTGTGAAATTCCACATCATGTCCCCTTCCAGCTCCACTCCTCTTTTAAGAACTATTACACTTTGGTTACTTGTGATTTTTTGGACAGAGAGACGGTGCCAGAGTACAACATCACTCTCACAGCAAGAGATATGGGCGCACCTCCCTTGTTCACAAGGAAAACTATTTTGGTTCAAGTGTCAGACATGAACGACAACACACCCCGATTCAAGCAGCCATCATACACCGTCTATTTGACAGAGAATAACGCACCAGGAGCCTCAATTTGCTCGGTTACTGCCCTGGATCCAGATTCAGACCAAAATGCCTATCTCTCTTACTCTATTCTGGAAGGTGATATACATGGGATGTCCGTGTCCACCTACGTCTCCATAAACTCAGACAACGGGAATATTTACGCATTGCGTTCTTTTGACCATGAGCAGCTAAGAAACTTTCAGATTTTAGTCCAAGCACAAGATGCCGGGTTTCCACCCCTGAGAACCAATGTTACCGTAAATGTCTTTATTTTAGACCAAAATGACAATGCACCAGTCATAGTAGCACCTCTACCCCAAAACGGCACCGCGGCGACTGAAGTGGTGCCCAGGTCAGTTGATGCTGGCTATCTTGTGGCAAAAATCACTGGGATGGACGCAGACGCAGGTCAAAACTCGCGTCTGTTCTACCAGGTGCTCCAGGCAAACGACCCGAGCCTGTTTAGCGTCGCTCTATACACGGGCGAAATCAGGACGATTCGCCGATTTGTGGAAAAAGACCCCATAAGGCAAATGCTGGTCATTCTGGTCAAGGACAACGGTCAGCCACCCCTTTCGGCCACAGTTTCCATCATCCTGTCAGTTGTTGACAACGTGCCAGAATCGCTGCCTGATTTCGGCGACCTCACACTGAGCCCCCAGTACCGCTCGAACCTCACGCTGTACTTAATAGTGTCTCTGGGCGTTATCTCGTTCACGTTTCTGGTGGCTATTATCGTCCTGGCAGCGATAAAGGGATACAGGGACAGACATTCCATTCGGAGGTATAACTTCTCTCTGAGTGCATGCTGCGGGTTCCGATCAGAGGAATCTACCACTGATGTGTTCAAGAAGTCCAACTTGAACGTGCAGATAACCACAGGCACCAAAGGATCCACGAACTGCGTTGAGGCAAATGGCAACGGCCCCCTTTCTCAGCCATACTGCTACAAGATGTGTCTGACCCCGGAATCATCCAAGAGCGATTTCATGTTCCTAAAGTCATGCAGTCCGATGAATGCGACTCCACAGAAGAATAATGCCAAGGGCGCAGACTACCCCAAATCGGGTTGGAGCGCACAGGACTCCGGCAGCCTGATAGTGAACAACGGAGCAACTATTCCGAACGAGGTAAATGGTCTAGGCCTGTACTGCTCCAAATATAATCACATCAGACCTCCAAGTAATTATAATTTATAATTGTATTTGTATAAGTTTGATGATTGTCACTCATGCTTGTTCAACAACTAAGAAATATTGCAAATTATAAATCTGTCAATAAACGGAAAGTAATTACGCACAAGTCAGGAAAGCTGATTATATTGGTACCGCTAACGTTTAAAGTAAAAAATATGACTTCCAAAGTCATACTATTAAAACGGTGCATGAAGACTATATGTATCGAAGTGGACTGAGACACACTTATACTATTAGGAGCGAGTGAGCTAAGGTCGGGGGCCAACGTCACTGGTTGAATAATCCTTAAGACGGTCCGTGGTTAGTCTATCCACCATGGTTTATGTGTAACATAGTGTAATATATAATGTAACATAAATCAATTGTAGCCCAGGTGATACCGTAAACGTCTAAAGGCTTATAGAAATGGAGAAGTCATGTGATGTATTACGTGCTATAAGCAAAACATCTTATTGCATTGTTATTCTGATTGCCTCGGCAATCCAACAATTTCCATTTGTCTGTTCAAGGATAAACTGACGCTGCAAGGCCTTGAACGTGAATAGAGCAAGACGTCCATAGTGTGATGGGACTCATACAGTACACACAGTAATATATCAAAGAATGAATGTATCCGAATATAACTGTTTAAAAGTCATGAAATAAATCAATAAAACACGCAGAACGCATATACATAAGTACGATCACTCTGATGACTGGGGATGGTGGCTCACTTGCAACTTCACATAATCTGCTTCTCCCTAGGGATACTCCGTCGTGCCACAGGGGGGCAATAGTTGCATGCCTGGGTGCGTTAACGGACTGTAGTAGGCCTACTGTAGAACATTAGTGCAAGACGTGATACAACTGTACTGCTCATTTTCCCATTCATTAGTTCATTTATGAATTCCTTATTGATTTATTTCAAGTGGCAATTGAAACTATCCACTGCATGGTACATAATTTAATATTTCTCACAGACTCATATTTATTTGTGGCAATTATATGTAATTGATGTGGGCTATCCTTTCAGCTGTATTACTAACCTATATACGTCTTCAATTGTGCAGCTCAAGCAAGCGAACATGGACTGGACATTGACGAAAAATCGACGAAATTCAGCACACAAAAGGTCAACAAAAATGCTGGTGGAAAAAAAACAAGCGAGCACACACACATTTCACATTTACATTTTAGTCAATTAGAGACGCTCAGTCAGTGCATTCATCTTAAGATAGCTAGGTGGGACAACCACATATCACAGGCATAGAAAGTAATGTTTTATTCTATAACGTAGCTGTCAGTAGAGTGTGGTGGTGGTGGGGGGCTGGTTCCACCATTGGAGTGCCAGGACAGAGACGAGCTTGGACTGGGCTGAGCGGGAGCTGCACTCCGGTAGAGGTGGGAGGGCCAAGAGACCAGAGGTGGCAGAACAGAGTGCTCGGGTGTAGGGTTTAAGCATAGCGTGAAGGTAGGGGGGGGGGGTGCATGAACGCACACCACACACACACACACACAACAAGGAGTCATTCTAGTTCCTTATTTTTATTTTCTTTCTACAGCTTTAGCACCATGGAGAGGACCTTCCCACGTAGACCCAGGCCGGACCCTGATGGCTTCTCCTGCCCGGTGGCACCACAGTACTATACCTGGGGTAGTCATATGCGTGGTACGTGGACCAGGAACCTACAGTGTCCGAAAATATTCTATACCAATACTAAAAGACAACAAAATACAGACCGGCAGTCTAGAGAAATCATTATAAAACTGACGCCATGACATTATTTCACACTTTATAAAATGTTGCTATTGCAGAAATCACACTAACTAACGAACACTTTATTATGTGATTTGTTTTGTTAGCAGAATACAATATGTCCTCCCAGGTCGAAGGGATTGGAGGTGTTGGAAGTGTAGGAAGGGTTCCAAACCGTTCGTGGACTCCGAGCTACACCCAGCCTCCATCTGCACAGCCACCACCTGACTACCAGCACAACGTCTACATCCCTGGCACACCGTCTGGGTACTGCACTCTAAAGCCTGCACCCAGGGGGGGACTGGATGTCTACAACTCATTCTCTACGTTTGGAAAGAATAAGAGGTTCATCTCTAGCTATGACCCGAGCTTTGACCAGAGAGGGGACAACCTGATAAACAATGACTTTTTTAAATGAATATATTAGAAGACACTGTGCATACAATTTAATACACACTTCCGTGGATGTTCATTAACTATTAATATAATCAACCCATGTAGTATAAACCTCTGTGCACAAGGAAAATTAAAATAGTTTAGTATAATTGAATCCATGCTTCGAACACATAACTTAATACTTTACAGCATATTATTTTCTCTCAATACAGCAGGGTCATAATTCTCTCTTTTCATTTGTATCATGTACAGTCCTAGTTGATAATGATGATGAGATTGTGCAGATATAAGGGAAATTATAGTCACTTGTGGGGATAATGAGGAAAATGATCTGAGGATATCTGTTCCCAGCAGTTATGGCAAATTCTCCAAATGCCTTTGAGGGTTGCGTTGTGAAGATTGTGCACGGCATTCTGTTAGGCAGTAATTTACAAGCATGTATATCATATTGTTGTACTTTATACCTTCATGTTTGACCCGCTTGGCTTCTTAAACGTGTTTTATGTATAAAATCGTATTTTACTGCTGATTTATTTTAATCAATGTGGGTTAGGACGGGTGGACACGCAGAGCCTTACGTTTGGCTACGGGACATACAATGGAGTTGTGGACATATAAATACAATCTAGATTCAATAATGTAGAATATATTTCTGTGGTTGGAGCCATGCCGGTGGAAGGAGGTGCTGAATTGACGTAGAAAATCGCTGTGACGTTACGTCACATTATGATTATTGCGTCAAAAGTTGAATTCTTATCTATCTGTTGCTCTGTGATTTAGAGCCATATCGCTATCGCTCTGTTGTTGCTTTTGCAGTGCGACTTCTACAGTCAGATCGAGGCCATCTCAAGTTCTGGTTTTGAGGTGCTGCTGATTATGACAACTTGCAGGGGAGTTTTATCACAGGTATGTATAGCATAATTAAAATACTGTCTTGCACGTTTTACAGACCATTTAGTGGGGCCCGTATACGAGCCTATCTCCGTCAACATGAAATCAAAGAAGCAGATTAAGAGAAATGGCAATATGTGAGGAAGACTATTATTTTTATATTTTGGCGTTTCGAATCCACACGTAGATCAAGTGTGCTTTGATATTGGACACTGTGCCGCTGTTCCCTAAGAATATACTTCACCATCACACAGTCAGGGGATGTGGCTTGACATCGACACTAGCTAGGTTGACATCCAAAAAGCGACAGATTTTCATGCGAATATTCTATAATTCGCATAAAGAAAATCTACGCTTTTTTCAACCAGTGGTGTTTCCAGCAAATGTATTTGTTGCAGAAAAAAACATGTGCATGATGATGTAGTCTACACAAAATGTACGTTTTCATTGAAATGTTGATGTAGGCCTACAGTATAAAAATCTAAAGTTCAATGTGTTTCCATAGCATTTTCAACTGTACAGATAGTTTTGTCACACGCTCTAGCCAAAAGCTAGCAGATACAGTGCCGGTAGGCTGTGCGGGTAGGCTGTGCGAGTAGGCTAGTCTACATGATGAGATCAGTATGGATAAGAGCGATAATATAATTGATTTGTCAAACGGCAGTCAAGCATCTATCATCATGTCACCAGAATAAGACCATCGCTATTTATTAGAAAGTAGCATCAATATCACCACCATGTCAAGTTGATCATCATTTACTTCATCTGTAGTCTACTGCATGCTTTCCCTAGTCGTAGTGGGAGGACCACACAACATGTATCACGAAACCTCGATATAATGGTTACTATATCAACATAACCAACGTTTCCACCACCATTTCTCGCCTAATTCATGTAACAGACACAAAAAGATCCCACCATGTCGAACAAACAAATGATCTATTGGCATTTATACATTTAGCACCGAAACTTCCTGTTTCCATCACAGATGTGATTTTTGTTGTTGTTGATATGGTATGACTTTACTCACATAAAAAGTGTGGATGGAAACATGTTTATTTATAAGCCCATTTCTGGCAATTCCGGCTCTGCTCATTCAATCAATCTTGTTTGGAGATCCAGATACTGTGTGGCGCAGTTCGTGTGGCTGGGTGCTGAATTTAGGTTGGCTCGGAATTTACGCAGACTATCCTTGTGACGTTAAAATCACATTACGATTACTATTATTCTATTTATATTTTGCACTGGTTTTATTTCACGAGATCAGTGTTTCTCAGAGAGGCCCTGACGCTGTTATCGTGCTTGTCGCTGTCGCAGGAGGACGATAAAGTGAGGGAGAGGCCAAGTTATAGCTTTGAGGTGCTGATTATCACAACTTGCCGGAAGCTTTTTAACAAGTAGGAGCGTGTAGAGGGCTTTCGAAAGATTACTTTTCGTCTGCAAACATGCATTAATGTTACATTCAAAACATTTCCACATAGCTCACACAATGTCGCTGTTCCTTTACGACTACTCAGCAGACGTCATCACGATTGGGAGGGCAACGCACCGCATTTGTACCGCGTGGAGGCTTGGTATGAATTCCCCGGTGCAGAAGAGGAGGCTACCGATTGTTTCTCACATAAACAATAGCTTTTAGATGTAAATATATTCGGCTTCAACGCATTGCTACAAGTACTGTTATATTTTACCATATTTGGTTTGCAATAATGGCTTTGTCCATTGCAACTGTCTGGACAAGGTGCGCCACGGTTCTCTTTGTATTCAGCGGGATGTGGGGAATTGCTTTGCCCATTACTCGCTACTCTATTCCCGAGGAAATGCAAGAGGGTTCCGTTGTTGCAAACCTGGCTACAGATTTGGGACTTGACGTTCGCGCTCTGGTAACACGCAAGGCAAAGCTTGACATCATCCACACCAAAAAATATTTGGACATTAACAAAGAAACGGGAGAGCTGTTCATACTTGAAAAGATAGACAGGGAATACATATGCTCGAGCAAGACAACGTCTTGTTTTCTTAAAACGAATGTCATACTTGAAAATCCCATTCGTATTTTTTACATTGAGCTTGAAATCATGGACATAAATGACAACGCACCTGTCTTTCGAAGGGAGACAATGCAATTGGATATTTCAGAATCTACCGCTCCGGGAGAGAGATTCTCTTTGACAAATGCTGTGGATGCAGATGTCGGTGCGAATTCTATTAAGACTTACTATTTGAGCGAAAGCAAGTATTTTACAATTGAAATACAGACCGGAAGCGATGGCTCTAAATATGTAGATTTGGTTATCAACAGTAATTTAGACCGAGAGGAACAGGCGGTGCATAATTTAATATTAACCGCTGCAGATGGTGGAGTTCCTGCGCGCTCATCCACAGCCAGTATCTTCCTTAGAGTTCTGGATATCAATGACAATGCCCCCTTTTTTAACCAGCCGATATATGCTATTAATGTAACTGAAAACTCCCCAATTGGAACTCTAGTAATGAAGTTGAACGCAACAGACTTGGACGAGGGCACGAACGCAGAGATGACATATTCATACACGTTATATACATCGGAGAAGACACAAGAAAAGTTCTATCTAAATTCAAATACAGGGGAAATAAAGGTGAATGATGTGATTGATTTTGAGGAGAGTCACAGTTTCGATATATATATTCAAGCAAGAGACCAAGGATCGAATTCGTTATCTGGAGATTGTAAAGTAATGGCGTTTATTACCGATCTGAATGACAACTATCCTGAGGTCACCATTACATCTTTTAAAAGCACGGTCAATGAAGATGTTGCCATTGGAACATTGATAGCAGTAATCAGTATAAGCGATAGGGACTCTGGGGACAACGGTGAAGTTGAACTCACTTTGAACCAACAAGCATCCCTACCCTTCGTTCTCGATAAGTCTTCGGAGGATTACTTTGCTCTGCTTATTTCAGAACCACTGGACCGTGAGACAATTCCAAGATATGACATCACTTTCATAGTCACAGACAAAGGAACACCTCGCTTATTTGACAATGAGACAATCACCTTGGAGATACTGGACGTCAATGATAACGCACCAGAATTCCCCCAGTCGTTCTACACAATCCATGTTGTGGAGAACAACATCCCCGGCGCACTGTTGACGTCACTCAGTGCTTTTGACCCCGACCTCCACGAGAACCAGTATCTGGTCTATTTTATCATGGAGAAGGAGATCATCAACACGTCTATGTCCATGCTGTTCTCCATTAATCCAGAGAATGGCAACCTTTATGCTCTAAAGACCTTTGACTTTGAAAGGGAGAGGGATTTTCTTTTCCACATAGAGGCCAGAGACTCTGGGTTACCTCCACTCAGCAGCAATGTGACAGTTCACGTCATCATTCTGGACCAGAATGACAACACCCCGCTCATAGTGTCGCCTTGGCGAGCACAGGGCTCGGTAATTGAAGAGGTGATCCCGAGGTCCGTTGATAAAGGCTTCCTGATTGTCAAAGTAATAGCCATTGACACAGACTCATTACAGAACTCACGGGTCACATATCAGCTTCTACAGACCAGTGACTCTACTCTGTTCAGTCTAGATCAGTACAACGGGGAGATCCGGACCACAAGAATGTTCAGCTACAGGGACCCCCGTCACCAGCGGCTGGTTGTTGTCGCCAAAGACAATGGAGACCCTGCTCTTTCGGCCACAATTACCATCAAGATATCAACAGTAGAACACATGGTGACGCCATTCTCAGAAACTACTGAGGTGCCTTTAGAATTTGACTTGTTCACAGACTTAAATCTGTATTTGGTCATCGGTTTGGGTTCAGTGTCCTTCCTGCTGTTGATCACCATATTGGTGATCATTGTGCTGAAGTGTCAGAAACCGAAGCCCATGAAGATGCCTCCTGCTATAAATATGAATCTGAACAGTCTGAACAGGAACAGTGTGATCAGCAGAAACAGTTACATCAGCCAGAGGAGCTCCACCATCGCTGATTCCACCCTCATCTCCAGTGATGCCTACTGGTACAGCCTGTTTCTAGCAGAGACTAGGAAAGGCAATGTGGTTGTCAGACAGCCTATAGTACCCAAGGGAGCAGGCTACTTTGTGTCCAGTATACCCAGAAGCACAGGTCCCTCAGAGACCAGCTACACACTACAGGTATGTGCTCCTCTGAGATGGAGGCCTGGAGCACTTTTCCTCTTGTATTTCTTCATATGAAATGCACACTCCTCCTTCCTTCATGTAATCACAAATCAGACAAGGGTGGATTAATGAAAGCAGTAGCCTTGCTTTCATTGAGGCTATAATGCATTCACTGATTACATGAACGAAGGATGCATTCAAAAAATATTCAGACAGGGCCTCGTTTTGCAAAGAACATTATTTCCCCCTGAAAAAATATTCTAGACCAGAGCTACCTCTGCATGTTTCTATGTTCTGGCACTGCGCACCCTGCAGACTGAGTGACTGTTTGACCCACTTCACAATGTCATATTCATTCCTCTTAGAGGAGGAGCCTACATACCCTGTGTCGCCTCAGTGCAGCTCTCAGCCTTCTACTAACACACTCCAGTTAATGAACAGAGACTGTGGTAGTGTGCTATTTAGAACTACATCTCTGACCAGGGTTTACCAATTCGAGGATGCTTGAGGTTGGTTTGTTAAATAAACCCAATTTATTTCTAAGGATCTATGGGATGTATCCTTGTGTGGTGTTTGAACACAGGCAGTCTATTGCTGTGTGTTTTGTGGACATTAACAGAAATACTTATTTGCTTTTAATTTGCCCTGCTGCCTTTCACTCTACTGGGGTTTGGCTCCGATTGCTTACGTAAGTCATTGAGCCATGCTAATTCCCAAGTCATGTTACTGCCACTTCCTTTCATTCTTTGCTTGCAGTTCACGCAATTTTAATGCATAAAAAAAATGGCTTTCCAAGATCGTCTGTGTGCTGTTGTCTCAGACATTACAACTCTTTGAGGTCAGGGAATTGAAAACCAGGCCTGGGGTTTGTGTAATAATAAAACTAACCCGGGGGAGAAGAATGGACTCAAGTGAACTCTTTCACAGATAAACTTCGTACAGTATAATATTAATGGGAATGTCGGTGTAGGCTAAACATTGTATGACATTGTGTTTATTCTAATGCCATTTGTGTAGATGTGTGTTTGTCTTTGTGTATTTTCTTCTTCAGGTTGCAGGCCCAATAAGACTGAACTGAACTGGCATTTTAATTTCAGCTTTGATTTAGGGACAAGGCAGAGTCCTCTCCATTGTACTGCCATGACATGAAAACTAACGAGATGGATTGGATTAATGGAGCGTGTTTAAAAAAAAAAGTGTGTGTGTATTTTGAACCTTTCTTTTTTCCTATTCTAAAGTACTCAAAATGAAAGGAAGCCCATTCTACAGCTGGAGGTATGCTCGTTGCTGGTATCATGTAGGAGCACTGTGATTGGTGTAACTCAAACTAGGATTATGTTTCTAGGCCTGTACTTTTGGATCAATTTTCTAATTGTCACTTTTATCAACCCAGATGTGGGGTTGATCGTGTAGGCAGAGTTCGGTGTCCTTTTTAAAAGGGGGCATGGATTATATAATGTCAGCAAAGAGCAGACAAACATTGATTCTCAGAGAGGAGGCAGAGAAAGGACGATGAATTCCTGCACTCTTAGAAAAAAGTGTTCCTAAAGGGTTCTTCGGCTGTCCCCATAGGAGAACTCTTTTCGGTTTCAAGTAGAACCCTTTCCGCAGCGGATTCTACATGGAACCCAAGAGGATTCTACATGGAACCAAAACGGGTTCTTCAAAGGGGACAGTTGGGGACAGTTGAAAATCCCTTTTTATGTTCTAGACAGCACCTTGGTTTCTCCCTTTCTCTATTTTTCATCTGTCCCCTTCCCCTGACACTCACTGCACACCCTCCTTCCCATTGACCTTCATTGTGATGCATCTGTGAGCTATGAATATTACATTTGGAAATCTCTCTAAAGCGGGAAACCAATCACTCACTGACAGCTGAGATTAGGCCAAAAGTGGCTGCCAGGTCAGAATAATAATGACAATATGTGGTTTGTTTGGCAGAGACTCACAGCAAAGCTCTAAGCACAAATAACGTAGAGGATTAAGGTATGCACTGTCCTGGTCCTGAGCTCTCAGTGTGTACACCTGTCTCAGAGCAGTGGATGCATCATCCAGCACCTCTGTCACATCCACACACATCATATTTTAGCTCTGCCCCTGCTGCCCAGCAGCCACCTCTTATCACTGGCCCAATACAAGGGAAAATATTTCAATTATGATCAGCATGGTGTCAGGCAGTGGCCACAGACTAACACAGACTAACTAACACAGACTAACTGTGGCCTCCATAAACATAGTACCAATTGCCCTGCACGCACACACACACACACACACACACACACACACACACACACACACACACACACACACACACACACACACACACACACACACACAATTGTACTAAAATAGTTCAAACGCCAGCCTGCCTATCTCCCACTCTCCCAAACTGTCTCTATGGTACATATAGCCCTTTCATTTTTCCTTATTCTTGTCATTTGTTTGGTTTTATTCAAATTTCACTTGCTTGCTTTTTAATCTGGCCTAGATGCACATGATAGATCCATTCTGTAATTTGTCCTGATTTCTATTGTCTGTGAGGATAATAAAATAAGGATTTGAACAAATAGCCCATGTAGACATTTTTATGGAACTCACCATGCACACCTCCCTACATAATCCAGAGCATGATAATTGTAACTCAGTATGTAACACCCACCCATGTTTGATTGATTGATTGATTGATTGTGCAGTAACCAGTCATGTCCCAGTTGAGGGATCTTATCAGTTGCATGAGTTGTGACTCCTTAAAGGCTGTCAGTCAAGCTGATCCCCTCCTCTCTCCATCTCCTATTGGCTGACTGTATTTTCTATTTATTGGCAGGATTCCAGGGCCAGCAGTGACCTGCCATGATGTCCTCATTCTGGGGTATTCAGCTGGAGAATGTTCAAAGATGTTAAGAGCGACACCAACACCCCTCTTCAATCACTGGGATCCAACAGTTACCTCTGGGGGCAGCTCCTCCAACCCTCTGCCCTCCTCGAACAGACCACACCTGTAGACTACCTTCATCATTTTCCATCAAGCATGAATCTGCACGGCTACATCGACAGGTACTTGCATTTAGAAAATATCCTAAAGAAGAAAGGAACTTAACATGATGTCTTTATGCAAAGCACCCTCTGTTAACATTGGAGCAGGCACTCAATATCCTACCTTACCTCTCCAGGAAAAACATGACACAAAAGGGATATTCTGTCGTGTCCTTGTGATGGTACCTCATTGTGATGTCATAATGCATTATTGGGGTATGGGTGAGAGGTCACAATCAAAGAACAAAAAAACATGTACAAGAGAAGGATGTTGCCAATGCCTTCCATAACCCCTTTAGCTGGTGAAATAACAATCTCAGTTCATATGTGAATGTGTAGTGTGCACACTCTAGGTAAGAACTTTAGTTTATTTTGATTAGAAATAAGACTTAACATTTTTCATCATTTTTGCTTTCTAGATCTTGTTTTTGGCTCCGGACATCAGCCTATAGTATGGAATTATTCATTTCCTGATACATGGTGTTGGATGTGCATGTTGAGTTGCTACTATAAAATAGATCAATACCTGATACCTGTCATCCAATGAGCCAGGTATGAGAGAAGAACCCCATGTTGCTCCACTTCACATTGCAGACAGAGTTCATATATTCTCACAGTTCAAATATTTATGAGCACATTTGACAGCGGCACTATATTTAGTATACTTTGATGATAGACATTTCCTTCTCAGCATATCTATATAAAGCACAGACTAGAATCCATTTCTAGTGTGAGATCATGTCCAAGGAAATACTCAGGACAGTGACACACCAGGATTTAGCTCCTACCTGCCTAAACAGTGCAATATGACGGTCAACCTAGAAAACACTGTATGTAGAATAGCTGTAGCACTAAAGGGCTTCACTTTACAACAACTTATCATACCTCCATCTGAGTTTTGTCAACGTACCTGTGCAGGCCTCTGCCCGGTTCTGATTACTCTAACACTTTCCCTGCACTGTGAACAAGCCTCAGAGAATCAGCTGAAGGAGAAATCAACGTAAAACAGGAGGCTTACGGGAAGAACCCATGTGTACTTTAAATGAGAAATGTTACTATATTCACTTAATTAAGAAATATGACTTTTGAAAGTATTTATCAGTGTATATTCAAAAGGTTATTGTATGTTTGGCATGATACAATACTCTGGACATGATTTTAAACTTTACAATGTTTTATGAATATGTATGTTTTTTTGATATCTTTTTTATATTTTGACCTAACAGTTCTTAATGCTACTTTTTGTGACTTATTCAAGTGCATTGTGTAGTCTACTGTATTATATTTGTAGTGCGATAATACAGCATTCAATTATTTGATCTGATACAGTGTACAGACAGACAATCTCAAGTATTTTATGACCAAAATGTTATTTTCAGAGTATCAAAGTGTTCACAGACATAGAGTAGTTGTTCTCCCAGCAAGACCATAACGTGCAAAGATTTAATGCCAGGAGTTAGGTCTTAGAAATGAGAAACTAGAACAGACAAGACAGCAGTGTGTCCATGTGACAATATGGAGGGAAAGGCCAAAATAAGGAGAGCGAGATAAGTAGAGAGAAACTGTGAAGACGAGCGTGGGACAGAAAGACTATGCTACTAATACTATTCTATTCCTTTGACGTTAGTGCATGACTTTATAGGCCGAACACTCACAATCCATCCAATCTCATTTGAAATGCAATACTGTACTTAAATCTTACTACACTGGTCAAAAAAATAAAGGGAACACTAAAATAACACATCCTAGATCTGAATGAATGAAATATTCTTATTAAATACTTTTTTCTTTACATAGTTGAATGTGCTGACAACAAAATCACACACAAATTATCAATGGAAATCCAATGTATCAACCCATGGAGGTCTGGATTTGGAGTCACACTCAAAATGAAAGTGGAAAAACACACTACAGGCTGATCCAACTTTGATGTAATGTCCTTAAAACAAAATTAGGCTCAGTAGTGTGTGTGGCCTCCACGTGCCTGTATGACCTCCCTACAACGCCTGGGCATGCTCCTGATGAGGTGGCGGATGGTCTCCTGAGGAATCTCCTCCCAGACCTGGACTAAAGAATCCGCCAACTCCTGGATAGTCTGTGGTGCAACGTGGCGTTGTTGGATGGAGCGAGACATGATGTCCCAGATGTGCTCAATTGGATTCAGGTCTGGGGAACGGGCGGGCCAGTCCATAGCATCAATGCCTTCCTCTTGCAGGAACTGCTGACACACTCCAGCCACATGAGGTCTAGCATTGTCTTGCATTAGGAGGAAGCCAGGGCCAACCGCACCAGCATATGGTCTCACAAGGGGTCTGAGGATCTCATCTCGGGACCTATTGGCAGTCAGGCTACCTCTGGAGAGCACATGGAGGGCTGTGCGGCCCCACAAAGAAATGCCACCCCACACCATGACTGACCCACCGCCAAACCGGTCATGCTGGAGGATGTTGCAGGCAGCAGAACGTTCTCCACGACGTCTCCAGACTGTCTGTCACATGTGCTCAGTGTGAACCTGCTTTCATCTGTGAAGAGCACAGGGCGCCAGTAGCGAATTTGCCAATCTTGGTGTTCTCTGGCAAATGCCAAAAGTCCTGCACGGTGTTGGGCTCTAAGCACAACCCCCACCTGTGGAGGTCGGGCCCTCATACCACCCTCATGGAGTCTGTTTCTGACCATTTGAGCAGACACATGCACATTTGTGGCCTGCTGGAGGTCATTTTGCAGGGCTCTGGCAGTGCTCCTCCTGCTCCTCCTTGCACAAAGGCGGAGGTAGCGGTCCTGCTGCCGGGTTGTTGCCCTCCTACGGCCTCCTCCACATCTCCTGATGTACTGGCCTGTCTCCTGGTAGCGCCTCCATGCTCTGGACACTATGCTGACAGACACAGCAAACCTTCTTGCCACATCTCGCATTGATGTGCCATCCTGGATGAGCTGCACTACCTGAGCCACTTGTGTGGGTTGTAGACTCCGTCTCATGCTACCACTAGAGTGAAAGCACCGCCAGCATTCAAAAGTGACCAAAACATCAGCCAGGAAGCATAGGAACTGAGAAGTGGTCTGTGGTCACCACCTGCAGAACCACTCCTTTATTGGGGGTGTCTTGCTAATTGCCTATAATTTCCACCTGTTGTCTATTTTATTTGCACAACAGCATGTGACATTTATTGTCAATCAGTGTTGCTTCCTAAGTGGACAGTTTGATTTCACAGAAGTGTGATTGACTTGAAGTGTTCCCTTTATTTTTTTGAGCAGTGTATATATATCTCCATCATATAGGTTGCATGGGAACACACTAAGTTCGTCCTATACACAGTTATTTGCACTGAATCCAGAACCTGGTTGCACTACTCATCTACCACAAACTGCAGTGCAGCTGTAGTTCTCATCAATGTTCCAGATCTCTCTTGATCTCTTTCCCCTTGTTAAAGCTCTCTGTGAGGTCACTGTGTGGGGGAGGTGCTACACTAATTATGGTAAACATGTGGGCTCTGCCTACTCTGCCTGTAGGGAGGGAAAACTGCCTGAGCATTGTGTAAAGACACCTTTAGTTGGGTTACAGAAAATATCCAACTGAATTCAGACGTCATGTGCTCTTTATGGGTGTCAATGCGTTACCCCAGTACATGTGACATGAGGACAATGAGATAATGGTGCTTAATCCAGATTCAAGTCATGATTATTACCAGGGATAAAATGTAATCTGGATGAATTTAGATCCCAGGAGTTTTGAGAGAACATCCTAAGCAGCCAGTGGCTGTGTGATGTGACCTGAGACCTCAAGCTCTACTTTGACAGAACAGATGTTCTGTGGAAACCAACGGAGGAGTTTAAAACCTGTAACGGCGTATCTACTTTGTACTTTGTGTTTTTTATTTTTTTTAATACAATATACTTTTTTATATCTGCTGTAATCTCTGAACTTGGCTTGATAGCACAGGAGTGTGTTTGTGTTGCTTGCTTCAGTGTCATGCAGATGTGTCTGTCTCCGTTGGGCGGCTACACTGCTTATTCCTGCATTCTACATTTCGATTCTACAGTCTACTGTATCTGCCTGCCTTTCTGCAGGACTTCCTGTGTTCTAGGTGGGTGGAGGGTGGGGACACAACCCACAACGCTGATTGGTAGATGAGAGAGTGTGTGGGAGAGAATGGCCTTGCTTACATTTTTAAAATTCAAAAACAGTTTGGATGTTGTTTCTGTTGTTTATTGTCCCGCTTGTAGATGCGTATGTGAATAAAGCTTTTAGAGCTGTGCTTCTACGGGTCAGTTTCTTTCCGAAGGCCATTATTGAAGTTATCGGTGTTGATCGGATACTTAAATCATCAGGCCATCATCAACCCAGTTTCTCACTCCAGTGCTCCATACTGAATCAGGGAGATTGATTATTAAACTGAGGGAGATGTTAAGATTCAGGAAGTAGGAGGTAGAAACACAGCTTTCTCCTGGCGATGTTCTTCTTATCTTAATGACGTTAAAGACATGCCCACACTGCACAGTGAAACACTGATGGATGATCTCCACTATGACAGCACAGAGCCTCTACCCTGCAGTCCGCTGCCAACGATTGATGGGAGTGGGCTGGTTGCTAGGAACCACCCAGTACCTAAGAAACGGTTGCCATGACAACTGCACCAGCTTCCCGTGATCACAGAGGAGGGGAGATTATCATGAACACCCTGCATTCTATTTAGTCTCCATCACTCCCTCTCAATTTTGTGTGTTCTGTCTCTGCGATTTAAATCTGTCTGCGATGTGATTGCCTTTGCACAAAATAGTTCCTAACTCATCAAATCAAATTTTATTTCTCACATGCGCCAAATACAGTAGGTGTAGACCTTTCAGTGAAATGCTTACTTACAAGTCCTTAACCAACAATGCAGAAAAATAAGTGTTAGGTAAAAAACAGACAAGTAAAATAACTACTCCTGAGGTGCTGACCTGTTGCACCCTCGACAACCACTGTGATTATTATTATGTGGCCATGCTGGTCATCTATGAACATTTTAACATCAGACTACTTTTCTAGGGAGTTTTTCCTAGTCACCGTGCCTCTACACCGGCATTGCTTGCTGTTTGGGGTTTTAGGCCGCGTTTCTGTACAGCACTTTGTGACATCAGCTGATGTAAGAAGGGCTTTATAAATACATTTGATTGATACAGCTGTTGAACCATTTGAGGATCTATGGACCCATGCCAAGTATTTTCAGTCTCCTGAGAGGGAATAGGCTTTGTCGTGCCCTCTTTCATGACTGTCTTGGCATGTTTGGACCATGATAGTTTGTTGGTGATGTGGACACCAAGGAACTTGAAGCTCTGAACCTGCCCCACTACAGCCCCGTCGATGAGATTGGGGGCGTGCTCCGTCATGACACAATATCTCTGTTTGGCTAGAGTGGGAATGACACTTTATTATCATCATACTGTATGCCATCTTGGGCAATGATAATGAATGAATCTTGAATGCATACTAGCTATAGTTTGGCACTCCAGTATTTCAGTAATCATATTCAAGCCTCTGCATAGTGCTCCAGTTACAACAGTCAATACCTTCTATATGCAGCGCCAACCCCAACAAACCTCTGCTCTCTTGCTCTCCCTCCCTCTGTCTCGGTGTGAAGACCAACACTCGGAGACTAGAAGCAAGTAGAGTGAACATTTAATGGATAACAGACAAGAAACAAACAAGGACAGCGTCTGGACAGGGGAAAACATAACGACATCAATGCTGACACGGGGACGGAGGAACAGACAGATATAGTGATCAGACTGGCTAGACTAGCTTCAAAGAAGCATCTTCAAGAGCGAATGGAAGGAAAATCAACTCTATAGTGTTAAGCGGAGTGACACAGGGGAACCCAAGAGCAGACTCAGAAGAGGAAACATGGATAAATAAAGAAAAATATTTATTGTTACAAAGGGAGATATGGAGTACAGATCCAGGGAAGCTCAGAAAAACCAGATGTGGAGACTGAGGTTGGAGTTAGCTGAGTAGAACAGGGTAAACAGGTCCTGAGGGGAGTCCAAGGTAGTGGGGGTGAGTAAAATCCAGAGCAAGGTAGTTGGGTGGTGAGATGTGGAACGGGAGACAGGAGACAGAGTGGTAAACTGCAATGAGAGGATAAACGGTGTCAGGCAGGGAAACAGGCACAGCAGAGTAACAGGATCTTGAATAATCATAAATGACTAAAATCACGAATTGTCTGAGCAGAGATTACGATCTGGCAGTGTGGAAGTGGCAGGACTGGGTATTTGCAGAGGTCTTGATTATGGAACGAGTTGCAGCTGGTAGGTATCTGCTCTAACTCCAGCACACCTGTCACCAACCACACAATCACACATAGAGGGAGAGGGAGACAGAGAGCGTACAGGGGGAGTAACTGCAGGTCAAGAAGACACCGGATGAACACCAGATGGCATAGCAGAAGCAGATGTGACATATAGTTCTGTTCAGTACTACATGACAAGTCACCGGATACCGGATAGCTACGAAGAAGAACAACAGTAGAAGAGTTGTTGGAACCATTTCGACAATCAGAGCCTTACAAGTGTGCCGCGAAAAGGCCCAACCCTCTTTCCAAGGCTGCCCCATTCACAGAGAGATCCCTAGGCATTTCACATAAATACATTTATGATTTCTTGCTCAAAGTGGGTGGCGGTGTGTGTGCAAAGTATATGGTTTTTGTAGGTGAGACTAGTTTCTGAATGTGGCCTATGTTAAGTGTCTCTGTCCCTCTCTCTCCCTCTTCATCTCTTCTTTAAAACCTGTTTGGGAAAGGCGTGCCGATAGCGGGACACCTCGACAACATCCGGTGAAATTGCAGAGCACCAAATTACTATAAATGATGCTATAAATACTATATACTATAAATATTTAACTTTCATAAAATCACAAGTGTAATACATCAAAATAAAGCTTAACGTCTTGTTAATCCAGCCACCATATCAGATTACAAAAACGCTTTACAGCGAAGGCAAACCATGCAATTATCTGAGGACAGTGCCCTGCATACCAACACATGAAAAACATATTTCAACCAGGCAGGTGCGACATGAAAGTAAGAAATAGCGATATAAAAAATGTATTACCTTTGATGATCTTCTTCTGTTGGCACTCCAAAAGGTCCCAGTTACATCACAAATGGTCCTTTTGTTCGATAATGTCCTACTTTATATCCATAAAAACTTAGCTGACGCGCTTCAGTCAATAATCTATCCAGTTTCCCTCCATCAAAATGCATACAAAATGAATTCCAGAACCTTACTAATAAACTTTTCCAAACAAGTCAAACAACGTTTAGAATCAAACCTTAGGTATCCTAATACGCAAACAAACAATCAAATTTAAGACGGAGAATAGTATGTTCATTACCGGAGATAAATAAGAAAGAACGCGCTTTCTTCCACGCGCTTGAAAACATTACAGACAGAATGGGAGCCACCTAGAAAAACTACAATTTCTGAGTCATTTTTCCAAAAACCAGCCTGAAACTCTTTCTAAAGACTGTTGAAATCTCCTGGAAGCCCTAGGAACTACAATTTGGTAGGACTTGGGCTTATAATTATAGTACTAGCCATTGAAAACAGTGGTAAGCTGAAATTTCTTTTTTTGGGATGGTTTGTCCTCGGAGTTTCACCTGCCATATCAGTTCTGTTATACTCACGGACATAATTGTAACAGTTTTAGACACTTTAGAGTGTTTTCTATCCAAACTACCAATTATATGCATATCCTAGCTTCTGGACATGAGTGACAGGCAGTTTACTTTGGGCACGCTTTTCATCCAGACGTGAAAATACTGCCCCAATTCCCAAAGACATTTCAACAAGCATCCATGTTGTTGTCATTTCGCAAGGGACCTGTTTTCAGCGTATTACATCTCCAGTCAATAACCGGTGCAGAGTGCGTGTGTTTATCCTCTGTTCCCATTTAATTAGCTAGTAAATAAATAAATAAACCAATTTGTATAGTACTGAATCATAAGTACGGCTCTGGTTTTTGCAGATGCAAAGAGGATACGACTGTTCAGAATGGTGATATGATATGAGGTTATGATTTATAAGTTGACTGTTTATAGATGTGATAGGTAAAGACCTTTTAGAGTTTAATTTGGGAGATGGTAACTCTTTAAAGAACCGCTCTCGTGGTGCCCCAAATCCTAATGTTAATTGTTACATGATTAATTTAATCTTGTAACAATTAAACATAGTTAATTAGATACATAACATTATTCAGGTTAATATTAAGGTCAAGTCACAACACTGTGCAGCGACGCTCCCCATCCATGCTGACAGAGGTTGAGAGGATTTGCAGAGAAGAATGGGAGAATCTCCCTAAATACAAGTGTGACAAGCTTGTAGTGTCATACCCAAGAAGACTCAAGGATGCAATCGCTACCAAAGGTGCTTCAACAAAGTACTGAGTAAAGGGTCGGAATACCTATGCAAATGTGATATTTCCGAATTTGTATTTTTTTGTTTTGTCATTATTGGGTATTGTGTGTAGATTGATGAGGGGCAAAAACAATATAATCAATTTTAGAATAAGGCTGTAACGTAACCAAATGTGGAAAAAGACAAGGGGTCTGAATACTTTCCGAATGCACTGTTAAACAAACTCTACATTATGACTACAGATGACGGTTTAATAAATGACAACAGATGACTGTTCATTATGACTACAGATGGCTGTTAATTATGACTACAGATGATTGTTCATTCTGACTATAGATGGCTGTTAATTATGACTACAGATGACTATTTAATATATGACTACAGATGATTGTTCATTATGACTACAGATGGCTGTTAATTATGACTACAGATGATTGTTCATTCTGACTATATATGGCTGTTAATTATGACTACAGATGACTATTTAATATATGACTACAGATGATTGTTCATTATGACTACAGATGGCTGTTAATTATGACTACAGATGACTATTTAATATATGACTACAGATGATTGTTCATTATGACTACAGATGGCTGTTAATTATGACTACAGATGACTATTTAATATATGACTACAGATGATTGTTCATTCTGACTATAGATGAATATTCATTATGACTACAGATGGCTGTTAATTATGACTAAAGATGACTATTTAATATATGACTACAGATGGCTGTTAATTATGACTAAAGATGACTATTTAATATATGACTACAGATGGCTGTAAATTATGACTAAAGATGACTATTTAATATATGACTACAGATGGCTGTTAATTATGACAAAAGATGACTATTTAATATATGACTACAGATGACTGTTCATTATGACTAGAGATGACTGTTTAATATATGACAACAGATGACTGTTTAATATATGACTACAGATGACTGTTCATTATGACTACAGATGACTGTTCATTATGACTACAGATGACTGTTTAATACATGACTACAGATAACTGTTCATTCTGACTACAGATAACTGTTCAGTATGACTACAGATGACTGTTTAATACATGACTACAGATAACTTTTCATATGACTACAGATTTACATTTACATTTAAGTCATTTAGCAGACGCTCTTATCCAGAGCGACTTACAGATGACTGTTCATTATGACTACAGATAACTGTTCATTCTGACTACAGATGACTGTTTAATACATGACTACAGATAACTGTTCATTCTGACTACAGATGACTGTTTAATACATGACTACAGATGGCTGTTAATTATGACTAAAGATGACTATTTAATATATGACTACAGATGACTGTTCATTATGACTAGAAATGACTGTTTAATATATGACAACAGATGACTGTTCATTATGACTACAGATGACTGTTCAGTATGACTACAGATGACTGTTTAAAACATGACTACAGATGACTGTTCATTCTGACTACAGATGACTGTTTAATATATGACTACAGATGACTGTTTAAAACATGACTACAGATGACTGTTCATTCTGACTACAGATGACTGTTTAATACATGACTACAGATGACTGTTCAGTATGACTACAGATGACTGTTTAATACATGACTACAGATAACTGTTCAGTATGACTACAGATGACTGTTTAATACATGACTACAGATAACTGTTCAGTATGACTACAGATGACTGTTTAATACATGACTACAGATAACTGTTCAATATGACTAGAGATGACTGTTCATTATGACTACAGATGACTGTTCATTATGACTAGAGATGACTGTTCATTATGACTAGAGATGACTGTTCATTATGACTACAGATAACTGTTCATTCTGACTACAGATGACTGTTTAATACATGACTAAGATAACTGTTCAGTATGACTACAGATGACTGTTTAATACATGACTACAGATAACTATTCATTATGACTACAGATGGCTGTTAATTATGACTAAAGATGACTATTTAATATATGATTACAGATGACTGTTCATTATGACTAGAGATGACTGTTTAATATATGACAACAGATGACTGTTCATTATGACTACAGATAACTGTTCATTCTGACTACAGATGACTGTTTAATACATGACTACAGATAACTGTTCATTATGACTACGGATGACTGTTTAATACATGACTACAGATAACTGTTCATTCTGACTACAGATGACTGTTTAATACATGACTACAGATAACTGTTCATTATGACTACAGATAACTGTTCATTCTGACTACAGATGACTGTTTAATACATGACTACAGATAACTGTTCATTATGACTACAGATGACTGTTTAATACATGACTACAGATAACTGTTCATTATGACTACAGATGACTGTTTAATACATGACTACAGATAACTGTTCAGTATGACTACAGATGACTGTTTAATACATGACTACAGATAACTGTTCATTCTGACTACAGATGACTGTTTAATACATGACTACAGATAACTGTTCATTATGACTACAGATGACTGTTTAATACATGACTACAGATAACTGTTCAGTATGACTACAGATGACTGTTTAATACATGACTACAGATGACTGTTCAGTATGACTACAGATGACTGTTTAATACATGACTACAGATAACTGTTCAGTATGACTACAGATGACTGTTTAATATATGACTACAGATAACTGTTCAGTATGACTACAGATGACTGTTTAATATATGACTACAGATAACTGTTCAGTATGACTACAGATGACTGTTCATTATGACTACAGAGGACTGTTTAATATATGACTACAAATTCCTGTTCATTATGACTACAGATGATGAATAATAATGACTACAGATGACGATTAATAATGACTACAGATGACGATTAATAATGACTACAGATGACGATTAATAATGACTACAGATGACTGTTTAATAAATGACTACAGATGACTGTTCATTATGACTAGAGATGACTGTTTAATGTGTGACTACAGATGACTGTTCATTATGACTACAGATGACTGTTTAATATATGACTACAAATTCATGTTCATTATGACTACAGATGACTGTTTAATATATGACTACAAATTCCTGTTCATTATGACTACAGATTACTGTTAATATATGACTACAGATGACTGTTAATATATGAGTACAGATGACTGTTCATTATGACTAGAGATGACTGTTTAATGTGTGACTACAGATGACTGTTCATTATGACTACAGATGACTGTTTAATATATGACTACAAATTCATGTTCATTATGACTACAGATGACTGTTTAATATATGACTACAAATTCCTGTTCATTATGACTACAGATTACTGTTAATATATGACTACAGATGACTGTTAATATATGAGTACAGATGACTGTTAATATATGACTACAGATTACTGTTTAATACATGACTACAGATGACTGTTCATTCTGACTATTCTCCCTTACCTCACCTCGCTCATCAACTCATCCCTGACCGCTGGCTACGTCCCTTCTGTCTTCAAGAGAGCGAGAGTTGCACCCCTTCTGAAAAAACCTACACTCGATCCCTCCGATGTCAACAACTACAGACCAGTATCCCTTCTTTCTTTTCTCTCCAAAACTCTTGAACGTGCCGTCCTTGGCCAGCTCTCCCGCTATCTCTCTCAGAATGACCTTCTTGATCCAAATCAGTCAGGTTTCAAGACTAGTCATTCAACTGAGACTGCTCTTCTCTGTATCACGGAGGCCCTCCGCACTGCTAAAGCTAACTCTCTCTCCTCTGCTCTCATCCTTCTAGACCTATCGGCTGCCTTCGATACTGTGAACCATCAGATCCTCCTCTCCACCCTCTCCGAGTTGGGCATCTCCGGCGCGGCCCACGCTTGGATTGCGTCCTACCTGACAGGTCGCTCCTACCAGGTGGCGTGGCGAGAATCTGTCTCCTCACCACGCGCTCTCACCACTGGCGTCCCCCAGGGCTCTGTTCTAGGCCCTCTCCTATTCTCGCTATACACCAAGTCACTTGGCTCTGTCATAACCTCACATGGTCTCTCCTATCATTGCTATGCAGACGACACACAATTAATCTTCTCCTTTCCCCCTTCTGATGACCAGGTGGCGAATCGCATCTCTGCATGTCTGGCAGACATATCAGTGTGGATGACGGATCACCACCTCAAGCTGAACCTCGGCAAGACGGAGCTGCTCTTCCTCCCAGGGAAGGACTGCCCGTTCCATGATCTCGCCATCACGGTTGACAACTCCATTGTGTCCTCCTCCCAGAGCGCTAAGAACCTTGGCGTGATCCTGGACAACACCCTGTCGTTCTCAACTAACATCAAGGCGGTGGCCCGTTCTTGTAGGTTCATGCTCTACAACATCCGCAGAGTACGACCCTGCCTCACACAGGAAGCAGCGCAGGTCCTAATCCAGGCACTTGTCATCTCCCGTCTGGATTACTGCAACTCGCTGTTGGCTGGGCACCCTGCCTGTGCCATTAAACCCCTACAACTCATCCAGAACGCCGCAGCCCGTCTGGTGTTCAACCTTCCCAAGTTCTCTCACGTCACCCCGCTCCTCCGCTCTCTCCACTGGCTTCCAGTTGAAGCTCGCATCCGCTACAAGACCATGGTGCTTGCCTACGGAGCTGTGAGGGGAACGGCACCTCAGTACCTCCAGGCTCTGATCAGGCCCTACACCCAAACAAGGGCACTGCGTTCATCCACCTCTGGCCTGCTCGCCTCCCTACCACTGAGGAAGTACAGTTCCCGCGCAGCCCAGTCAAAACTGTTCGCTGCTCTGGCCCCCAATGGTGGAACAAACTCCCTCACGACGCCAGGACAGCGGAGTCAATCACCACCTTCCGGAGACACCTGAAACCCCACCTCTTTCAGGAATACCTAGGATAGGATAAAGTAATCCTTCTCACCCCCCTTAAAAGATTTAGATGCACTATTGTAAAGTGGCTGTTCCACTGGATGTCTTAAGGTGAACGCACCAATTTGTAAGTCGCTCTGGATAAGAGCGTCTGCTAAATGACTTAAATGTAATGTAAATGACTACAGATGATTGTTTAAAATATGACTACAGATGCCAGTTCATAATGACTTCAGATGATTGTTTAATATATGACTACTGATTACAGTTCATTATAACTACAGAGGCAGGTGTTAGTCATTGTCTCTGATTGGAACCCATATTTAGGTAGCCTGTTTTGTGTTGGGTTTTGTGGGTGCTTGTTTCCTGTCTTTGTGTTTTCTCCACCAGGTAGGGCTGTTTCGGTTTTGCCACGTTTATTGTTTTGTAGTTTGTTCATGTTAAGTGTCTCTTATTAAAGAACCATGAACTTCAACCACGCTGCGTTTTGGTCCTCCTCTCCTTCCCAGGAAGAAAGCCGTTTCAAGATGACTGTTTAATAAATGACTACAGATGACTGTTTAATAAATGACTACAGATGACTGTTTAATGAATGACTACAGATGACTGTTTAATAAATATCTACAGATGACTGTTTAATAAATGACTACAGATGACTGTTTAATAAATGACTACAGATGACTGTTTAATAAATGACTACAGATGACTGTTTAATATATGACTACAGATGACTGTTTAATGAATGACTACAGATGACTGTTTAATAAATATCTACAGATGACTGTTTAATATATGACTACAGATGACTGTTCATTATGACTACAGATGACTGTTTAATGAATGACTACAGATGACTGTTTAATAAATATCTACAGATGACTGTTTAATAAATGACTACAGATGACTGTTTAATATATGACTACAGATGACTGTTTAATGAATGACTACAGATGACTGTTTAATAAATATCTACAGATGACTGTTTAATAAATATCTACAGATGACTGTTTAATATATGACTACAGATGACTGTTCATTATGACTACAGATGACTGTTTAATGAATGACTACAGATGACTGTTTAATAAATGACTACAGATGACTGTTTAATGAATGACTACAGATGACTGTTTAATAAATGTCTACAGATGACTGTTCATAATGACTACAGATGACTGTTTAATGAATGACTACAGATGACTGTTCATAATGACTACAGATGACTGTTTAATAAATGACTACAGATGACTGTTTAATGAATGACTACAGATGACTGTTTAATAAATGTCTACAGATGACTGTTCATAATGACTACAGATGACTGTTTAATGAATGACTACAGATGACTGTTTAATGAATGACTACAGATGACTGGTTAATAAATGACTACAGATTACTGTTTAATAAATGACTACAGATGACTGTTCATAATGACTACAGATGACTGTTTAATAAATGACTACAGATGACTGTTTAATGAATGACTACAGATGACTGTTTAATAAATGTCTACAGATGACTGTTCATAATGACTACAGATGACTGTTTAATGAATGACTACAGATGACTGTTTAATAAATGACTACAGATGACTGTTTAATAAATGACTACAGATGACTGTTTAATAAATGACTACAGGTGACTGTTTAATGAATGACTACAGATGACTGTTTAATAAATGACTACAGATGACTGTTTAATAAATGACTACAGATGACTGTTCATAATGACTACAGATGACTGTTAATATATGACTATTCATAATGACTACAAATGACTGTTAATATATGCTGTACATCAAACACTACATTAGTTTGCCCAGTTTGTCATATCTGAAATGTCTAAATTGAAGCCTACCAGTAATTTTTAATGAACCAATGAATCAGATTCAGGACAGGTTGCAGCTAGTTGTGCATTGATATAGCCATATGCATAATAAAATGTCAAAAGTAGCATATGACATGCCGACTTACGTATTTTACAAGTTTTTTAAAATGTTTGATTCTCCCATGTTGACATGCAGTCAGCATCGTAGGAGTTGAAGCAAGAAAGCAAGAAAGTAGACAGCGATCGTTGTAAAGTAAGTGGACTTCTGGGAGTCAGCACATATCTGATAAGGGTAGCAGATAGTCTAGTGGTTAGAGCTTTGGGCCAATAACAGAAAGCTTGCTAGCTCGAATTCCTGAGCTGACGAGGTGAAAACTCTGTAGATGTTCACTTAAACCTAATTGGTCCAGGGTTGCTGTTAATAATGGCTGACTGTGAGCGCACTCTCTGAGGGTGTTGCAGGGGGAGTTGGGATATGCAAGAAACACATGTGTATAATACATGCTTGTCCATGTGTGAAATAGTACAGGTGCAAATATCCACTATCTACAGTTTCTCCACCTCTATTCCCTTCTCTTGCTAGAGGTAGTTGACTGTGTCTGGCTGACTCTGACCCAGATTTATGCTCCTCATCACCTGGATGCTTACTCATTAAACTGTCCATCATGCTAACCATGTATATATAACGTGCAGGCTTTCATCATGTACAGTTTGGATCTATGCAAACACTGAGCCACTGGGTGGCACTCTAGAACCATCATCTGCCTCACCATATGTGTGAGGATCGAGAATTAATTCAGTGATGTACATGTGTACTAAGTGTAAATATACCCCAAGCTCTTCTAGCACACCATTGTTTATTGAGTCCGTTGTACAGCTGATAGGCTTACTGTTACTGGGTCTGTGGGTCATGCCAATCATTATCATAAGGAACGCACAGCAGACTATCACATACATTGACATTGCTATATGTGAATGTTGATGTAGTTCTATTAATTGGTGCCTCTTCCCTCTCTATATGTTTGTGTATCTCAGCTCAGTTGCTCCTTAGTGCTCTGATGTAGTTTTGTGAGTCTCTAGTGTCATCCTTCAATCGTTCAGCATTCTTTTCAAGTTCAGAGTTATCTGCAATGAATCTTTTGATCTATTCTGTATTTATGTGGCCTCTCTCTCTTGGGTCTATGGCTAAGCTCTCTCTCTCCCTCCCTCGTTTTCTCTCTCTCTCTCTCTCTCTCTCTGTCTCTCTCTCTCTCTCGGGTCTGTGGCTAAGATCTCTCTCTCTCTCTCTCTCTCTCTCTCTTTCCCTTTCTCTCTCTCTTGGGTCTGTGGCTAAGCTCTCTCTCTCTCTTTCTCTCTTTCTCTCTCTCTCTCTTTCTTTCTCTCTCTCTCTCTCAGGTCTGTGGCTAAGCTCTCTCTCTACCTTTCTCTCTCTCTCTCTCTCTCTCTCTCTCTTTCTTTCCCTTGCTCTCTCTCTCTCTCTCTCGGGTCTGTGGCTAAGCTTTCTCTCTCTCTCTCTCTCTCTCTCTCTCTCTCTCTCTCTCTGTGTCTCTCTCTCTCTCTCTCTCTCTCTCTCTCTGTCTCTCTCTCTCTCTCTGTCTATTTAGTCTGGAATTATTCTCAGAATAAAACTGTGTTCTTGTTCTATGGCAGGATGAGTTTCTTGTCTGACTTCTGAGTGCCGCTCCTGTGTTCTGGCTTAACAGAGTCGCTAAACTGAGTGGCGGTTGGACGGCAGCTCTCCATGGTGCTGAAATCAGACTCCACGTAGTTTCTTTATTTTAAAACGTTTTTGGGGGAGCGTTCTTCATTTTTATTAGTCATATATTGTTTCCCCTTTCTCTTCGACTGACTTTTTACTGATAAAAACCACCAGACATGTATCTAGTTGGATTGCACATCAGAATCTAACAGCACTGCACAAAACGTTTCACCGCTTTTCATTCTGCCTTCCTATAGCCTATGCCAGCTCTTTTCTCTGGAGTCAGTTTACGGTTCTCTTGTGGGCTTTTTTATCATTCAAGTTACTCTCCACACCGTGTCAGTGTCTACCAGCAAAACGCTAATTTACTCAACTCCACCTAGGGACTAGGACAAAGCCTATTATACGCCGACTGTCAGTGAAACTGTAATGAGGTGGCAGACGGTGAGGTTAATGTTTCTCGTTAGGATAGCAACATCATCCATTGTTTTCATTTGGTTCTCTTTATTTCCGTCACACTGTTCGGATTACCTTTGTGAAAGGATTGCTTAACAGTGACTGCATTCGAGAACCGTGAATGGGTTTGGATTGTGAATCTATTTTGGCTGTTGCTTTGTATTCGGGGTGCTGAGTCTGAACAAATGACTTATTCCGTTTCCGATTAGTTAAAACCGGGGACATTTGTTGGGAATTTGGCTAAGGGTGTAAATCTGAAAGTGACTGAATTGGAGGCAAGCAGGATCCAGATAGAAACGGGAACATTTAAGAAACATTTTGAAGTACATTTAAACACTGAGGGTTTCTTCAAGCGTTGTCTTAACAACCTTGTTTGCCCTGAAAGCTTGGAGGATATTGTGATTAATCCTTTACGAATGTACAATGTTGAAGTAATTATACTGGACAGAAACGACAACGCACCACATGTTCATGTGAAATCGCAGACGTTTCGGATTGCTGGGCTAACTGCACCAGGAGCTAAATGTCCTCTGCCTGCAGGAGTAAGGGAGCAACTATACAGAGTCATATAAGCTCTCCCCAAATGACCCTTTCACACTATACGTGCGTACTGAGGCTGATCCTGGTCCATCAGTAGAGTTAGTGCTTCAGAAAACGTTAGACTGAGAGAAACATGCTAGGATCAAGCGTGTACTGACTGCTATTGATGGAGGAAAACCTCCGAGATCAGGGACCACATAAACAATTGTCAACATACTAGATGAAAACGATTATATATTATTCCAAACATATGGTTTACTTATTTGCCATTAAACTGTTTTATTTCTGGTTAACATATGACGCATAGGTAATGCGTTTTTTTTCTCATTGAGCAGTGTCATGGCCGTTTAGTAAGCAAAACGCATGGTGTCGCTGTAGACGGTGGATATGAAACCTTGATTTCGTTCTAGGGCCCCTCCTGTGGTTATCAGTGTTGTGTAGGCTTTTGTCAGAATAACACACCGTCAGATTCCATCTGAAACGACAGCCCTTCCGCGACGGCATAAGATGTGGTTGTTTTCTGAAATATATGTCTGCTCTTAGAACACTAGAAGCGTCGGGTGAACAGTGGATTTAACGATGGGCCATGCCGTGCATTGTGGATATCGCTGGATTCCGGTTGTACTGCTTCTTTGCGTATGGAATTTATCTTCGGGACAGATTATCTACTTTGTCTCAGAGGAGGTGAACAAGGGAACCGTTGTTGGGAATATATCCAAGGATCTGAACCTCAATGTTCAGGACCTGGAGTCTCATATGTTTCAGATTGTTTCCGGCTCTAACAAGAAGTATTTTGATGTGAATTTAAAGACCGGGGCTCTGTTTGTGAAGGAAAAAATTGACCGAGAGGAACTCTGTATGACCAGTGTGAAATGTTCTCTAAACCTGGAGATCATTGCACAGAACCCTCTCAACATGTATCGTTTAGAAATCAATGTGCTAGATATGAATGATAACGGACCTTCATTCCCAATACATGTTCATACTTTGAATATAACCGAATCCACATTTCAAGGCGAAAGATATCCCCTGCCCAGCGCTGACGATGCTGATATAGGAAGTAATACAGTGAAAACATACAAGTTGAGCCCGAATGAACATTTCTCTTTGGATGTACAGAGCGGCAGCGAGCAGAGCATGTCTGCTGAGTTAATACTACAGAAAGCTTTAGACCGAGAGAAACAGGCTGTGATCCAGTTGTTACTGACTGCTGTTGATGGAGGAACACCTGCCAGATCCGGGACATTACAGATAATAGTGAATGTGATAGATGTGAACGATAACAGTCCCGTCTTCAGCAAACAATTGTACAAAGTACGTATAGCAGAGAACATACCAATTGGCACACATTTAATCAAACTGAACGCAAACGATGTGGACTCAGGTGTAAATGGGGAAATCGTTTATTCTTTGATAAGCCACGGGAAGGAAAAAACATTGGACGCGTTTCAAATGAACAGAGTGACTGGTGAAATCACAGTTAAAGGAACTATTGATCGCGAGGAGAATGCTGCGTTTGAGCTGCATGTACAGGCCAAAGACAGGAGTGCTAGTCCTCGCACAACGCATTGTAAAGTCTTGATAGAAGTGATTGATGTCAATGACAATGCTCCAGCAATCTCAGTGACTTCAATGATGAATGCAGTCAGAGAGGATGCAAGATCAGGTACAGCAGTTGGTCTAATAACAGTGTCTGATAAAGACGGGGGTGTAAATGGAAAAGTACACTGTAAAATAGTAGACTCTGTTCCATTCAAATTGCTGTCCTCCTATAAGAACTATTATTCGTTAGTGGTAGATGGATCTCTAGATAGAGAGACTACTTCCCAGTACAATGTGACCGTTATAGCTACAGATGAAGGCATCCCACCTCTCTCCAGTAACAGTGTCATTTCTGTTTACGTCGCTGATGTGAATGACAACGCGCCTCGCTTTTCAGAAACTATATTTAATGTTTATCTAAAGGAAAATAGTCCCGTTGGAGGGCTTATTGCCAGCTTGACTGCCCATGATCCAGACATGAATGAAAACTCTCAGATGTCTTATTCGTTTTTAGAAGGCAATAATGGCAAACCCTTGTCTACAATGATAAACATAAACTCATTAACTGGTGAGATATATAGCATACAGTCATTTAACTTCGAAGAAGTGAATACTTTCCAGTTCCACGTTCAGGCCACGGACTCTGGTGTTCCTCCACTAAGCACCAACGTCACTGTCAACGTTTTTATCCTGGATGAGAATGACAACAGTCCTGTGATTCTCCCGCCATATTCTGACCACGGCGCCTTTAATTCTGAGAACGTTCCCTATTATGCTGAAGCGGGATACTTTGTGGCCAAGATCAGGGCCGTAGACGCCGACTCTGGTTATAATGCGCTGCTTTCTTATCACATCTCCGAACCAAAGGGGACCAATCTCTTCAGAATAGGAACCAGCAATGGAGAAGTACGGACTAAGAGACGCATGAGTGACAATGACTTAAAAACTCACCTGTTGGTCATTCTGGTGTCTGATAATGGCGAACCTTCACGGTCTGCCACAGTGTCTATTGATGTTGTGGTCGTTGAAAGTACAGGTGACTCGCAAACAACTCTCAGACAGCTGCCTGTAAAGGAGGAGAGTTTCTCAGATTTAAATCTGTATCTGCTCATCGCCATTGTGTCAGTATCAGTGATATTTATACTGATCCTCATCAGTTTAATAGCTGTAAAATGCCACAGGTCAGACGGCAGTTTCAGCAGGTACAGCTCCCCAATGATCACCACGCACCCTGACGGCAGTTGGTCTTACTCCAAATCTACCCAGCAGTATGACGTGTGTTTTAGCTCCGACACACCAACGCCGTTTCCACCTGCTGATGGTGAGCTGATCAGTATTAATGGAGGGGATACTTTTCAGAGGACGCGAACTCTCCCTAACACAGAGAAGGTAAGGGCAACTATTCATTTGGCGCTTTTTTTCATTGCGTTGTCGTTTATTTCCGACTGAAATATTACTATTTTCTTGCTTGCACTTTGTAAATATTTTCTTAAATATGTAAAAAAAATCTATCGCACGAATTTAAATCCTTTATTACTACTAAGACAGTTCGAATTGTATTGGTGCGGTTTTGGTTAGGTAAAAATAAGATCAAAATCAATACGGCACGCTGTTAGGCGTCTCTGTTCAGCACCATGGACAGCGACATACGGCTGCTTTGGTTAGTGTCAGTCTCATTCCTGCCAACATGTTTTCTCGATTAAATTGATGCATTGTTATTAATAGTCTCCTCTATTATATAAATATACCAACCTGTCGAAATATAGTAGTTCAGTTGTTTATTGCATTCAGATTTATTTTAAACTGCAAAACCAACTATTTATATACCAGGGTTGGCTGGCCTTCTCCAGGCTCTCGTAGTCACCAGTATACTTTTATTTACAAAGCCATTTTGGGTTTACCACCATTTTATTTGCCATTTTTATTCGTCATAAATGTGGTGGGTACTCTCTTCCTTCGCAGGACTTTATCCTGCTAACTGTTCCAAATGTCCGAACTGAATTTGGTAAAAGGACTTTTATGTACTCTGCCCCATCGGCTTGGAACGCCTTACAAAATACTTTTAAACTGGAAGAACTTGTCCCGATTGGTGTTTTTAAATTATTGATGAAAGATTTTGATGCTGATTCCTTACACTGTCAATGTAAAAAATTGACTGTTTTATGATTTTCTTATACTCCCGTGAATTCGATGTTTTTTTTACTAGATTACCTGTAGTTTTTCATGTTGTCTGTCTATAATTGTGTAATGACTTGGTGCTGCCTATCTTGGCCAGGACGCTCATGAAAAAGAGATTTCAAATCTCAATGAGCCCTTCCTGGTTAAAAAAAACTGGTCTGTGAACACCATAACTGGTCATCCGCTGTTTGGCACGTTGGGCTAAGCGAGAAGATACTTGTTGGAAGAAAGTGTTATTCATTGGATCAATTTGGTTATTTGTTTATTTGTTTGTTGTGTAGACACCCCTCATGTTAGATTCTAACACCGTGAAGAACTCAGATAAGGCTGTGTTCTTGTTTAAGAGCGCAGTAAGAGCACTTGGTGTCGCTGTAGACCGTATATTCAGCTGACAACATTGTGGGGCTCATTCTTCCCCTAACTCCCACTGCTGAAGGTAGAGTCAGGGGATCCACTTTAGATAGGCATGTGTGTAGAAACAACCGTGGTATACTAGAGATTTGTCTTATACAACGCGATGTTAGCAATATTATGAATCTACTGTAAACAACTCACAGAAGGTCTGTGCATAGCGATGGACCTTTCCGTGCATTGTGGATATTGTTGGATTCGGATTCTGCTGCTTCTTTGTCTATTTTGTCTCAGATGAGGTGAACAAGAGAACCGTTGTTGAGAATATAGCCAAGGACCTCAACCTCAATTTTCAGAAACTTGAGTCCCATATGTTTCAGATTGCATTATGTTTTGAACCTAAACACTGGCGTCCTATTTGTGAATGAGAGAATCGACAGCGAGGAGCTGTGTGAGAATAATCTGAAGTGCAGGCCATTACGCACAATCATCTGAATATTTTTCGCGTTGAAATAGAGATACTGGATATAAATTATTATGAACCTTCTTTCTTGGTAAATTCACTGGCATAAATTAAATGTTTACGAAAACGCTGCTGCGGGAGAGTGATTTTTTCTCCCAGTGACTGAGGATGCGGATGTGGGCAGATGTGGCTAGTATTAATGGAGGAGATACTTTTCAAATGACACACTCTGCCAAACAGTGAGAAGGTAAGGACAACTTTTCAAAATAAATATGTTTTTTGTCATTGAGTTTAGATGTATTTTTTACTGACAAATTGTTATCATCTTGCATGTATATTCTACAAATTCTTCTTAATTTGAATCCCTTTTAACTTGACGAGATAGTACTTGGGTATGTTTAGGTTAGGTCAAATCCAGCTTTAAATGCTGAGGTGTTTAGCGTTTCAATTCAGCTCTATGGACTGCGACATACGACAAATTGCTTTGGATTTTGTCAGACTCATTCATACTAACATGTTTACTGCATTACTGTTGCTCCGTGTTATTTTTGAACCTTTCAAAATAGTATAGTTTTTGGTGTTGTTTATTGAAGAAGTAACAACCAGTATAGACATGCAAATGAATTTGCATCATTTACGTACATTTTTTTATCAGCAGTCTCATTACTGCCAGGGGTAGTTTCCTAAGCCCTTCGTACCATATTGTCATGTGCTAGCAAGTCTCTCACCCTACATTATTTACTTGGTCATGTTTGCAATGTCGCAGAACTCTTACTCGTTTTGGATACTCATGCGTAATTACGCATGACCAAGCCAGCTTTTTTATAGTTCGAAGATGCGTTCTTGTTATCCTTTTAGTTGAAATAGTACTCTTTAAAAGGTAGATTGGGCCAAATTGGTTTGGTAAGAGTCACGGTGGCGTAATTGACACACAGCAGACTCGTTTTGTCAATAGTATTTATGTTGTAGCCTATGCATACAGAAAACACAGGATGTCGCTGTTGACCATGACAATTATTAATAGGAGGAATAATGCTGGACTCCTCCTCTAGTGAATACAAAAAAAAAGAATCGAGTTAAAACCAGTGGTTTGTTTTGACAGGAGAGGGAAATTGTAGTTTGTCTCAATCACTCTGGTTGTACTAGCACGGACTAGCAGAGCCAGCATTAGGCTATGTTCATTTTTTCCCTTTGAGTATTGTTGCAATAAGCATTCCTTGTACAGCGATGGGCATGTGTGACCACAGAAGACGTGTTTGGATAGAATATCTTCTGCTGCTTTGTTCATGGAGATTGTGTTCTGGACAGTTCGTGTATTCCGTCTCAGAGGAGGTAGATAAAGGCACATTTGTTGGAAATATCGCTAAAGACCTAAATCTAAATTTGAGAGAACTGGTTTCGAGAAAGATTCACATTGTAACGGGACCCGAAAGGAGGTATTTTGATGTCGACTTGAAGACAGGTAATCTTTTTGTCTATGAGAGAATTGACCGAGAAGCCCTCTGCTCAAACTCAGTAAAATGCTCCATTGATGTTGAGGCGATATTGAATAATCCTATGCATATCCATCGTATTGAAGTAAACATTGTGGACATAAATGACAACCCACCATCGTTTGCGGAGCGCATTCATGTTGTCAATATGACTGAATCCGCATTTCCAGGGGACAGATTTCCTTTACCGTTCGCCAGTGATTCGGATGTTGGAAGTAACTCTGTGAAAACCTACAAACTGAGTCTAAACGAACACTTCTCTCTAGATGTACAAAGCGGCAGCGAGCAGAGTGTGTCTTCTGAGTTAATACTACAGAAAGCTTTAGACCGAGAGAAACAGGATGTGATAAAGCTTGTACTGACTGCTGTTGATGCAGGAAAACCTCCACGATCCGGAACTCAACAAATAGTAATTCACGTAATAGATGCCAACGATAATACTCCGATTTTCTCCAAATCTCTCTATAAAGTGCAAGTGTCAGAAAATGTTGCATTTGGAACTTTAATTCTAACTTTAAACGCAACAGACTTAGACGAGGGGGTGAACGGTGAAATCGAATACTCATTCACTGGGAAAGGAGAAATGGGCACACAACATGTCTTTCAACTCAACCAGCATACTGGTGAATTAACAGTTGAAGGGCGTTTGGATCACGAGGAAAACCCTGCGTTTGAAATCCGCGTACAAGCAAAAGACAAAGGTAATCCACGAAGGAGTGCCTATTGCAAAGTCATAATTGAAATACTTGATGTGAATGACAATTCCCCAGAGATCATAGTGACGTCACCCCCTGTCTCATTGAAAGAGAGTGCTGAGAAAGGAACCGTTGTTGCTTCAATAAACGTGCGTGACAAAGACGGTGGGAAAAATGGACTCATCAAGTCCGAAGTAATCGGAGATGTTCCTTTTAAATTACAGTCGTCTTATAAAAACTATTACTATTTAGTTGTAGACGGGCCTCTGGACAGAGAGAGTGCATCTCTTTATAATGTAACGATTAAAGCCACAGATGAGGGGACCTCACCTCTCTCCAGCACTAGTGTTATTACTGTACACATTTCTGACGTGAATGACAACGCGCCAAGCTTTCCAGAGCCCATACTAAACGTGTATATCAAAGAGAATAGTCCAGCGGGGGTTCGTGTTGGCAGCGTGACAGCGAATGACCCTGATATCGATGAAAACTCTAAACTTACTTACGCAATATCGGGACCCAATGACGCGCATTTTTTTTCGTTTGTAAACTTACATTCTCTAACTGGTGAACTATACAGCTTGCAGTCATTTAACTACGAGGAGATAAACACATTCCAGTTCCGCGTTCAGGCCACGGACTCTGGTGTTCCTCCACTAAGCACCAACGTCACTGTCAACGTTTTTATCCTGGATGAGAATGACAACAGTCCTGTGATTCTCCCGCCATATTCTGACCACGGCGCCGTTAATTCTGAGAACGTTCCCTATTCTGCTGAAGCGGGATACTTTGTGGCCAAGATCAGGGCCGTAGACGCCGACTCTGGTTATAATGCGCTGCTTTCTTATCGCATCTCCGAACCAAAGGGGACCAATCTCTTCAGAATAGGAACCAGCAATGGAGAAGTACGGACTAAGAGACGCATGAGTGACAATGACTTAAAAACTCACCTGTTGGTCATTCTGGTGTCTGATAATGGCGAACCTTCACGGTCTGCCACAGTGTCTATTGATGTTGTGGTCGTTGAAAGTACAGGTGACACGCAGACAACTTTCAGACAGCTGCCTGTAAAGGAGGAGAGTTTCTCAGATTTAAATCTGTATCTGCTCATCGCCATTGTGTCAGTATCAGTGATATTTATACTGATCCTCATCAGTTTAATAGCTGTAAAATGCCACAGGTCAGACGGCAGTTTCAGCAGGTACAGCTCCCCAATGATCACCACGCACCCTGACGGCAGTTGGTCTTACTCCAAATCTACCCAGCAGTATGACGTGTGTTTTAGCTCCGACACACCAACGCCGTTTCCACCTGCTGATGGTGAGCTGATCAGTATTAATGGAGGGGACACTTTCCAAAGGACTCGAACTCTGCCAAACAGTGAGAAGGTAAGGATAACTTTTCATAATGCTTTTTTTGTCATTGAGTTTAGATAAAGGTGAGCCTTTTTTACTATTCACAATTTGTACTAGGTCTGTTACTCTGTTTTATTAATTCACTGTTCATGGCTTTGGGTTTTATCAAAATGTTATTTTTGGATGATCAATTGACATTGACATTTTCTTCAATTGTGAATTGAAGTCAAATTTCACAACAGCAAATGCTGCTTCATCAGCGTTAGTAGCCTACGGAAGTAGAGTATAGAACTTTAATCAGTTCAGTTCCAGATGAAAGGGAAAAACATCATAACCTTACATTCCCATTGATCTCCAATGAGTTCTGATGTGTGTCATTTATTTAGCTGGGGGATTATGAACTAGAGTGGTGAAAGACTGTGGTTCGCCGAGGCTCATTATGCTAGTGATCCTCTTTACACGTATCTGTTTAACAGCTTCAATTGGAATCTCACATTTAACTACTGTAATTAGGATTAATATGAATGTAGGGTTTTCATTGTTATTAACCTGTTCATCTAAAGTACAGTATAATCTCAATGTCAGTGGGTCAGTTAATCATGTAGGTTAATCATCATAGAATCATTGCTATGCTCTCACATTCCCATTATCTGTCTCTGTGCATGGTCCCTGTGGATGGGCCTGTGCGTAGAGACGGTCACAGACGGTCCTCCCTGCCTGTTTAACTCACAAGTTAACCTCCATGTTATCATGTTAACCTTTCTTTGCACTCTCTGTGTTTGGTCTGTGTCCGTCACAGCTTGTGTAGCCATTTCTCCACAGTCTCTCTGGGCAGAGATAATCTTGGCTCTCATTGCATAACATCTGATGCTTGTGTATCTCAAACTTACATGTACACCTCCCATTGACATAAACGCATCACTTCAGCATATCTCACGCATTCGGCCCATACATTCTGCAGTGTATTTCTAGCGACTGTATTGCATATATTTTATGCCACTGTTCCTCGGAGCTCAACTCTGACTGTGTGTTGTGGTTCTCACTGAGGATAGGAAATGATAGCATGTTTCTGTAATGTCGTCCCACGGGTAAGTTGAGTATGAGTCCTTGACAGAGGACATAGATGAGTCCAGCTGTAAGTGGGTCAAGCCTGTGGTTCCGCCTGGCCCATCTGGCAGAGGCAGATACATGGATTAGAGGCTCCTGGGTCTGCAGGCCGGAGCCCTGGAGCAATCCCACCTGCATTATGTGTGGAAGGCAGGAGGATTCACGCTCACTGCTGCACTGAGAGCGATACCGCAACTTCAGGGAGACACGTCTGGGCTAGAGCCCTGCTCCCCTCTCTCTCTCTCTCTCTCTCTGTCTCTCTCTTTCTCTTTCTCTTTCTCTTTCTCTTTCTCTCTGTCTCTGTCTCTGTCTCTGTCTCTGTCTCTGTCTCTGTCGCTCTCGCTCTCGCTCTCGCTCTCGCTCTCGCTCTCGCTCTCTCTCTCTCTGTCCCTGTCTCTCTCTGTCCCTGTCTCTCTCTCTCTCACATGCTCTCTCTCTCTCTCTCTCTCTCTTTGTCTCGCTCTCTGTCTCTGTCCCTGTCTCTCTCTCTCTCTCTCTTTCACATGCTCTCTCTCTCTTTCACATGCTCTCTCTCTCTCTCTCTCTCTCTCTCTCTCTCTCTCTCTCTCTCTCTTTCACATGCTCTTTCTCTCTCTCTCTCTCTCTCTCTCTCTCTCACTCTCTGTCTCTGTCCCTGTCTCTCTCTCTCACTCTCTCATATTTGCATTCTTTCTTTTCTCTCTGCCATTTTCACAGATTTCAGAGTGTCTTGTATCACCATATTACAGCAGGCTCTCATGAAAAGTGTGGTATACTAATCCTTAATAAGATTTCAATATTTTTTCAAACTCTTTGTAAGTGCTTCTAGAGGCAGACTGAACCAGTTGAGGGGATTGAGTCTCGTTATGCTCCTGGTTAATCACCTACTCCCTGAGAGCAGGAGATTACATAGAGCCCACCTCTATGTTGGGTGGCTGGGATAAGGATTCTGATTATGGACAGTTTTTCACTTGTTTGTTTTACAGATTAAGTGTGTGTCACACTGAAATGACATATTTCATAAAGTGGCTGTGTATGTTGTTTAATTTTTAATGTTGTACTTTTTTATCCTGTCTTAGCTGAAAGTGTATGGTACAGCGTTATTGTGTGATTCCATTTCCCCAGTCCACTCTCTGAGCTGTTGATAGATAACATTTCTCTGGGAGTCAGAATACTGGTTCTCTGGGACTACACAGGGCCAATTACTAATACTGCGTTATAAGCCATATTCAAACACTGTTGTTCAGATAGCGTCCCAGTAATGCTGAGTTTCTTAACTTTGCCTGCCTATAGTTAGTAGTGCTCTAGGGATGTCTCAGGAAGAGAGATGAACAATTCCCTGCAGTGCAGCAAACACAGAGGAGAAGGGACGGAAAAGAGAATAGGAGCGACAGGATGTCCTTTCATATATTTTTCTTTTGTTTGTACCTTAAGCAAGCCTGCTCCAAATGCCTAATGGAATTCAGGAAGAATTGTACATTTATATTAATAGACTCAAATATTTGGGAACATCTACGTTTAATTTATGCTGAGAACTGCAATAACGAGGGTGTGTGATGTAATAAGCAGAGTCACACACACACATTTGCTTGCAGGCTGTGCAGGATGCCTGCCAGTAATATTCTGCTCCATATTTCTACACTGCACCACTGAAGCCAGAGCTAAGGCTATGGCTGGGGAAAAGGTGTGGCCTCGGCTCACACACACCGTCACATGCAGGTCTCTCTCTCTTTTCTCATCCCACACCCTGTTGTATTGTGTCTTTCCCTACTTCATTTTCTTCCTAGAGTCCCTGTCTATTGTTTGGACAGATGATTCACAAATGTCACCTCTTCTGTCGTTCCTTCGTCTCTTCATTATTCAGCAGGGCCAGTTTGGAGGCAGCAGCATGCCTCTTGCCTGGCCTCAGCAGTGTAACACACTACTCTGGCTTTAAATAACCGCACAGTCATGAACAGTGAAGCTCTCAAATTCACAATCACAGTCTACTTCATTATAACAAATATCATCCACCTAATCTCATACTGTGCGGTAGGAGAACATGCTGTTTGGCCAATCTAAATGTTCATTTTAAGGTACATCTAAAATGGTAATCCGTAGTCTATCTGTCACTATACAACCATCATTCGTCCACCCACATCTATTACTCGTATCACATCCAAACGTCAAATGTCATGGACCAAAACCAAGAGCATAACATCACTACAGATCAGTTCAGACAACCTGCACACCAGTGGAGGCTGCTGACGGGAGGACGGCTCATAATAATGGGTGGAATGGAGCAAATGGAATGGCATCAAACACATGGTTCTGATGTATTTACTACCATTCCACTTTTTCTGCTCCAGGCATTACCTCCAGCCATTACCTCCAGCCATTACCTCCAGCCATTACCTCCAGCCATTACCTCCAGCCATTACCTCCAGCCATTACCTCCAACCATTACCTCCAGCCATTACCTCCAACCATTACCTCCATCCTCCCCAATTAAAGTGCCATCAACTCCTGTGCTGCAACACATATGAGAGGGAGAGGGAGTGAGGGAAATAGAAAGTGAGAGAGGGCGAGAGCTAGAGAGAGAGATGGCTGGAGGATGGATGGATGGATGGATGGATGGATGATAATACATACATACAGATACATACCTGGATATCTCTTCAAGTATGTGGCTCCCTCATCAATTTATATGCAGATGATGCATTGTTATACTCAGCTGGCCCCTCCCCAGATTTTGTGTTAAATGCTCTACAAATAAGCTTTCTTAGTGTCCAACAAGCTTTCTCTACCCTTAACCTTGTTCTAAACACCACCAAAACAAAGGTAATGTTGTTTGGTAAGACAAATGCCCCTCTCCCAACAGGTGTGATCACTACCTCTGAGGGTTTAGAGCTTGAGATAGTCACCTCATACAAGTACTTTGGAGTATGGCTAGACGGTACACTGTCCTTCTCTCAGCACATATCAAAGCTGCAGGCTAAAGTTCAATCTAGACCTGGTTTCCTCTATCGTAATCGCTCCTCTTTCACCTCAGCTGCCAAACTAACCCTGATTCAGATGACCAGCATACCCATGCTAGATTATGGAGACATAATTTATAAATCAGCAGGTACGGGTGCTCTCGAACGGCTAGATGTTCTTTACCATTCGGCCGTCAGATTTGCCACCAATGCTCCTTATAGGACACATCACTGCACTCTATACTCCTCTGTAAACTGGTCATCTCTGGTACACCCGTCGCAAGACCCACTGGATGATGCTTATTTATAAAACCCTCTTAGGTCTCAATCCCCCCTATCTGAGTTATCTACTGCAGCCCTCATCCTCCACATACAACACCTCTTCAGCCAGTCACATTCTGTTAAAGGTCCCCAAAGCACACACATCCCTGGGTCGCTCATCTTTTCAGTTCACTGCAGCTGGCTACTGGAACGAGCTGCAACAAACACTCAAACCGGACAGTTTTTTCTCAATCTCTTCAATCAAGACTCAGTCATAGACACTCTTACTGACAGTTGTGGCTGTTTTGCGTGATGTATTGTTGTCTCTACCTTCTTGCCCTTTGTGCTGTTGTCTGTGCCCAATAATGTTTGTACCATGTTTTGTGCTGCTACCATGTTGGGTTGCTACCATGTTGATGTCATGTTGTGATGCTACCATGCTGGGTTGTCATGTGTTGCTGTCTTGCTATGTTGTTGTCTTAGGTCTCTCTTTATGTAGTGCTGTGTTGTCTCTCTTGTCGTGATGTATGTTTTGTCCTATATTTGTATATATATATATATATATATTTTTTTTTTTTTCAATCCCAGACCACCGTCCCCGCATGAGGCCTTATGCCTTCTGCTAGGCCGTCACTGTAAGTAAGAATTTCTTCTTAACTGACTTGCCTTGTTAAATAAAGGTGAAGTAAAACAAATGTGACGTGTTTCTAATCATGTCCTTGTCTTCTCTAAGATGTACAGTATGTTATTTCTTATGCATGGCTATAGCTGCCCAGGCAATAATAATCTGGTGTTTTTATCAGTCCGTCTCTGAATGGCTTGGCTGGTATGTTTCTGCTGAGGGCTGCAGGTGGCAGACCAAGCTAAACTGAGATGTGTGTGAGCCTGCTTGCACCAGCTGTCCACTGGCGCCCTCTGTTGGTGTACTGGTGGTAGTGGAAGGTGGGATGATGGGAGTTTTCTCTGGCAGAGTCTGTAGGAGGCTTGTATTTGACCTGTCTTACTCAGCCAAGAGATGTATCCATTAGAAACCATCAGTGCTTGACATGATTTGTAGAGGTTATTTTTTTGTATGTGATGTGATGTTCTCTTAACCATCACAAAGGGAAATCAGTCAGTGTGTCAATGACCTCACAGAGGAACATTTATTTTGTCATTTATTGTTGACTCACAATATTAAGGTTACAGTGTACTCACTGTCTCTCAATCACGATATAACAGTAACTGTTGACAAAATGACATGACAGAGGATTCTCAACCACAGACAAACACAACCGTTCAAAAGTTTGGGGTCACTTCGAAATGTCCTTGTTTTTGAAAGGAAAGCACATGTTCTACTTGTCCTCTTGCTCAGTTGTGCACCGGGCTTCCCACTCCTCTTTATATTCTGGTTAGGGCCAGTTTGCGCTGTGCTGTGAAGGGAGTAGTACACAGCGTTGTACGAGATCTTCAGTTTCTTGGCAATTTCTTACCTGGAATAGCCTTCATTTCTCAGAACAAGAATAGACTGATGAGTTTCAGAGGAAAGTTATTTGTTTCTGGCCATTTTGAGTCTGTAATCGAACTCACAAATGCTGATGCTCCAGATACTCAACTAGTCTAAAGAAGGCCAGTTTTATTGCTTCTTTTATCAGAACAGCCGTTTTCAGCTGTGCTAACATAATTGCAAAAGGGTTTTCTAATGATCAATTAGCCTTTTAAAATGATACACTTGGATTAGCAAACACAACGTGCCATTGGAACAAAGGAGTGATGGTTGCTGATAATGGGCCTCAGTACGCCTATGTAGATAATCCATAAAAAATCAGCCGTTTCCAACTACAATAGTCATTTACAAGATTAACAATGTCTACAATGTATTTCTGCTGAATGTTATGTTATTTTAAATGGACAAAAAATGTGCTTTTCTTTCAAAAACAAGGAAGGTTCTAAGTGACCCCAAACTTTGAACGGTAGTGTATAAGTCAGGAATTTCTCACTCGTTCACATTATAAGGGCTCCCGGGTGGTGCAGTGGTCTAAGGCACTGCATCTTAGTGCTTGAGGCGTCACTACAGACACCCTGGTTCGATTCCAGGCTGTATCACAACCCGGACATGATTGGGAGTCCCGTAGGGCGGCGCACAATTGGCCCAGCGTCGTCCAGGTTTGGTCGGTGTAGGTCGTCACTGTAAATAAGAATTTGTTCTTAACTGACTTGCCTAGTTAAATAAAGGTCAAATTAACAAAAGGAAAATATTAAAATGATAGGCTAAGGCACCTCGTCATGTGTGGAAAAATAGTGTTTCTCTAGGAATTATTATGGCTTCCCATGCTCAGTGTGATATTAGTCACAGTTTCAGTGTGAGCGTGTGAGAGTTGCTGGAGATGCTTGACCCATTTGGATCAGTGAGTCAGAGCAGAGAGAGGATACTCTGGCTGCAGCTGATGAGGAGGAGCTGTGAGGTCATCAGTCATCGCCCAGAGCCGTCTAATTACACCAGAATGCACAGAGGAGGGCAGTGAGGTCATCAGCCATCGCACAGAGCCGTCTGATTACACCAGAATGGACAAAGGAGGGCAGTGAGGTCATCAGCCATCGCCCAGAGCCGTCTGATTACACCAGAATGCACAGAGGAGGGCAGTGAGGTCATCAGCCATCGCACAGAGCCGTCTGATTACACCAGAATGGACAAAGGAGGGCAGTGAGGTCATCAGCCATCGCCCAGAGCCGTCTGATTACACCAGAATGCACAGAGGAGGGCAGTGAGGTCATCAGCCATCGCCCAGAGCCGTCTGATTACACCAGAATGCACAGAGGAGGGCAGTGAGGTCATCAGCCATCGCCCAGAGCCGTCTGATTACACCGGAGGGCAGTGAGGTCATCAGCCATCGCCCAGAGGGCAGTGAGGTCATCAGCCATCGCCCAGAGCCGTCTGATTACACCAGAATGCACAGAGGAGGGCAGTGAGGTCATCAGCCATCGCCCAGAGCCGTCTGATTACACCAGAATGCACAGAGGAGGGCAGTGAGGTCATCAGCCCGCTCCAACAGCTCTGGAACTGGATCAGAGTTCAAAGGGAGGAGAGTTGGGATTATCATTCATAGCTCAGAGCTCCAGGACGGAAACAGGGTGTAGTAAGATGTACAGTAGATATGTTTGTGCATTGGCACAGAGACACAGACACAAATTAGCAGTCATTCTCTGACTCAAGCCTTCCTGGTTTCCATTACTATGTCATACACAACTAATTGACCTTGGAGATGATATGATGCAAGTTTCTGAAATGCAACAGTTACATTCACCTGCTGCCTCATATTCTGTGAATGGCAGGATTGCTCCTTGTATAAAGTCCACCACCAGCTAGTGTTGTACTGTTCAGGTTATTGTACTAAAGACAAACCAATCTCTCAAGCCATAGGAGCATGGGTAAGGGTGTAGTTGATGGCTAAGCTTCAAGTCAATTGTCACCTGCTTAATGTAGATACAGTATATCATGACACAGACTTAGAAATGAATAGACCTGACTTGCTCCTCTAACATATTGAGGTGTTGGGATGGACAAGGAAGAAATCAGCAGGCACTATGAAATGTGCACAATGTTGGGAACTCATATAATACTGCAGTGAGTCATGGACACTAGAGGGCACCCACTGTCACATCTAGTCATGCTGTTTCTGTGCTCAAAAGCTTCAGCTGGAGGCAACATCAGTCTCCGGCCGCAGCTTGAGAACAAGAGAGGAGGGAAAGAGAGAGAGATGGATAAATAATTGGAACGAGTGGGGGGATGGTGTCTGATAAAGGGAGGAGTAGAACGAGGGAGATGCCGTTTTGAGTGCAGTTAGAAAGAGATGGTTTGTCTTTAGTGTCCCTGTTGCAGTGGAGCCTGAGGCTGGTTGTGTGTCCGCAGTTGCCCTTGCCGAGGGCACTGTTCTGCTGTGCTGTGGTGGAGGCTGTCTGTCTGCTCTCTCAATTGAGTGCACCTCAGCTGAAATCCAGCACACTTACATAAGCGAGGAGGTCAGGAGAGGAGCTCAAACAAGGATCCTCAGAGAGAGATGTCTGAACAACGGTGTCCCGTCCGTGTTGGGTGTGAGGTCAGATGCCAAATAGAATACACCACTGTCTAGGGTTCAGATGTCATCATTATGTTGTGTCAACATGAAGGGGAGTGGAGTTGTGCCATCAGCCTTTTTTCCCACTTAGACAGACCCCTCTCCTCCTGCTCACTGTTCTGTGTCCTCCCCTGTACTAATCTTTATGTCGCTCTCTGGTCCAAATTCAAATAAGCTTTATTGACAAGAGAGGAGCTACCTAATGGTGTAAAGCAATTGATAGTAAACAGAAATAACACATTAACAAAAGGCACAAGTTATCAAAATAAAACACATGATAAAGACAAGGACTGGGTCTCCCATACCAGCCCAACTCTCTCTCTCTCTCTCTCTCTCTCTCTCTCTCTCTCTCTCTCTCTCTCTCTCTCTCTCCATCTCTCTCCCTCTCTCTCTCTCTCTCTCTCTCCATCTCTCTCTCTCACTCCCCATCTTTCTCTTTCTCACTTTCTTTCGCTCTCTAATACTGGCTCATACAAAGAATATGTATGTTTATAGCAGTACCTACAGCATCTCTTTTACTCACAATTTCCATATCTCTCTCACACACTGTCTATCTGTGTACTATTTTCTTCTGTCTTCCTACCCAACTGTCCATGTCACTCTCTTTGCCTCTCACCTTGTCGCTCTGTCTGCGTCAGATAGCTTCTGGCTCCTGTTGATGAGAAGCAGGAGTTTCTCATCAAACGTTGTGTATGCACAAAATATGCACCAAAACATGCTTGCGCCAGTTTTCACGCAAATATTGGCATTTATAAAAACTGAACTTGACCTGAGAATGTGCTTATCCTCCCGCAAACGTTGAAAAATACATGGTAGATGGAAATCAAATGAGGGTGGTCTATGGAAATAGGTAGATGGACTGTGAGAGTAGCTGAGGGGTGGTTTTAAAAGTTCATGTTCCGTAATAGTAAAAAAAAATGAAAACACGATGTATAATGTTTAAAGTACTATCTATCCAGATGAAGTGTATATCAACATGTCAAATAACTTTATCCTTGCTATTTTTAATTTTACCTTTATTTAACCAGGCAAGTCAGTTAAGAACAAATTCTTATGTAACTACTGCATGAGGGGGGCATAGTGATAATACAAATAAAATAAAAAAATAAAATAAAAAGTGAGGATAGGCTACCATTTGTCCCATCTCTCATTTAATTGGACCCACTTCACAGACTGCAGTTAATATATACGCTATTTCAAGTATGTTGTTCTTTGCGATCTGATCCGAAGCTTATAGTTTAAATGTTAGGCTCCACAGCATATTCAGGTTCGGGAAAAAGTAAATGCAAAACGTTTGAATTCAACAACCCTTTTCCAGGTCCACAACAATTTGCAGTTGTTTTTGTCTTTCGGAAACGGTCAGACACAGCAAGTCACAAGAAAACATTCTGCCAACATCTCCAACGACATTTGATCAAGTTCACGATTGCTATTTCCTTTAGATAGCCCACTTTAGATAGCCTACAGCAAATCAGAACTTTATTGTCACCGTAATGGGCGTTATTCAGCCGGAGTTATCATGTTCGTTCACAATTTTACAACAGGTCTGATTTATAACGGTTAATGTGCGCGTATGTACGAAGTGCGCCAAGTTTATAAATATTTTTGTGCTTGCAGTCTTTTCAGAAATGTTGTTTAAAATGGCAACGTTTACAAATGAGGCCCCAGGATATTAGAACAAATATATGTTCAGGGACCTGCCATTCCTGAGTCACTAGGAAGGGTTTATTGTATATTTACAGAGTGAAGCTGAGATATTTCAGAGTCCACAGCAGGAAAACCCTTCTTTGTGAGTGTAAGGTTGGGAAACTATACACATTTTCTCAGTGGAGACATTCCAGGTGTTATTTTCCCCTTTTCAGTATCCAACAAGGTAACATGGCATGATATGTAAGGGTACGTTGCTGGTGTGCAGCAACATAATCTCTAGAATTGATTGGCTATGTTAGATTTGTCTATGTAAACTTTCCACTCAGTATTCCTTTGAGAGTTCAGCTCAGATATCTCGTTTCCTCTTCTTGTGATGAGGGCAGGGATGTGTCATTAGGATGTGGGGTTTGGGGATGTGGGGTTTGGGGATGTGGGGTTTCCCTGGCATGTGGAGAGAGGACTACGGATATGGCTGCTCAGTGAATTAGTGGTCTGCAATCCCCTGCCTACTGCTGGAATTTCACCCATGTCCCAAGATCCTCTGATTCTCTGCGAGTGATCTGTTTTCACTAATGCATAGACCCACCTGGGTTTAGATTGACAGGTCTATGGGCCTGTGTTGCAGATAATGGGCTTTCAAACCGGTCTCTCTCTTTCTCTCGAGCACGCATGCACACACACATTCCATCATCAAAAGTCAAGTAAACAGTGCCTTTCAAACAGTGGCTTTTGTTAACCTTACAAGCTCATAAAGTGGGCAACACAAGCAAGCCGTTCAACGGCCTGTTAGATACGGCGAAAGCTATTGATACAAACTGACTTCACCGCTCACCGCTCAGAGCGCGAGCACTAAGTTGTGATGTATCGCATCACCTGTATTTACTTTGCTGATGTCAGCGCCCAAAGTGTCTCTCAGCAAATACATGACCTTTACAACACCCTCCCTCTTGAAGTCTGGTCATCTCCTGATTTTAACCACAGAGACAAGCTTCTTACTTCTCTGTAGAAAAATCATATTTGTATTGTGTAATGTGTTGATAAGGTCTATGTATTCCATTTGTCCTTAAGGAGCAGGTTTGTGTTTGGCAATTTACCAACGTAAAAATAAAGTTCCAAAATTACAGTATATTTACTTTATGTTAGTTTGCCCAATGAGAAAGGAAGATATTGCATTTAACGCCATATCATTACAGTGAATTCGGCCAGTCTTATAACATGTAGAGACGTTTTAAAGTTTCCATTAAAAGGCATAGGTCTACCACAAGTTCCCCATTCGCCAACTCATGTGTGCAGGACTCAATCATCACTCTGAATAGACTCTGAATAGACTGTTTATGTCATCAGTTTCAGAGTGTCAGATGAATTTGCTCCAGTTTTGTTGATGGATGCACAGAGAGCGTCCCTCGGGCGTGCTCGACAGAATTACCCGAACTGTCTCGTGTCAAAGCTGTTACATGTAGACAATGATGAAGATGATGACAATCATGCTGATGAAGACCATGATGATGTGGGTGGGCATCATGAAGATGATGATGTGCACGATGAAGATGGTTATGGTGATGGTAAAAGTGATGGTGCTGATAATTAGGATGATGATGAAGAAAATTAGGGGTTGCCTAGTACTGCGTGCACAGTGGTGAAACAGAGGGGAAGAGAAGTCGGGCTTATTGGAGACACCGCGGGCATTTTAGATGTGATTATTTGAGCTGACACTCTGGGGTCGAGCACTGACAGCAGCGATCCTTGTGTTAGAGAAGGTTGTGGATGTCAGGGCGATGCACGTGATCTGCTTCGGTTATGTTCCCTGCCAAAATGTGGAGGTGTTGGGTGCGCGATAGCAGAGTCGAGAGCTAATATGAGAGCCGCTTTAGGGGAAGCCGCCATGCAGCTGTTTCAATTCAAACAAAGGAGGTCAGGCAATTACAGTCCCCAGAACGTGCCTCGTTTGAGATACCTGTTGTAAAATTTGACTGCAGGGTTTTGCTTCGCAGCATGGGGTAATTGCACATTTGGTATAATGATAAAAAGGGTCTCGGGAATAATTGGTGGAGCAAGCCTGTATTATGAGCAACCACATTAATCATTTCATTTTCAACCATACAGCTGTGTAGGTTTTCCATCTCCATTTAAACGAGTGATGCATTACAGTAGTTACACAATACATTGGCACAATCACACGGTAAATGGCTGTAAATAAAACCAATCGAAGTCAACGGATTTGGTGGGGTTGTATCCAGTCGCTGTTCCTTCTCTTAAGGTGCTGAAATTCATCCAGCCAGCGCTCTTTAAGCACACGGCCCCTCCCCCCGACGCTCTGTCCCGACACCATCACACTAAGCAGTGGATTGAGAGAGAGACGGGGATACATGGATGGGGAGGGGGCGGTTGCACCATTGGGGAAGAGGAGAGAGAGAGAGGGCGATACCGAGCACCAGTGGCAGGCAAACACCCGTCAGCCGCGTGCAGAGGAGAGAAAAAGGCAGCACGGACAAAAGAAACATGGATGCATTAGAGAAGTATCCACTCAAACAGATAACGGAATGGACGTGCCGTTCTTCCTGCACCTAACGGGGAACGAATTAGCCTATTTGAATGCGGTGGTGCGAGGCGAGGTATTGCAAGCTAAAAAGGCGGAATCCGTTTAATCCGTCTGCGGATCCCATGAGCTTGCAATGGCTGTTATGGGGATATGTAGCTGTATAGGAAACAATGTGGCTCTTTCTTTTGTTGTATTTTTCTTTTTGTGTGGCCTTTCACTTGGACAACTACGGTACTCTATTCAGGAGGAATTAGAAAATGGAGCGGAGGTGGGGGATCTTGTGCAGGACTTGGGGTTGGATATCCGAAAGCTCTCCAATCGAAAGATAAAGGTAACCACCAGTGGAAAACGGTATGTGGATGTCAATCCCCAAAATGGGAAATTACTTGTCAATGAAAGAATCGACAGAGAGACGCTGTGTGATTTGAGCAGCACCTGTCTTATACATTTAGAGGTGCTTGTTGAAAACCCATCCGAGGTGCACAATGTCGAGGTGGAGATTGTGGATGCGAATGACAATGCGCCGCAGTTCCCTAGTGACGAGTATCAATTGGAAATTGCAGAATCGGCTTTACCGGGGTCTCGTTTCCCCATTGAGAACGCCCTGGATCCGGATGTGGGATCAAATTCCGTTCGTCTGTATCGACTCAGCCCAAACGAACACTTCGCACTTGATTCCAACAAGCCCTCCCTAAACAGCAAGAACATTGAGCTCGTGCTCAAAAAGCCCCTTGACCGTGAGCTGGCGCCTTACCACCAATTCATTCTGACTGCTGCAGATGGCGGAACACCAGCAAAAACCGGTTCAGCTCTAATTAATGTGCGAGTCCTGGACACCAATGACAACGTTCCTGTATTTGACAGCTCAGTGTACAAAGTCAAATTGTTAGAAAACTCACCAAAAGACACACTGGTCATCAAATTGAATGCCACAGACCATGACGAGGGTACCAATGGGGAGGTCTATTACTCTTTCAGCAGCTACACTCCTGAGAGAGTCAGACAGATGTTCAGCATGGACAGCAACACGGGAGAGATCAGAGTGAGGAGCATTGTGGACTACGAAGAAACCAACTCTTATGAGATGTACATCCAGGCCATGGATAAAGGCCCTGGTGCTGTGGCAGCCCACTGTAAGGTGGTGGTGGAGGTGGTGGATGTGAATGACAATGTCCCAGAGATAGTCCTGTCCTCTCTCTCCAGCCCAGTGAGGGAGGATGCCCGGGCTGACACCGTGGTGGCCCTGATCAGTGTCACAGACCGGGACTCTGGTGCCAACAAACAGGTGAACCTGGAGATACCGCCGGGCCTGCCCTTCAAGATCAAGTCCTTCAGAAACTACTACACCCTGGTCACCTCCGCCTTCCTGGATCGCGAGACCACTGCTGCCTACAATGTCACCCTTAGCGCCACTGATGGCGGCACCCCACCCCTCTCCTCCCAGAAGACCATACAGGTGGATGTGGCTGATGTGAATGACAACCCGCCGCGCTTCGAGCAGACCTCCTACACGGTCTATGTGACTGAGAACAATGCCCCCGGGGCCTCGCTGTGCACCGTGAAAGCCCAGGACTCCGATGTCAACGAGAACGCACGCATCACCTACACCGTCCTCAATGACAACAACCACGGTATCCCCGTCACCTCCTATGTATCTGTGAAGGCCGACACGGGAGAGGCATACGCCCTGCGCGCCTTTGACTACGAGTCACTCAGGGAGTTCCACTTCCAGGTCAAAGCTCAGGACGGGGGCATCCCGCCCCTCAGCAGGGTGGCCACTGTCTACATCTACATCATGGACCAGAACGACCACATTCCTGAGATTGTCAAACCTCCAGGCAACGGCACACGCTCTATAGAGACAGTGCTGAAGAATGCTGAGGCTGGCGTCCTGGTGACCAAGGTGGTGGCGTACGACGCAGACGCGGGTCCCAACGCCTGGCTGATCTATGTGTTGGATCAGTCCACAGACTTGGACCTGTTCAAGGTGCATGAACACACAGGGGAGATCCGCACCACACGCAGGGTCCTGGAGGATAACTCCACCTCCTTCAGCCTGACTGTACTGGTGAGAGACCACGGCCAGCCTCCTCTCTCCTCCACCGCCACCGTCAATGTGGCCGTCATGGAGGTGCCACCCAAGGTGACCCCTGACCCCAAGAGGGTCATCCGGCCCCACAGCACCCTGCTCTTCTCCAATGTGACCCTATACCTGATCGTGGCCCTGAGCGCCACCACCTTTGTGTTCCTGGTGACCGTGGTGGTGCTGGCCATCGTGCGCTGCCATGCCTACTGCACCCAGCCTGGTTCCTGCTCCCCCTGCTGTGTGTCCCAGAAGACCCCCCCTGATGGCGGGAGCAGCAGCACAGTAGGTGGTTCTGGGGGTGGAGGTGGTGGTGGGGGACAACCCAATAACAATGTGGCGCTGCGGAGAGACCTCAAAGTGGAGCCTCACTACATTGAGGTGCGTGGGAATGGCTCCATGACCAAGACCTACTGCTACAAGACCTGCCTGACGGCCACCTCAGGAAGCGACACCTTCATGTTCTACAACACAGGCCGGCCCATCAGCGGCACCTGGGGTTCCGAGCGCTTCTTCACCGGCGGAAGCGGGTTTGTAAGGAGACTGAGCATGCCCGATGCTTCATTGCAAGTCTGTCCAGAGGTGCGTCATTTTTTACCTATAGACAGGTCGTGCATGGCATTCCAGAAGTAGTCTCACAATCTGTCACCTCTCCAGATTACATACTAGGCTTTAATATGTATTGGTTACTGTATGTTGGTGCTGGCTGTCTTAAATGAGTGTTTCAGCCTTCTGTCATACCACTGTTCTTGATTCTGTTTGTTACATGAAGGGCTTTGGATGCTCGGTAGTTCTACATTCTAGCTGAAGTTGTTCGTTGTCATATTTTTTTGCTTTGTTGTCATATTCTAGTTTTGTTGTGCTGGTACGTCTTGAGACAGTGTCAGTTTTGACATGTTTCTTTGATGACTGGCCAGTGTGAGTGTTTGTGTGTCTCTTTGTTCCTCTCCCTGGTTACACAGTGTAGCTTCTTCCTCCACCCAGCTCAGCGCTCACACTGCATTAGTGTCAGATTGGAAGACTTTTTGGAGTCCTGCTGTATTTCTGATGATTCAGGGATTTGAGCTTCACTTTGATGTTGTCATCAAATATTCAGTCAGTGCAGGTCAATTTGACTCTACCTCTGGCTCATTCTCTGTCCAAGTGTGTTTGACTTCATCGTATCTCACAGTGTCAGGCTTTGTGCCTGTGATATCTCCAGTTTAAATGTGGATGCACAGTATCTGTGTGTGTGTGCGCGCATGCATATATTTGTGTTTTTTCTTTCTTTAAATTGCAGTAACCTCAAAATCCTTCCTGTCTTTTCTCTCCAGTCTGCCACATGGACTCCTCACTCAGACTTCTCTCTATTAGTCTTTTCTACTGTCTCAGCTCTCTAGACCCTCTTCCACTGCAGCACTATGCAGCCGTAGGAAAGTGTTGGCATTCATGTTCGAGCGTGGCTTAGGAGTCACGGCTGAGTGCTACAGGAAATGACAAATACGCGGCGCTGCACATGTTTACCACAAGGCTGGAATGTTAAGAACTGCAGCAGCAATGATGATAAACATGTTCTTTAGCAAGGAACCACTGGCTTGAGGTCTGAATGGGGCTTTTGTTTAACCTCAGTAAGACTTCCAATAGGTGTAAATAATTTCCATAAGAATAACAGAGTAGAGCTCATGGAATTAACATTCCTGAGAGTGTGTAAATGGTTATTCAGCTGCTATGTCTTTTTAAATCCTTGGACGTTCGGGTTATGTTAGCCATGTTACAATGTCTGTTTATGGTTTGTTGTATTTCTGTCCCTGTTTAATTGGCGTGAACTCATGTTTACTCTAACGAGCAGACATGTGGGTTGTGTGCTCCGATGGGCTGGCTGGCGTACTCTCCGATGCTCTCCTGTTTCAGCACTCTGCTCTGAGGCTGGATAGGTTGATGGTCAAAACGTTGTCTTAACGTTGTCAGGCTGTAGATTGGAGGCCACAGCGGTTGGTTTAGGATGTTTTGGTGGTTATGTTGTTGTCCTGGATGGGTCAAGACAGTCCGTCAGTCAGTCAGTCAGTCAGTCAGTCAGTCAGTCAGTCAGTGGTGTAGGAACAATAAGCAGAGGCAAGATAAGAGTGGCGGTGGAAATGAAATTAACCTCCAGCCACTGTTTCCCAGACCCACAAATTAGATTCGCTCCGAGAGGCTGTGTCTCAGAGAAGGAGATACTCCCCTCAGAATTAAACTGATTAAAACATTAATAATGTAGGCTCTTTATCTGGGGCGCCTGCTGACTCCTGAACAGGGCTGAGGCTTAAACTACTACAGTACTGGAACCTACCCACAGGTCTGATGTCTTAAGGATCTGATGATGTTGATGTCAGTGGTTATGATTTGTGTACATATCCAAAGTTCTGAAGCTCCGTTATGAACCTTCATTAAACCTTGTGGAAAGCAAACTAAACTGCAGGCTTTAATTATTGAGATCAATTCAAAGCACTCACGCCCACAGGGAGCAGCTTTCGGGAGGAGAACATCAATGAACTTGAATAATGTGTGACTGCCCTAGGAGAGCCACCCTTTAACCCCGGTCCAACATATTGAGCAGGGGATGGAGGATGTGGTTGCCCTGGTGACAGAGGGGCTCTTCCTGATTGGATTATCCCAAAGCCCAGCTGCAGTCTGACTGATGAGGCAGTCATTTACCAAGGCTTACCAAGATTTATTTACATACGTGCACACACACAATCACACATACACCCAATATGATAAACTGACTCATACACAAACTCACAAATCCTCTCACAGAATAACTATCACACAGACAGCAATACAGGGAATCTAAGAGTGTATCAGTGTGTCTCTCAAAGTCATTGCTTTGAGAAAGGGCATATGTGTTATGCAACACCGTTTGGGTCTTTGCATGTCAAAAGAGTTAAGTAACACTATTTGACGCATCAAATAAGCTTGACATTTGACACCTCAAATAACACAATTTTATTATAGAATGTTGAGTGTGCGGAATTTACACGTGCAAGCCAAGCGCCACCTTTACGATCACTGTCAAGAGCTGTACAATACTGCGTTGGTAATACGGCATTATTTGTTCGACCAAATGGGAAAACGTTTGTGTAAGCATTTGAAATTAGATTTGGATCAAACGAGCAGGATCAAAAATATTTGCAAATATATTTGATACAGACGTTATCAGCAACGTCTGGGGTGTCTAGCTAGCTTTAGCGTGGTACTTAGCTAGCATCAATGCAACCAGCCTGAAAACAATGACCCGTAGTCATTTGCAGTCATTTTCATTATTCTTAGCAATGATTTAGGAATCAATGTGAGTAAGTAAGTATTAGCTAGGTAGACACTTGTTGTTCTCCTATTGAAATAACTAGCTAGCCAGCTACTTACATTTACATTTAACATTTAAGTCATTTAGCAGACGCTCTTATCCAGAGCGACTTACAAATTGGTGCGTTCACCTTAAGACATCCAGTGGAACAGCCACTTTACAATAGTGCATCTAAATCTTTTAAGGGGGTGAGAAGGATTACTTTATCCTATCCTAGGTATTCCTGAAAGAGGTGGGGTTTCAGGTGTCTCCGGAAGGTGGTGATTGACTCCGCTGTCCTGGCGTCGTGAGGGAGTTTGTTCCACCATTGGGGGGCCAGAGCAGCGAACAGTTTTGACTGGGCTGCGCGGGAACTGTACTTCCTCAGTGGTAGGGAGGCGAGCAGGCCAGAGGTGGATGAACGCAGTGCCCTTGTTTGGGTGTAGGGCCTGATCAGAGCCTGGAGGTACTGAGGTGCCGTTCCCCTCACAGCTCCGTAGGCAAGCACCATGGTCTTGTAGCGGATGCGAGCTTCAACTGGAAGCCAGTGGAGAGAGCGGAGGAGCGGGGTGACGTGAGAGAACTTGGGAAGGTTGAACACCAGACGGGCTGCGGCGTTCTGGATGAGTTGTAGGAGTTTAATGGCACAGGCAGGGAGCCCAGCCAACAGCGAGTTGCAGTAATCCAGACGGGAGATGACAAGTGCCTGGATTAGGACCTGCGCTGCTTCCTGTGTGAGGCAGGGTCGTACTCTGCGGATGTTGTAGAGCATGAACCTACAAGAACGGGCCACCGCCATACTTAAACCTGTTGCCCAAAACTAACATTATAAGCAGCCAGCTAGCTTTATCTGGCTAGTATGGCTTGATCAGGCCGGGGTATGTGCTGTGAAGCTAGCCACAATAAGGATTACCCACATTAGTGGAATTTGCGTGTTGCCTTCAAAATAAAAGTCCGTATTTGAAATTGATGCTGAAGGTTACAATTGATGGAATAATGACATATTTAGACTAGATAATGTTAATCGAGGTTGGAATGTTGGAATGTGGAGCAATGAAATGGAGTATCAGTTTACTCGGTAACACCCACAGAACACAACTGGGAAGAGTTTACGCAAATATTAGCATCATAACTCTTATTTATTTATTTACAAGCATTTCGCTACACCCGCAATTCAATTCAAGCAATAAAATCTGCTAAATATGTGTTTGTGACCAATAATACAATTTGTTTATAGTGGGACTTTGACTGTGGAAAATCACTTCCCTGATCAGCCTATTGTGCGTTTTGATATTCACATTGCGCTGCACAGCTAAGGATTGGGGGATCAGTTAAATGGGGTACAGTATCAGTCTACTCAGTACCCGAGTGCTTTTTCCCACAAAGTCCTCAGAGTTATCAGGCTCCAAAACGTCCAAGTTGTATGATTTTCCTCTGGAATAGTGTTCAATACACAAAGTAAGTTGACTGGTACAGTAAATGTGGCTCAAATTCAGAGTCCCGCAATAATAGCTACGATGCTAATGTTCTCTGGGTGTCACTGAGTAGACTGATACCCCATGTCGTTGATCCACAATCCATAGGTAAGGCTGTACAGTGAAATAAGTATGACCCAATGCAATTCTAAAGTCTAATACATTCAGTGTGATTTCAGATTTGTTTCAAATGAACAAATTATAATATTTTGTTGAATGTATATAAGAACATACCAACCTCGTTTAGCACGATCTATTCCATTATGTCATGATTCCACTATTTGTATTAATTTATCACTTTCATTGAGATACTTTTATTTTCAAGGTGAACCGCAAATTCCACTTTGTCTAAATCTTATTGTGGCTAGCTTCACATAGGTGGGTCCTACCAACATGAATCAAATAAGAATTGTTTTATAAATCAGGGGTATTTTGGATGATGACACCTGGCTAGATAGTTAGCTAGCTAATTATAGCTACTGAAAGAGATGATGTCGTTTTGCTATGTTTTTGGGGAAGAACATTGTTTGCAACCATCAGCTAGCAAGCTGTTTTGTGACCTGCACTGTCCAGAGCTTGGGGAAGTGGATCTGCGCTCGTGCAGCAGCGGCAGGTGTGCGAGACAAAACTTTACCAGCATCATAGCATAGGTATTGGTGACTCGTTGGGACGCTGGAATAGGAATGATAGTGTAATCGATGTGTAATAACTACGTAAAAAAACTCATGAACGTGTTACATTTTTACGTGACATGCGGTCATACGCAGGTCCTGATTAGTCAACAAGTTTATTTGAAGCATCAAATAGTTTTATTTGACGTGTATATTTTTTGACACGCAAAGACCCAAACGGCTTCCATAGTATGTGTGTGTATTTGTGTGTGTGTGTGTGTGTGTAATGTCAGTGGCAGACACACTGTCTTCCAGAACTACAGTGCTCCAATCAGGATGCAGAGCTGGGTTGTGCACCATGATTAATTAATGAGACCATATCTGGCCTGGCTCTGCATGAAATTAAACTAACCTCTCTTTTTTCCCTCCCTTCTTCTCTCTCTCCCTTCCCCCCTCTATCGCTCTCTCTCTCTCTCTCTTAGCCGAAGGCCCCAAATGCTGACTGGCGATACTCCACTTCTTTGAGGGCAGGGATGCAGAGGTAAGCACTTTACTCACTTGCCCTCTTGTGATTTCAACTCTTCTTAAAAAGATTCCCTCCCCACCTCAGTTTTATCAGGGACATCACCTCTCCGGTATGATCCCACACCTTCCATTGAGTTGGTATATAGCCCCTTGCCCCTTACCAAAACATCAACAATTGCTTGGAGGAATATTGCTACAGTATGTGACCAACATGTAGGAAATGCTACCTCCATTTTATAGCGCTTTAGGTCTGGAGTCACCATGCATGCCTGCACAACAAAGACTGAGAGGCAGCCACTCTCAGACTACTGCACTCTGCAGACAACATAACATGACTACAGACAGCTCTCAGATCAGATGAGCAACAGCTACCATCACATGTAGTGGCTCCTCAACATGTGTCTGACCCCTTCAACCCCCCCGTTTGGGCCAGCTGTGCTCTGGCTGTCTTGTCAGCCACCCCGAAGGGGAACACACATACACACAGAGGGGCAGAGCCCTGCTGTTCCAGCCAGGCCCCAGTAGTCCTGCTCCTATCCTCTGCCTTAATGTATATAGGTCATCATCATTCCAGGAACCGTGAAAGACAAACGGCTGATGAACTGGGAGCTTTCTCAACCTCAGAACAGAACAGCACTCACACACACTCACATACACAAGCTTTCCCCCTGCACACACTCTTAGATAAAAGGGTTCCAAAAGGGTTATGCTGCTGTCCCCATAGGATAATCCATTTTGGTTCCAGGTAGAACCCTTTTTAGTTCCAGGCAAAACTGTTTTGGGTTCCATTTAGAACCCTCTGGAAAGGGCTCTACAAAAGGGTTATACCTGGAACTAAAAGGGTTCTACCTGGAACCAAAATGGGTTCTTCAAAGGATTCTCCTATGGTGACAGCCGAAGGAACCCCAAGCAACTTTTTTCTAAGAGTGTACAATTAAGCCATTTTACATATGCTAAGAGTGCAGGTTCTCCTTTTGTGTAGTATCTCATTGGAGTCTGGTTTTCTGGTGTGTTTTTAATGGATTTGAGTATGATGTTAAGAGTTTTGGAGTGGTGATTTCTCTGTTGTTCAGAGAAATTGGATATAATGTCATGGTGACAGACTCAATTAATAATTCATATCCACCATCTTGGCTGTAGCTGAGTTTAAAATGGCAGCGCAATAACACACTTCAGAAACAATGCCTTCAAACGCTTCACCTTTACACCCCCTACCCCTCTAATTGCACACAGCCAAGACACAACCCCCACCTCCTTATTCTATACCCACACACACACACACCCCAGACCCCCTATTCTGCCCCCCACCCCACCCCACACACACACCCACGCTCAGTACCCCTCAGCTCATATCCCTCACCAAACAGACTCTAACTCAGCATCACCCAATGACCAACCCAATGTAAATGGTTCTAAAGGCTGAGGCCCACATCCCTCCCTGGATGATGTGTATTGCTGCAGAGGGCAGAATGGCATATAGTTCATATAGCTGAGAGAGCATAGTATTGTGTGCCAGAGGTGGGACCAAGTCATTGTTTTACAAGTCACAAGTAAGTTTCAAGTCTTAACACTCAAGTCCCAAGTCAAGACAGGCAAGTCCGAGTCAAGTGTCAAGTCAAGACCGACAAGTATCAAGTCAAGTCTCGAGTCCTAAACTTTGTGTTTCGAGTCCTAAACAAGTCATCATGTGCTCTTCACCAAATGTAATACCATTTCATATTTTTAACAAGAGTAATAGTTAGCATATTACATTTACTCAAATCATGAATGTTTAAAAAAAAATCTATGTATTATTACTTTCCAAATAAATGTTATATTTCCATGGAAATACATGGGTAGCCATGAGAAAGACCCCACCCCCAATAGTGATCGACTATCAAGGATCGCTATGGGGCGCAATCGGGCAATGTAGGCTTGCCCAACCTTAACACACACACACACACTATCTCTCTCTCTCTCTGTGTGTGGTTACAGTAGGCTAACGTATGTCAATGGTTCTAGGAACAGCAGTAACATCAGGCAAGATTTAGGCTACCAACTGCCTGGCCAGTTGTAGCTCAATCTTGGGTGCAATGATCACATTCCTGCACTGACTGACTGTGTGGAGGCTCATTGATTTAACGTTACGTTAGCCTACATGCTACACTAGTAAAGTTATAAATTATATAGCTGTCAGCTATATTAGCCACGACTTACTGTTCTTTTTGCAGCTTCAAATGTCGAACAAAGTTGGATATTGTTTCGCATCCGTCTGTAATTTTCTTCCCGCATGTTCTGCAAGTTGCAATCCGTTTTTTTGTTGATACAGCATCGTCTTTATGTCCGAAAATAATACTTTTGGGTATCATCTTTCCAAAGGCTCCATCTGAATTCACCCGCCGACGTTCCTCTGCACTGCCACGCACAACTTTTTCTCAGCTGGCACAATTTGATTGGCTGCTGTCCGATTCAAACTGTAATCCATTAAATGAAGAGTTGATGTGCTGCTCACTTTTTTAAATAGCATAATTTTAAATATTTGGGCTTCGGGAGGGTATTAAGTCAGGTCGAGTCAAAAGGCTCAAGTCCAAGTCAAGTCATGAGTCATTGCTGTTAAAGTCAAAGTCAAGTTGCAAGGCATCATACATGTGACTCGAGTACACACCTCTGCTGTGTGCTGCATTGCAGAGTCTGCAGTCAGGGCTAGCTGCTCCTCTGCAAATGTACAATCCTTACATTCATTATGAATGTATAGGGAGAAGGGGGCATGTTTATGTGTGTCTATGTTTTTATGGCCTTCTCCATATTTGTGGTTGCCAAGACAATTAATGCAGTTTTCAAGATAGGTTACTTTCAAAATACAGAAATCTGGCCCCTATCTTGAAAACTTGATCGCTGACATGCAAAACATTTTGGGACTAAATCAACATGATCGATCAAAAGGGAAATGGAAAGAGACAATACACTTTCAATATTGAATGGCACACAATTGTCAATGGTTTCAGGCAAATCAAATGCTATGTACCTTATTGTATTTGAGTTCTCTAAACAACCTGGTGGGCCAGTACACACAGCTGGCTCCTTTTGAAATGCTACGACCTAAAGCTCTACTTTACATTCAGCTCGGTAAATATGCAGATCCACTATGTTGATACAACAGGGGATAATATGGATGTATCTAATGAGCATATGTGAATGTGTGTTTTGTGTTCCAGCTCGGTCCATATGGAGGAGTCGTCAGTGATGCAGGGAGCCCAGGGGATGCTGGTCCAGAACTGGCCCACAGTGTCCAGCGCCGCAGGTGAGATGTGTTGGCCTGGGTGGGTGGGGGTCAAACGCACACTGAGTTTCTCTGCTGCCAGCTGGAGGCGCTCTGCAGACACAGTGGTGTGAAATGACAGCAGATAAATAGGAATACGGAAGGCAGATGGGAAACACGCAGGTGACCTTTTAGAGTCCCCCGCCAGAGGAGTGTTAAGCATTAGCGCTGAGACTCCAGGGGCAGCATGCTTGAAAGACTAGATGAGGGCCAATGGCAGACATCGACACAATCTGCCAAAATAAAAGAGCCAATGAGAGGCGGTCTCAAGATGACCAAATCTGGGCTGTTGGCCAGACTTTGAAAGGTGAAGTGAACTGCACAACTTGGTTGTGATGGAGTGTTGTTGGGAGCCGCCAGCTGAAAATAGCCAGTTGTGAGAACAATTTTGGCAATGCCAGTAAGGCATTTAATAGCCATTTATCCATTTACAGCATCTCAGATGATAGAGAGCAAAAACAATCACCTTTGAAGATTATTTTGGGAATCTGACTGTAATGAAAAGAGAAGGAGAGGGAAAAGTAGGAAGCAAGTGAGAGAGACAGAGAGGAACAACATGATCACAGTTGACTGGTAAGCTCCTGTGGTTTAAGTTCAGAGGGTGTGTCAGAATGCCTGGGCGGTGGTTTGATGTTCCTGTCAGCTGCCTGCCTCCTCTCTACTGCCAGCCAGCCCAAGCTGAGCACTCATCGATACGCTGTCCAGTGACAGGGGTTAGAGCACAGGTGTAGAACTCTAGGGTGGGCGATTGATCATCACTGTGACGGACTGAAGTTTGTCTGTATTTGTGTATATTTGTGTATATGTGTGTGTGTATGTGTGTGTGTGTGTGTGTGTGTGCATACAGGCATTTAGAGGGGGAAAGAGAGGGAGAGTGAATAGGGCGATTGAGAGAGGGAGAGAGGGTGAGAGGGTGAGAGTGAATAGGGCGATTGAGAGAGGGAGAGAGGGAGAGAGTGAGAGTGAATAGGGCGAGGGAGAGAGGGAGAGAGTGAGAGTGAATAGGGCGAGGGAGAGAGGGAGAGAGTGAGAGTGAATAGGGCGAGGGAGAGAGGGAGAGAGTGAGAGTGAATAGGGCGAGGGAGAGAGTGAGAGTGAATAGGGCGAGGGAGAGAGGAGAGAGTGAGAGAGTGAGAGTGAATAGGGCGAGGGAGAGAGTGAGAGTGAATAGGGCGAGGAGAGAGGGAGAGAGTGAGAGAGTGAGAGTGAATAGGGCGAGGGAGAGAGTGAGAGTTAATAGGGCGAGGGAGAGAGGGAGAGAGTGAGAGTGAATAGGGCGAGGGAGAGAGGGAGAGAGTGAGAGTGAATAGGGCGAGGGAGAGAGTGAGAGTGAATAGGGCGAGGGAGAGAGGGAGAGAGTGAGAGTGAATAGGGCGAGGGAGAGAGGAGAGAGTGAGAGTGAATAGGGCGAGGGAGAGAGTGAGAGTGAATAGGGCGAGGGAGAGAGGGAGAGAGTGAGAGTGAATAGGGCGAGGGAGAGAGGGAGAGAGTGAGAGTGAATAGGGCGAGGGAGAGAGGGAGAGAGTGAGAGTGAATAGGGCGAGGGAGAGAGGGAGAGAGTGAGAGTGAATAGGGCGAGGGAGAGAGGGAGAGAGTGAGAGTGAATAGGGCGAGGGAGAGAGTGAGAGTGAATAGGGCGAGGGAGAGAGGGAGAGAGGGGATCTAGCTATTGATATGCTCTACCTGGCTGCAGTTTCTTTGCTGCGTATGGAAAACCTTCAGTCTATGGTCTGCCAGAGAATCCAATGCTCGGGGAAGGCAGAGGACATGCAGAGTGTCCTGGAAGATCATCAGGACTGGCTCAGTGCAGAGAGGGATCTCATGCAGGGTTAGGAGGTGCTTAGTGTTACAGGCTAGTATGTTGCCGGGTCAGAGCGTTTTCATAATAAGGGAAGTGAGTGCAGCCTTGTGGCTTAGACACATGTAGCACGATTGGCTTTGTTTCAAAATGTTGTATCAGGCAGTTTTGGAAGTGTAAAAGAAAGAATACATAGGTTCAGTATATTGCAACGGTATGCATGTTGCACCTTGAATGGAGAGTATACTTCCTCACTGTGACTCATTTGAGTTACCTGCAGAGAGAGAGGGGGGGGGTACTGTTGGATGAAGACCAGACACAGAGGTAGATAGAGAGGGTGTTGAATAAGGCATGGCAAGACGGCCGTGATGTTTAGGTTGCTAGTGGAATTCTGAGTCCTTTGGGAGAGGATGAAAGAGCGAGAACAATAAGAGGCACGGTAAAGGAAAGAGAGGTATGGGGGTTCGGAGAAAGAGAGAGGTTTAGGATTGGCAGGGCCCTGCGGTAGCGTTGTTGCTAGGGAACGCCATGTGACTTGTTGCTGGGTAACGCTGTCTAACTGAGAGATTGCTGCAGCAGCACCACCCTCCATCAGCAGGGAGTGGGCGAAGGCAGTTTCCACAGCAACCATTCATACCCTGAATGGAGGATATGGACGATGAGAGAGAAACAGAGAGGGGGGGAGAGAAATGGTGAGATGAGTAGAGAAGGATAGTGTTAACAGAGGAAAGAGAGGGTAGTCAGAGATGGAGAGCAATGAAATTGGAGGTAGAAAAGGAAGAAGGATATACAGTACAGTGAGCTTTAAAGATGGAGAAAGATGTATTCACGAAGAATGGTGCGACACCACCCACACCCGCAGAATAGAATAGCATAAGAAGAAGAAAACACACACAACATGCACACGCACTCATATTCACAAACCTTAATATAACACATGATCCATAAACTGGGTTGCATGTTTGTAGACCGGAAAGAAGAAGAATGGGTTGAGAGTAACCCAGATTGGACCAGGGATAATGGACTTAGAATGTAGGACACTGAAACGAGGCTAGAACCACCCCAGACAGCTGGGTACCATGGCAACCTCCTTACAGAGAGCTATAGTAACCTGCTAACCAGCAACCGCAGCGTGTGCCTTTTTAATGTGATCTTTGCAGAGGGGGGAAATTGGCTGTGATCAGGGAAGAGCTCCAAATAAGCCTCCATATTACTGGAGATACAAAGTCACTGTACGTGCAGAGCATGTCAAGCCTGCTCCCGCATAGACCCCGCAGAGAATCAGACTTACAAAAGACTCTGCCACATCTTCCATAGTGTAACATCCTGCAAACTCTCTTATGTAGGAGAGAGAGAGAGAGAGAGAGAGAGAGAGAGAGAGAGAGGAAATAGGTGTAGATCTGTTTGTTGTTCTCTATCAGTAGGTGCAAATTAGATGAACACATTAGATCATTCTATGTTCCCACACTTTGGGGCGAACTCAACTGGCCTACATTGAGAAAAGAATCAACACACTCAAAATGATGTTGATCAAGTCTAGGACCAGTACAGGCTACCCTCCAGGCTACATAATCACAGTGGGCTTGAGGGAAGCAATGTACTCCAGGTGCAGTAATAGTGTTGTACTGTAATAACTGTGTCCTGAACTGATCAGCTTCCCCACACTGACCAGACACAGATGTTTCATTCAGTTTCTACTATGAAGTAAATGTTATGGCTGCGTTCTTTTCAGTCAGATTGGCTCCATCAAGCCCTAGTGAAGCCAAAACGCTGAAGAACGTAAAGGACTGAAGCGTGAGTCAGAGTGGGTCTGTGTGTTGGTGCCATTTGATGTACTTTATATCTGAACACTCGTGTTGTTTGCATGCTACAGTCATCACACGCGTGGACACACACACACACACACACACACACACACACACACTTGAATTAGGAACTCCAGCCATTTCATAATTAACCTACAAATGAAAAACAAACAGAATCTATTTTCAGGGCCTGAGTTTGATCTAAATAAAAACACAGGAAAAAAGTAGGTCAGAGCCCAGAGAAGTTGGTGTGGGCTGAGAGCACTGTGTCTGCTGAGTACAGACACCATCACATCACTCTCTGTTTGTCCTTTTCCCCTTTTTGTTATATTTTTCTGCGTCTTTCTTCACCCCAAGCGCTCGGTCCCTTCGCATGCCTCTCTGTCTCTCGCCTGCTGATTGTATTCACATCTCTTTCATATCTTCCATTATACTGTATCCTATATGATAGGAGCATTGTGTCTCACGTTCTCTTAGTACTGCAGCTCACCCTCTCCAGGCTCTTTTGGTCTTTCATTGTCTCATCCTCTCGCCCTGCTTCTCTCTCTCTCTCTCTCTCTCTCTCTCTCTCTCTCTCTCACTCTCTCCATCACATTCATGCTTGAATATTGTATGAGATTTCTCCCTCTCTCCACTACTGTGTCGAGTCCTTGTGAGAGGGTGTTGAGAGTAGGATTAGATTAGTGCTGGGTTTTCACACTTCCTGTCGTCCTTACCTGCTAATTCCCATCACATCAGAGTTAAACATCCCTCTCTGCCGTTAAAGGTCTTGCTAGTCTACCTGTGTGTTCTCAGCAACACCACTGGCTGATAAAGTTCTACTCCCTGCAATCCGTTTCCCCTTCGTCAGTTTATCAGTGTGCCTCTGGCTCTAACTTAGACGTTTTGCTTATCTGTGCTGTATTACAGATGTAGTAATACTTTACCTCTGCCAGAAATAGGAAACGGAATAAGGCTCAATTTATGGGTGGTAGAATTTGCTGGTGTTTTCAGAATCTCACTGTGAAGATGAAAGTAATGTTGGCGAAGATGATAAAGATGACATAGCTCATCCCTTTGTGTTTCTCTCTCCCTTCTTCTATCTCTGTCTCTTCTCTTCCTCTCTTGTAGATGGTGAGGGGGGCGAGCTGTCCCCTCCGGTTGGAGCTGGCATCGACAGTAACAGCTGGCACTTCCGTTATGGGCCTGGCCCTGGCTACGGCCCCCCTCAGGTTCTGAGGCCTGGAGAGATCCCCCCCGAAGCCTTCATCATCCCCGGCTCCCCCGCCATCATCTCTATCCGCCAGGGCCAGGGAGGAGAGGATGACAAGAGCGACTTCATCACCTTCGGCAAGAAGGAGGATGCCAAGAAGAAGAAAAAGAAGAAGAAGGACAAGAAAGACAAGAAGGACAAGGGGAAGGAGGATGTGGACGAGTAGAGGAGAAAGGGGAGATATGAAAACAGAGCTACCAACTAATGTTCAAATAACAGATGCAAGACAAAAATCCAAGTGTATATTTTAGAAGCAGGAGAGCCTCCCTGTGGTGTGTTTGCATAGTTAAGTCTGTCCAGCCAAGTACCCATTAGCAGAGGCCTATCTCTATGAAACAGCCAATTGTAGCCTCTGCCAGGTTGGCCCTCCGAGGCTTCCATACCTCTGGGCTATTAAACAGGCTTCATACGGGATGTAATAGGTTGTCATTAGCAAGACATTTGCTGAAAGAAAATACTGTTTCTAATCAAACAAAAATACATTTGATTAGAAGAACCTTTCCACAATGACGATTATGTACTCAACTTTCCCTGCCCCACTCTTTCATGTATAAAATGCCATATGTGAGAGAAACCTCACACACCATTTTAATGCCATTACTATGACTAGTGTTACAGTCCTGCCAGCCACCTCCCCAAACTGGCCTGATAATGGGATGCTCTTCCCTGGCCATTCATGCCCCATGTTGGCATCTCTGTCTTTACTCTGCCCCCTGTCTCCTCTGATCTCCTGATTGGAGGGGGAGAGGAGGAGCTCAATCGGACAAAGAGTGAAACAAAGGCTCTCTTCTCCAATAACATGGAGGCCTTGTGAAAAAAAAAAGGAATTACACAATAGTTATTTTATACAAAATATAAATAAGAGAAAGTGACCCAAACAAGACACCTGACATCTGTGTATGTAGTGTACGGTGAGCTGTGTGAGATTAGAATGGGTTGAGATTAGTGTTGGCCGAGATTGAAGGCTGGATTAGACTGCCCAGGTTATTTTCAGTGCGTGCTGAAGCCGTGGTGTTACATGCCTGGCACGGTTGGCACTGTTGGCAGCACAGGGCAGCGGCGAAATACCTGGCCCCATCTCCTCACCTAGAACAGACAATAGGTCAGTGGGGCCTTGAACCCACACAACCACAATAACTACCACACATACGCTCACACTAGACAGTCAGGGCTGCCATGCACACACCTCTCTGGATACTATAGATCTCTAACCCAGCCAAAAGGCTGGGGCATAGCAGTGGCCTCTTTGCTATGGATGTGTAATAAACTCAGCAAAAAAAGAAACGTCCTCTCACTGTCAACTGCGTTTATTTTCAGTAAACATAACATGTGTAAATATTTGTATGAACATGACCAGATTCAAAAACTGAGAAATAAGCTGAGCAAGTTCCACAGACATGTGATTAACAGAAATGGAATAATGTGTCCCTGAACAAAGGGGGGGTCAAAATCAAAAGTAACAGTCAGTATCTGATGTGGCCACCAGCTGCATTAAGTACTCCAGTGCATCTCCTCCTCATGAACTGCACCAGTTTTGCCAGTTCTTGCTGTGAGATGTTACCCCACTCTTCCAGCAAGGCACCTGCAAGTTCCTGGACATTTCTGGGGGGAATGGCCCTAGCCCTCACCCTCCGATCCAACAGGTCACAAACGTGCTCAATGGGATTGAGATCCGGGCTATTTGCTAGCCATGGCAGAACACTGACATTCCTGTCTTGCAGGAAATCATGCACAGAATGAGCAGTATGGCTGGTGGCATTGTCATGCTGGAGGTTCATGTCAGGATAAGCCTGCAGGAAGGGTACCACATGAGGGAGGAGGATGTCTTCCCTGTAACGCACAGCGTTGAGATTACCTGCAATGACTACAAGCTCAGTCTGATGATGCTGTGACACACCGTCCCAGACCATGACGAACCCTCCACCTCCAAATCGATCCCGTTCCAGAGTACAAGCCTTGGTGTAACGCTCATTCCTTCGACCATAAACGCAAATCCGACCATGACCCCTGGTGAGACAAAACCTTGACTCGTCTCTCAGCCTATTGCGGAGAGTCTGAGCACTGATGGAGGGATTGTGCATTCCTGGTGCAACTCAGACAGTTGTTGTTGCCATCCTATACCTGTAACGCAGGTGTGATGTCCAGATGTACCAATCCTGTGCAGGTGTTGTTACACGTGGTCTGCCACTGCGAGGACGATCAGCTGTCCCTCCTGTCTCCCAGTAGCGCTGTCTTAGGCGTCTCACAGTACGGACATTGCACTTTATTACCCTGGCCACATCTGCAGTCCTCATGCCTCCTTGCAGCATGCCTAAGGCACGTTCACGCAGATGAGCAGGGATCCTGGGCATCTTTCTTTTGGTGTTTTTCAGCGTCAGTAGAAAGGTCTCTTTAGTGTCCTAAGTTTTCAGAACTGTGACCTTAATTGCCTACCGTCTGTAAGCTGTTAGTGTCTTAACGACCGTTCCACAGGTCGTTCCACATTGAACAAGCATGGGAAACAGTGTTTAAACCCTTTACAATGAAGATCTGTGAAGTTGTTTGGATTTTTACGAATTATCTTTGAAAGACAGGGTCCTGAAAAAGGGATGTTTCTTTTTTTTGCTGAGTTTAAATGGCAGGAACGTTGCTTGTTGCTTCATTTCTGTTCAAGTCTGATCCCCCAGCTTCAGTCATTGAATGTTTAATAGTCAATGTTCAATAGTTCTTAAAGCCCCGCCCCCTTACCCTGCCGGCATTGGTGCTTGTCGGATTCGCTCGCACGCCTCCTCTGTTAACCCCTCTAGCGTTACTCCTCCTTCCTCTGTTCACCATATCCAGGAGCCCTCTTAACTTCTGATGACGTGCTCCTCCTTAAACACAGCAACAGTGTTATCCTGTATAAGACACACACACACACAAATAAAACACACACACACAGTTTTTGTTAGCTTTAACCAAGCCTTGGTACTGAAACAACAAGGTTCCTATCACTCCTACAGAATTCTAGTTCATTTTGGGGACAAGTTGCCATCCATTCCACTAGTTACACACAGGGTAGTGGGGGATACAGGGTACTTTATGGACTGGCTTCCTTCTGTCTAGATAGAGATAAAAAGAGGGATGGAAGATGGTAGAGGGAAGGAGAGAGAAGTGGAATTGTTGTGATGGGCAGTCCAGTCCACAGACATACCCCAGAGAGCTTAGTTGCTGTGTTAAACTCTTTACTCATATTCTGATGAAAATGAAACATCAGCATCATTGAGTTGGGGGGGGGGGGGTGGATCTTCACTAGAATAGAGCATCCCCAAGATGAACTCAAGATGTGCAGGGGCTAATTGCACAACATCTCCTACTCAGCTCTCTGTTTCCTCTTCCTGGCTGCTATCTGACCAATCAGAGGGACAGAGGGGTGATGCTAGCGCTGCTATTGGACTGAATCCCCCCATATTATACACATGCTCCCCCTTCAGGTGTGAATCATTGCTGTCAGATCACTAAGGGGCTATTTGCATGTTATAAGCAGAGGAAACAGATTCTATATATAGATCTATAAAGGTAGATACATTTTTTCATTTTCTTAAACCATTTATCTCAAACTCAGAGACATTAATATTGCCTCTGTTGAACTATACATACTCACTCGCAAATACACACACATGAACACACATACAATACATATACACATACTATATATTCATAGACAAATCAAACAGGAATCACTTTTGTATCCTGTTGAAATTAAATGAAAATACCTTCTAAATATACGTAATGCTGTAGTGTTATGCTATAAAATGCTATTTTTTGTTTACGCCCTTAGGATTTTTGAAGATTACAAAATCAATCCTTTACGTTGTGTTAAGCTATGAAATGATGATCAAACAACCACTGTACTAAATCATTTATTCACCTTCGATATCTATCCCGAACCCCCTTTAAAAAAAATTAAAAAACATTAAAATTGAAGGAAAACAAACTCTTAAGAAAGAAAATGGTCCAAAAAAAATCTGAAAAACGTTATGTACTCTCTGCTTGTGTGTAGTGAATGTTTCCTCAGACATCTGGTGCCTGACTGGCACTAATCAGTCGACTGCGACAGTGCAGATCTGTTAATAGCTTTTTTGTACACCTGCTCATCAGTGTAATGGTGATTTCGTGATTATTCTTTTTTATTATTTGATGGATATGGTAACGTGTTTTGTTTATAAATCACAAATAAAATTTTATTTCTTAAATATCGGGAAAAGTTGTCCTTGGCCTTAATTTCAACTAAGAATTAGGGACCCAGCAGCCATATTAGATTGGATTATATTATGGCTTGTAAAAAAATGTCAATAAAAGGAAGAATATCGTACTTGTTCGGAGGATACATTGGCATGAGTGTTTTTATCCACCAAACACTGGCTTCCAAGGCATTATCACTTTTATACAACGGGTTACCAACATATTCAAATAAGGGTTGACATATTTTCATTAAAAACGTTATTTTGATTAATTTATTCATACTATTTCATCCAAGATATAGTCCCGACACAAATCTAGGGTTGCTACCCAAGCCGGCTGGTCGTTCGTTCTATCGGTTCGGTTGTCCAGAGACGCCACCCAGTCGTTCAGTCTTTTTGTTCTGTATCTATGGACACGACCCAGTCGTTTTTTCTAAATGCTCCATTGACATACTGGCTGGCAACGTTCTTATCCCTTGCTTGCTAGCTAGCCAACTACTTACAGCCACGTCAAACAGTGAAGCCATAATAACAACAGTAGCTGCATTTGCATGTGTTTAAGCTGTTTTCTAGTGACATTTATTTGGATACATTCATAAGAATGAGCTCATGATGCGTGATTTCACCTGGCATAGAAAAATGTGCTCTCTCATCAGGACACAGTTGTTCAGAGGATCTTGACAACAACACAGCTAACACAACCACAACAGTACTATAGGACAGCTGGAGATCGAATTTGAATATTGAAACAATGTCGCAAATGTCAGAGAGACGGACAGTAAGGTTTATACAAATCTACACTGTTGAAAATGAAATGTTAGTCTAAAAGAAATGTGAGATAATGTCTAGATGCTTTTTAATAGTGGATCAAGTTTATAAATTGCCTGGCTGGGCTGATGCAACAGTGTATTGTGCAGTCAGATGAAACAGAATAAATATGTATTTTAATATCAAAGATTTAGCAGGTGGTAACTAGTGAAATATACACTGGCTGGAATGCGGTTTTAACCAATCAGCCTTCAGGATTAGACCCACCCATTGTATAAAACAATTCAATTTCTCTTCATGCATTTTTCTGGTTAAGCTAAATCAACTCAAAACAAGTAAATGCCTTTTCTTGGTGAGTGGGATCAACTCAAAACAAGATGTTTTAACAAAAATATCCAGGTAAAGTGAAGGCCAAAATTGTTTCAATTGACAAAAGAAGATCCAAAGTACTGTAGCAACCTAACAGCTACAAAAGACTGCAGAAAGAATAGACTGCAGAAAGAAAAGACTGCAGAAAGAATGGACTGGAGAAAGAATGGACTGGAGAAAGAATGGACTGCAGAAAGAATGGACTGCAGAAAGAATGGACTGGAGAAAGAATGGACTGCAGAAAGAATGGACTGCAGAAAGAAAAGACTGCAGAAAGAATGGACTGGAGAAAGAATGGACTGCAGAAAGAATGGACTGCAGAAAGAAAAGACTGCAGAAAGAATGGACTGCAGAAAGAATGGACTGCAGAAAGAAAAGACTGCAGAAAGAATGGACTGGTGAAAGAATGGACTGCAGAAAGAATGGACTGCAGAAAGAAAAGACTGCAGAAAGAATGGACTGCAGAAAGAATGGACTGCAGAAAGAAAAGACTGCAGAAAGAATGGACTGGAGAAAGAAAAGACTGCAGAAAGAAAAGACTGGAGAAAGAAAAGACTGCAGAAAGAAAAGACTGCAAAAAGAAAAGACTGGAGAAAGAATGGGCTGGAGAAAGAATGGGCTGGAGAAAGAATGGACTGGAGAAAGAATGGACTGGAGAAAGAAAAGACTGGAGAAAGAATGGACTGGAGAAAGAATGGACTGGAGAAAGAAAAGACTGCAGAAAGAATGGACTGGAGAAAGAATGGACCGGAGAAAGAAAAGACTGCAGAAAGAATGGACTGGAGAAAGAAAAGACTGCAGAAAGAAAAGAATGGAGAAAGAATGGACTGCAGAAAGAATGGATTGGAGAAAGAATGGACTGGAGAAAGAATGGACTGCAGAAAGAACAGACTGCAGAAAGAAAAGACTGGAGAAAGAATGGACTGCAGAAAGAAAAGACTGCAGAAAGAATGGACTGGAGAAAGAAAAGACTGGAGAAAGAAAAGACTGGAGAAAGAAAAGACTGGAGAAAGAAAAGACTGGAGAAAGAATGGAGTGGAGAAAGAAAAGACTGGAGAAAGAATGGACTGGAGAAAGAATGGACTGCAGAAAGAATGGACTGCAGAAAGAATAGACTGGAGAAAGAATGGACTGGAGAAAGAATGGACTGGAGAAAGAAAAGACTGCAGAAAGAATGGACTGGAGAAAGAATGGACTGGAGAAAGAAAAGACTGCAGAAAGAATGGACTGGAGAAAGAAAAGACTGGAGAAAGAATGGACTGCAGAAAGAATGGACTGGAGAAAGAATGGACTGGAGAAATAATGGACTGGAGAAAGAATGGACTGCAGAAAGAATGGACTGCAGAAAGAAAATACTGCAGAACGAATGGACTGGAGAAAGAATGGACTGCAGAAAGAATGGACTGCAGAAAGAATGTACTGGAGAAAGAATGGACTGCAGAAAGAATGGACTGCAGAAAGAAAAGACTGCAGAAAGAAAAGACTGCAGAAAGAAAAGACTGCAGAAAGAATGGACTGCAGAAAGAAAAGACTGGAGAAAAATGGACTGGAGAAAGAATGGACTGCAGAGAGAGACACACAAAGACCCCTGAGTCTAATACCTGACAACCCTCAGCAACAGCACATTATACACAACCAGCCCTCTCAACTAACAAGAGCAAATTTCTTTAAAAAGTTGAATCAGAATAATGGTCCTATGGTCCTGTGGACCTAAACTACTGTTCAAAAGTTTGGGGTCACTTAGAAATGTCATTGTTTTTCTTTGCAGCTCTGCCTAGAAGCCCAACATCCCGGAATCGTCTCTTCACTGTTAATGTTGAGACTGGTGTTTTGTGGGTACTATTTAATGAAGCTGCCAGTCGAGGATTTGTGAGGTGTCTGTTTCTCAAACTAGACACTCTAATGTGCTTGTCCTCTCGCTCAGTTGTGCACCGGGGCCTTCCACTTCTCTTTCTATTCTGGTTAGAGACTGTCACATCTGCTCCCGCTCTTCCCTCCCCCTGGCGCTTGAGGGCGCCAGATTGCCTTGCATCACGCTCACCTGCCATCCATCACGCTCACCTGCCCTCACTCGTCACTCGCTTCAGCGTTACTGGACTCACCTGGACTCCTTTATCACCTGTTTATTTCCTCCCCTATATTTGTCAGTTCCCTGCTCTGTTCCCCGCTGCTACAATGATTGTTTTTGTCTGTGTTTTCTGTTTTCTGACGTTGTTTCTGTCTTGTTTTTATGTCCATTATTTATTAAATGTTACTCCCCGTACCTGCTTCGTCTCTCCAGCGTCAACTCATGTGACAGGGACAGTTTGTGCTGTTCTGTGAAGGGAGTAGTACACAGCGTTGTACGAGATCTTCAATTCTTTGACAATTTCTTGCGTGGAATAGCCTTCATTTCTCAGAACAAGAATAGACTGACCAGTTTCAAAAGAACGTACTTTGTTTCTGGCCATTTTGAGCCTCTAATCAAACCCACAAATGCTGATGCTCCAGATACTCAAATAGTCTAAAGAAGGACAGTTTTATCGGTTCTTTAATCAGCACAACCGTTTTCCTTTTAAAATGATCAACTTGGATTAGATAACACAACGTGCCGTTTGAACGCAGGAATGATGGTTTCTGATAATGGGCCTCTGTCCGCCTATGTAGATATTCCATTAAAAATCTGGCATTTCCAACTACAATAGTCCTTTACAAGAATAACAATGTTAACACTGTATTTCTGATCAATTTCATGTGATTTTAATGGACCAAAAAATTTTGCTTTTCTTTCAAAAACAAGGACATTTCTAAGTGACCCCGAACTTTTCAACGGTCGCGTACATTTTAGGTTTCCCCCTAGCATTACACACCTAATTCCACTAATCAACTCACCATCAAACCTTTGATTAGTGGAATCAGGTGTATAGTGCTAGGGGCAATCCTGACCAGGCCTGCAGATAAGAGCGAGCGAGAGGCCCAGACCCAAAAAGGACTCTCAGCTGGGTTAGATAACACATCACATTGAGGTATTTATTTTTTACTGGCAGGAGAAAGCTCTCTGATAAACTATACATCTGTGCTGGCTGACAGGGCTCTCCTTGTCAGAACAAGAAGAACTTCATTCAAATCCTTGTCTGGCTCATTTCAGTCATTTAAGGAAATGGATAAACTACTGCATGTCTCATCTTACTCTCTCCTGATTAAAAAGACTCATGAACCATCACAGCACACAGAAATCCCCAGTAAACCTTGGGCAACATTGGCCCTCACCATCATGACATAAAGTGCCCTTATGTGAGTACTGTGTTGGCAGAAATATTCCTGATGAATCCAGAGGAGTGATAGAGTTTATTCAGAAGGCCTTGTGCTGCCAGTCCCAGTGCTCTTCTGGCTCTTGAAAGGAGTGTTTCGTTCTGCTCTTGCTCTGTAGACCTGTACTGCAGTCTGAGTGGAGCTGGCAAGACTTCAAGGGCCCAAATAGAGGGAGAGAGAGAATTCACATCTCGTACACATACTTTGCGTGATATAGGGGATGGTTTCCATGGATACGCAGGAATGACGTTGTCCCCTTTGATTCTGGGTATCGACGATGACATTAAGTGTTAGAATGTGATTGACAGAGACACAGCATACAGACAGACACGGAGATATGTCCCGTGTCATCAGGGCATCAGTGTCAGCTCTTATTTGTTCAAAGATATAATACCATTTTCATCACAACGGCAATGGCAACCTCGTCAATAAAAACACTTACTTAGTCAAGAGGAAGAGGAGAATGGACTGTTATAACATAAGGTCAGAAAGGTAAGAAGAGGACATTTCATTATAGGGGTCATATAAAGGGTCTGGATTGAAGGAGACAGTCTGACTGTTGGTCGGGGTAAAGTGTTTACCAGGGCCTGAATGAGCTGAAGCAGTGCCGCTATTTCTGCCTCGTCCCCCTGGGCTTGCCTGGATGAGTACCCAGCCATGCTGTCTGGGAGTAAAATAATTCACAGGCTGCTTCACTCATAGTGTTTTGAGATTTAGCCATACCATTACTGTTAGTGTTTTGGGATTTAGCCATACCATTACTGTCAGTGTTTTGGGATTTAGCCATATCGTTACTGTTAGTGTTTTGGGATTTGGCAATACCATTACTGTTACTGTTTTGGGATTTAGCCATACCATTACTGTTAGTGTTTTTGGAATTTAGCCATACCATTCCTGTTAGTGTTTATAGCAGACATCGCTACTCTCAGAAATGTAGATTTCAAATTATATAAAAATAAAACTGACAGATTTGACAAAAAAAAAAAAAAATCAACTGTGTGTGAATGTGTGTTTGTGTGTGTGTCTGTTTCTTTGTTCTACGATAATGAATATAATGTATCCCTGGAACATTGTATTATCATGCGTATAAACATCCATGTTACTCTGGTTGAGCCCCAGGCTGGATGTGTGGTAATTGGAGACGCAGGACGGAGACTGATATTGACCTCTCACAACCCCGCTGACTCAATCCCAAGGGCAAACTCAGCAGATCCAAGAGGCCAGTGTCACCGTAAGGCCATTTCTAATGCACCACCACACATGCCAGCTGTTTGTCCTTGAACACACACACACAAGATCCCTAAAGTGGCCTGTTTTAAGGGAAGAGAGCCTCCTTTAAAACAGACCAATTCAGGTATCTGGAAGTATATGACTGATGGAGAAGTTAAAGCATCCAGTGCCTGCTGCTGGTATGCCAAGGCAGATGAGGAGGATGGAGTTCTGGGTGACATTCAGTCAAATTAGCTGCATTCGCCTTTTATCTGTCTGTCCATATGGGGGGGGGGCGTCAATGGAATGGAATGATGCTCATCAAAGACATCAGCACTGAAGTCAGTGACTGGTAAGGTGTCAGGGGAGTTTTTTTGAAACACTCCATCATTAATGTCGGATTTGCAGTCAATTAGCTGTGGAAATGTGGCAGAGAGTGTCTGTGCTCACTAACAAGCTGAAATGAGATGACATGCAACCTCATTCATCATGCAATTATTAACTGTCAGTGCTGATGATTCTGTGTGTTTACAGTGGGGCAAAAAAGTATTTAGTCAGCCACCAATTGTGCAAGTTCTCCCACTTAAAAAGATGAGAGAGGCCTGTAATTTTCATCATAGGTACACTTCAACGATGACAGACAAAATGAGAAAAAAATCCAGAAAATCACATTGTAGGATATTTAATGAATTTATTTGCAAATTATGGTGGAAAATAAGTATTTGGTCAATAACAAAAGTTTATCTCAATACTTTGTTATATACCCTTTGTTGGCAATGACAGAGATCAAACGTTTTCTGTAAGTCTTCACAAGGTTTTCACACACTTTTGTTAATATACATCTGGTAAGAGCGTCTGCTAAATGACTTAAATGTAAATGTAAATGTAAATGTAATGTAAATGAATACGTGTGTGTGTGTGTGTGTGTGTGTGTGTGTGTGTGTGTGTGTGTGTGTGTGTGTGTGTGTGTGTGTGTGTGTGTGTGTGTGTGTGTGTGTGTGTGTGTGTGTGTGAAAAAGAGAGAGGTGTTTATTTTTTTTTGCTATTTCTTCTCCTACTGTACTGTATAGGCATCAACCCAAATTGTTACTTAATCAATTCAACAGCATTTCACCACTTAGCATAAAGCACGCCATAACTATTACTCTAAACAAAGCATACCTTTAGAGTAGTCTTCTCACAGCCGAGCCTACCTTCGGATAGACGAAAACAAATGCTCCTTGAATGCAGCGTCAGGCGGAACCTTTCTCAAGGCGCGGTCAACAGCGCCACGTTGCACTCCAAGCAGGAATATCTTGCCTGGATGTCTGGTGAGCATGTAAAGCTTTGTTTGATACAGTTTTATGGTTGTATATCGGCTCATGCAAACCTGTAGTAAAAAATATAATTTATTAACGGTAATTGTTCGTGTCATCTAATTTTGCTCAGCGAATTAGTAGCTAGCTAGAATGCTTCAGGCTTCCAAACAGCAAACAAAAGTTTCGTCCATAGTATTGCAGTGACCTATTTATGAGCGTGAATAACGACTCTGCCACTCAAGCTTACTATTGTGGCACAGTCCTTTGTCGAATATATGCTGGGCTTCGCACCAAAAGGCTGATGGTTCGAGCCGCACTCCCTGCCTGTTTCATTACAGTATGTTGACAATATGAAATGTACGTCTTCTAATCTAGGCCAATAAAACAACATAAAAATTACAAAACAAGGTTAGCTGCTGTTAGCCCAGTAGTTCAGCTGCTGCATTCACCAAAACATGCATAGGCTGTAGTGATGGGTTTACTCACCGTAATGGTTTGTCTGATGTGTGTTTTCTTTACTGTGTCAACTCACCATGGCAGCTCAACCAAGACAGAATTTCGATTCAATTAATTCAGGAAAAGTTACACTTCAAACCAGTTGTGTTATGACCATCGAAGGACATGCTTTATTTACGTGAGTGTTGTAAATAGCGATGCTCTGACTCCATAATTTAGGCGTCAATGAAGAATCAACTGCATTTCAACTCTGATTTTGTGTTGCTTTAATTTAAGATGCATTACAATGTTTTTGCTTTTGTCACATTTTGGTGTTAACGTGGTCATCTACTCATCTCATTGGGAATAGTGGGTTATCTTACATAAGTTTGCAAATGCGATGATGCACGGAATGCTTTATTATATGGTGAAAATGTGCTTCCCCAAACTTGAAACTCTTATGTCTAACTATCTTAGCTGGCATGCCCAGAAAAACAAGCATTAACTAAATATATGGAATTAGACTCACATTCCGTTCAATATGTTTCCCAGATATTTGCAGGGATGCAGAGAAGCACACGCCAGTGTGTGTGTGTGTGTGTGTGTGTGTGTGTGTGTGTGTGTGTGTGTGTGTGTGTGTGTGTGTGTGTGTGTGTGTGTGTGTGTGTGTGTGTGTGTGTGTGTGTGTGTGTCAGTCACCAGATCTCAACCCAATTGAACACTTATGGGAGATTCTGGAGCAGTGCCTGAGACAGCGGTTTCCACAACCATCAACAAAAAAACTAAATACGTTATTAATTGTGGAAGAATGGCGTCGCATTCCTTCAATAGAGTTCCAGACACTTGTATAATCTGTTCTAAGGTGCATTGAAGCTGTTCTGGCTCCTGGTGTCCCAACGCCCTAAGATACTCTATGTTGGTGTTTCCTTTATTTTGGCAGTTAACTGTATGTGGCAGTGATGCGACTGCAGATAGCTTCTGGCTAACTTCTTTATGAGATGGGTTGTACAACCTGCATACCTTGACCAAATTAGATCTGAACATAGAGCTGGGGATTAGAACGCATGCAGCAGTAAGGGATTGTGTTCATCTAAGAAACCATGCTTTCATGTTGTACTGATGCTGTTGTGGTTGATGTAAATGTTTTCTATGTGGTTCTGTTGTTGTTGAAAATGTCACTGCCCACTGTGTTTATTCGGTCCAACCTTCCTTTCCCTTTATCCGGCGTTTGCTCTGCTGCCGCTGTCCACGGTGCTGAAATGGTTCTCCCTCTGCTGCACTGCGAGCGGAGTCTTATCTGACGGGCTGTTTGCAGTTAGAAGCTACGGCTAGGGCAAACTAATCTAAGTAGTCTACGAATTAGTGGTCCGGTGTCTTCTATTAAAACGTCAGATTGTAAAATGCACTCAAACATAATGGAGTAGGCCTTTCTAACTTATTATTTCACATTTAAATGCTGCACGGCGTCTAGATTCAGATGTATTGGCCATGTAGTCAGAGACTGTACACTAATCGCTCTTGCGTTTTTTCCTGTAGCCTCATGGCGTCGCTCCTCGCCAACTCTATGCTGTGTGTTTTTAGAACACTCCCATTTCGTTTTGAGCTATATGAGCAGGATTTATCCACACAGCCATTTCATTGCGGAGCATAACACGGAGTACTGTAAGATAGACCATTGGCCTTTGGGGTTTTGTGTAAATACTGAGCTTATTTATATAATTGTTTATGCGATTGCCATAAGTGAATATGGCGGTATCTACTACATCATGCGGATCTAAATGGCGTTTGCAATGTGCTATGCTTTTGCTTGCTATCGTGCGGGCCTCTTTTGCGGACATTCGATATTCTGTTCCAGAGGAGACAAAGACAAAACATGTAATCGGGAGCTTAAGTAGTGACCTTCGTTTGGATGTTAAGCGACTGAGGGTTCGGAAGGCCCGAGTTGATTACCAGGGAGAGAAACGGTACTGTGGAGTAGACTTGGACTCCGGAGATCTCATTGTTCTCGAGAGAATCGACAGGGAGACGCTTTGTGAAACTACCTCACCCTGTATCTTGCATTTTGAGTTCATCCTGGAAAATCCTTTGGAGCTGCACAATATTGGGCTGGAAATACAGGACATAAATGACAACGCACCTCTTTTCCCCAAGGATTTAATCAAACTGGAAATAAGCGAATCTGCAACAACAGGCAGTAGATATAAAATAGCTTCTGCTCGAGATTTAGATGTGGGCATTAACTCCGTTCAAAGCTATGTGCTTGGTCAAAATGGTTATTTTGTTTTAGATGCAAAAATCAGCAAAGAAAGGTATATTGAAATTGTATTGCAAAACAGTCTCGACCGAGAGAAGGAAGGCGAACATTATCTAATGCTAACGGCAATTGACGGGGGGAATCCACTTCGGTCTGGTAGTGTTGCAATAAATATTCTCGTAATTGATGTAAATGATAACGGTCCAATATTTTCGCAAGCTGTGTATACGGTAACCGTTTTTGAAAATTCACCACAAGGTACCTCCCTGCTCAAGGTAAGCGCAACTGATAAAGATGAGGGTGCGAATGGTCACATTACATATTACATTAATCATGCGTCTCAAAACACAAAGCGTTTATTCAATATTGACCAAAACAGTGGGGAGATTACTGCAATTGGCGAGCTTGACCACGAAAAGGCCTCCTCTTATGAAGTGGAGATACAGGCGGAGGATGGTGGGGGGCAGGCCGGACACTGCAAAGTCCTCGTTGAAATATCGGACATAAATGACAATGCACCCACAATAACTGTGAAATCAGTCACCAATCCGATTCCAGAGAACATCCCAGCGGGCATTGAAATAGCTGTTATTAATGTAAAGGATCAGGACCATGGAGAGAACAGCAGAGTGAAGTGCAACATTGCGGAAAACCTACCTTTTAAACTCCAATCCTCAATTAAAAATTACTTTACCTTAATAAGCAGCGCTCCTCTGGATCGAGAGCAAATCTCTGACTATGATGTCACCATAATAGCAACCGATGGAGGAACGACGTCATTGTCGTCAAGTGTTATTTTGAGTTTCCACATTTCTGATATAAATGACAACCCACCTATGTTTGAAGAACAATCCTACAGCGCCTATGTGACTGAAAATAACAAGCCTGGCTCCTCTATGTGTTCTGTTACTGCCAGAGACCCAGACTGGAGACAGAACGGCACAGTGGTCTATTCTCTATTGCACAGTGAGATCAACGGTGTTCCGGTGTCCTCATTTTTATCCATTAACGGCGACACGGGGGTGATCCACGCTGTGAGAGCATTTGATTATGAGCAGTTTAGGAGCTTCAAAGTCCACGTTGTAGCCAGAGACAATGGTTCTCCTCCCCTCAGCAGTAACGTGACTGTGAGTGTCTTCATAACAGATGAGAATGATAACTCTCCCCAGATATTATACCCTGCTCCAGCAGGGAACTCCTTGATGACTGAGATGGTCCCCAAAGCTGCCCTGGCGGGGTCCCTGGTTTCCAAGGTGATAGCTGTGGATGCTGACTCTGGACAGAACGCTTGGCTGTCATATCTCATCGTGAAATCGACTGATCCGGGACTTTTCACTGTTGGTGTCCACAGCGGAGAGATCAGGGCACAGCGGGACATTGCTGAATCTGACAGTATGAAGCAGAACCTTGTTATATCAGTGAAAGATAACGGACAGCCCTCTCTCTCTACAATCTGTGATGTATATTTACTCATATCAGATAACTTGGCTGAAGTTCCAGAACTGAAAGACATGGCTTATGAGGATAGTTCCAAACTAACTTCCTATTTGATCATTGGTCTGGTCTCTGTTTCCACCTTTTTCCTGACTTTCATTATTCTCATCCTGGCCGTGAGGTTCTGCCGCAGTAGAAAGCCTAGAATGTTGTTTGATGGAGCAGTCGCCATTCCCAGCGCGTATCTCCCTCCCAACTATGCAGAGGTGGATGGAGCTGGAACTCTGCGCAGTTCTTATAACTATGATGCATACCTGACAACGGGCTCACGCACCAGTGACTTCAAGTTTGTCAGATCTTACAATGACAGCACGCTGCCTGCTGATCAGACACTGAGGAAAGAAAGCAAAGCTCAAGATTCGTTAGTGGACACCAAGGACTTGAACGAGGTAGGATTGTAAATATTTGTGCTAGTACTGGTTGTTGTCATTTAATTTGAGCCCAAAAGCATGATTGCTTTCCTATAAATGTTACTTACATATCTTGCTTCATTGTTTTTAATTGTGCAAACGGTTGATCGAACTTTTTTACTCTGAACAGCCTTTCAATACCCTCGGTCTACAGCGTACAATTTCAGCATTTCGTTTGAAATTCTTCATAATTGTAAGCCTATTTCCCCCATTATGACTTTGTCCCTGTTGTTTTCTGTTTGCATCATGTCTGTATTCATCATGACATCACCATTGGGACTTCTAATAGGCTTAAGAATATGATTATTAGATACATTCAGCTTCACATATTGTTAATTTGATTATGCATATTACACATTAGCCTACAGCATGGCTAGGCATCCGATGTCCTACTCTGGTAATGAAATCGTTCCTTTATTTAGTCAATGTTGATATGTAACACAGCGGGTCGCTGTTGGCTTACAAAAGCAAAAATACAGATTGAAACCCACCCACTCCTGCCCCCAATCCGTCGTTATATTTTGTGTGGTGACTGCTTTCTTGCTTAAAGCCTTTCATGTTGGATACCCTTACCAAGGTAGAGGTCATATTTGCAGACGTTTTTGTATATATAGCCTATACTAAGAGGTTTGGGATCATTTGATTAATCTGAATTTTATTATGGAATATAAAAGAGGTTCCATATTGAGGCGAGGGCGATGGACCACCTTTGTCTTCCTATTATTGACCGTCCATCAGTGTGTCGGGGATATTCGCTATTCCATTGCAGAAGAAATTAAACAAGGTTCTGTGGTTGGGAGATTTTCTCAGGATTTGGGCATCGATGTAAAAACACTGTCCACCAGAAGACCAAGGATCGAATTCGAAGGTAGTACACGATACTGCGACATTAACCAGAAGACTGGAGATTTGATTGTGAACGAGCGGATGGACAGAGAGGAGCTGTGCGGACAAAGGCCGTCGTGTGCTTTGCATTTTGACTTCTTTTTGGAAAACCCTCTAGAGTTGCACCGTGTCACACTTGAAATCCAAGATGTTAACGACAATTTCCCAACATTTCCCAATGAAGTAATCAAATTAGAGATCCGAGAATCGGCCAATAAAGGAGAGCGATTTTCCATTGATGAGGCCCTCGACACAGATACGGGAGTCAATTCAGTTCAGGGTTATACTCTATCGGCAAATGAACATTTCACCTTGTCTATTCACACAAGTGCTGATACGGGTAAATATGCAGAGATTGTACTAGAGCATGAACTAGACCGCGAAAAACAGGACGAACTATCACTTATTCTGACAGCTTATGATGGCGGAAAGCCACAGAAATCTGGCACAGTGGTTATACAGGTCCGGGTACTAGATGCTAATGATAATGTCCCTGTATTTACGCAGTCTATTTATAAGGTGAGTGTCCCTGAAAACGCTCCATTGGGTACTGCCGTGGTCACTGTCAGTGCCAGCGATGCAGATGAAGGGGCGAATGGACAGGTTACATATGAATTTAGTCATATTTCTATCAAAACAAAAAATACTTTCTCTATTGATCCAAGAAGTGGAGAGATTCAAATAAAATCAATGATAGATTTTGAAGATACGTCGTCATTTGAACTGCGAGTTAAAGCTAAAGATGGAGCAGGTCAGGCTGCTTCATGTAAAGTTATTGTCGACGTCGCTGATATTAATGACAACGCCCCAGTCATACTTATTAAGTCATTCAAATCACCATTGCCAGAAAACTCACCAACCGGTACAGAGGTCGCCTTCATTTATGTACAGGACAGAGATTCTGAGTCCAATGGCAAAGTAAGATGTTCTATTGAGCAGAACACATACTTCAAATTGTCCCCGTCAATCAAAAAACACCTTTCCCTAATAACTGCTGTCGAATTGGATCGTGAGACACAGTCAGAATACAACATCACTCTTATTGCAACCGATGAAGGACATCCTCCACTGTCCTCATTTCAAACTATTACGTTAATTGTTTCTGATGTGAATGACAACCAACCTGTGTTTGACAAACAATCCTACAACGCCTACGTGACTGAAAATAACAAGCCGGGCTCATCTATGTGTTCTGTTACTGCCAGAGACCCAGACTGGAGACAGAACGGCACGGTGGCCTATTCTCTATGGCCCAGTGAGGTCAACGGTGCTCCGGTGTCCTCATTTGTATCCATTAACGGAGACACAGGGGTGATCCACGCAGTGAGACCATTTGATTATGAGCAGTTTAGGAGCTTCAAAGTCCACGTTGTAGCCAGAGACAATGGTTATCCTCCACTCAGCAGTAACGTGACTGTGAGTGTCTTCATAACAGATGAGAATGATAACTCTCCCCAGATATTATACCCTGCTCCAGCAGGGAACTCCTTGATGACTGAGATGGTCCCCAAAGCTGCTCTGGCGGGGTCACTGGTTTCCAAGGTGATAGCTGTGGATGCTGACTCTGGACAGAACGCGTGGCTTTCATATCACATCGTGAAATCGACTGATCCGGGACTTTTCACTGTTGGTGTCCACAGCGGAGAGATCAGGGCACAGCGGGACATTTCTGAATCTGACAGTATGAAGCAAAACCTTGTCATATCAATAAAGGACAACGGACAGCCCTCTCTCTCTACAACCTGTGATGTATATTTACTCATATCAGATAATTTGGCTGAGGTTCCAGAACTGAAAGACATGACTTATGAGGATAGTTCCAAATTAACTTCCTATTTGATCATCGCACTGGTCTCTGTCTCCACCTTTTTCCTGACTTTCATTATTCTCATCCTGGCCGTGAGGTTCTGCCGTAGGCGAAAGCCTAGAATGTTGTTTGATGGAGCAGTCGCCATTCCCAGCGCGTATTTCCCTCCCAACTATGCAGAGGTGGATGGAGCTGGAACTCTGCGCAGTTCTTATAACTATGACGCATACCTGACAACGGGCTCACGCACCAGTGACTTCAAGTTTGTCAGATCTTACAATGACAGCACGCTGCCTGCTGATCAGACACTAACAAGATGTCCAGATACATTATTAGAAGGGAGTATCACCACGCTCAACACTGCAGGAGAGACTAATGAGGTAAGCCTTCACTCATCTGAGATACCACCGTTTGTACGTGAGTTGTTTCATTATGTGAGAATGGGTTATGCATGATGAAAATACATTCTGGGCCCTAATGGCTTATGCCATCCTATAGAAACAATAGGTCTATACTCGTTTTAGATGATAACATCTTAGTAGGGTACAATGTGGAATTGATCCACTCATTGTTTTGATTGATTGGTTGAGTTGTTTCTTCTCTTCTCTGTGAGGAGTAATTCACTAAGGGTTTGATTTGATGGAAGCAGTTTGCTCCTTGTTTGTTTGGCCTGTGGTTTCGTATAATTAAAACAAGCAACGCAGTTTCGGTTGCTTTTAGTTGAGCATGCCTGTGATGTTTTCTTCACAGATGTTCTATTGGAGTTGACAACAAAGCTTGATGGAGATAGGAAAATATGGTTTAGACTACTTTTGAAAAGGAATCAGGCATTTTATAATAAATGGATTGTATTGACCTGGAAAGAGTTTTGAATGTATTTTGAAACTTGATTACATATTGTTAGGATGTGTGTTCGGCGTTGTGCATTAAAATCCCCATTGCCTACCGTTTTTTTGCAGTCGCCTCCATTTCAGCACCGGACCAGTGGACACCGAGGTGACTGTTTTAGTCTCCTGAAGTCTAACTGTCGAAAACTCAAAGATAGAATGCGAAAGAATTAGCGTTATTTTGATGACTAACGAAACATCGATAGTGAAATCGACAGTTTTCATGATGGTTGAAATATTTTATTATCCAGGAAAAATACACGTTGCAACTAGTCTACTAATGGCTTATTGTGTGACTATTTAGGCATATTGTGTACGTTTCTCCTAATAGCGTACCTCATCCATGTCTTCTCATGATCATGTCACGATGAGGTTACCACTGATTTGAAGCCTATATCTTTCATGTTTTAGTAAAGTCGTCTGCGTTTGGAGAATATGATACATTCTAAGAAGGACACATGGAAAACAATATTAGCCTACGAGAATGCTGTTTTTCTGATAGACTCATGATGTCGCTTTCCACCAGCTAAGTACAGTTAACTATATACCTCCACCTACTACGGGGGAGTAGGCTCCATACAGCGGGTCGCATTACCATTTCTCACTGAAAAGCGGTTAGACATTGTAATCTTTCTTCCGTTTGGCTATTGATTGTGGACAATTGGCCTTAATTGCTATTAGACATTGAAGATGGTCTACAAAGGCCGTACGTTTTTTGAAAGAGCTTTTCGTCTTTCTTTTTGCCTTGTCTTCATACACATCAGCAAAGGAAACGTGAGCTATTCTATACCAGAGCAGGTGAAACGCGGATCTGTAATCGGAAAAATACTCAAGGTTCTGATGTTGGATGTTATTTTTTGGTTTAAATTACACTTCGTTTTTCACAGTTTGAAGTACACATTCAAACAAAATAACCTATAGACTTCCTTCGGTTTCCTATTTAAATTTAGTACTGTGTAGGCTTATTTTTTTCCGGATTTCTTAGTAGGCTGGTGTTTCGCCGTGATCTCTACACCAATTCTCAAAATCTTTCTATTTGTCTTTTTACATCACCATGTAGGTTCAACAATAATTTTTTTCGATAGTAGTATCGTTTAGGTAGAAGCTTAAACAGTTTGTCTATGGCATCCTGATTCATATGTTTAACAGGCACTGCAACTGTTATTCGTCTTTAAGGAAGTCTGGTTGTTGTATTCGCCCATAGTAATTCTGACATGCAGTAGGCTAAGCGTATTTTCTTACCCGGTTTTAGAGTCGCTGAATGGAGGACAATGTTGAGTTTTTAAATGAAATCCGTTTAAAAATAAGAACTTGACATGGACATATAGGTACTTTATTATTCATTTTTCTGATTTCTCATTTCACAATAAATATATTGGAGCAGATTGAGATGTAAGCCTATTGCGTTGTCGCGTTCTGAAACATCCCCATTGATAATTCAGCAACGCTTGAATTCAGCACCAGGCACGTGGACAGCGACTAAACTTTTTTCATTCACTTTAACATCAGTTCAAATCCTGCCAAACTCAAATGAAGACGGGAACAACACCACATGTTGGTTTGTTGAGTGAGGACACGTTGATAGCTAGTGGAATCCGTGCATTAAATTGGCTTAAAGGAGAAAGTTGCGACTAGTGTTAACTCAATGTTTTTACCTTATGGGACTGTTCCGATTCATGAAAAGGAGTTCATACATCACACAAGCATTTCTTTACAATATTTCTGTATAACTATTTAGTATTTAACTGAAGTTATAGGCTACATCATATTTGTAGGAATATATAATTATAAGATAGAAAACTATTGTGTGGTGTTTTTTTAATGACTCAGGATGTCGCTGTTCACCAGCTAAGAAAAGTTAGGCAGCCTACATTTCTCAACCCGGTAATTTATTACTCAGAGGGCGGATACAACCTACCGCGCCATTATCACTGAGGAGCAGTCGGCCAAAGGACCTAATTTCTTCAGTTGGGTAATTTATCTTAGCCAATATTTGTAGTAGCCTACATTGCATAATAATTTTTTCACCTTGTAATTTGAATATTTTCGTTTTTTACATCGAAAATGGGCTACATTGGATTTACAGTTTCAGCTTTTGTCCTCCATCTGGCTTTTGTTCTATTTCTGATACGCATCAGCAATGGCGACATGACCTATTCTATTCCAGAGGAGATGAAACGCGGATCTGTGGTCGGAAATATAGCCAAGGATCTTGGGTTGGATGCTAAGAGACTGTCGGCTCGAAAAGCTCGTTTAGAAGAGGATGGAACTAAACACTTCTGTGACATTAACCTGACATCGGGAGATCTTGTTGTCGCTGAAAGAATTGATAGGGAGCAGCTTTGCGGTCCGAGGATTTCATGTGGGCTCAAATATGAAATGGTTCTTGAAAGTCCTTTAGAATTGCATCGCATATCTCTTCAGATTCAGGATGTTAACGATAATTCACCACAGTTTGCAGATGATGTTATCAAATTGGAAATAAGGGAATCAGCTGATAGAGGTGAACGTTTCCCCATTAATGAGGCCCACGATGCAGATATAGGTCAGAATGCAGTTCAAAGCTACTCTTTGCAAAGGAATGACCATTTTGTCTTGAATGTTCATACTAATCGAGATGGTGGTAAATACTGTGAGTTAGTGTTAGAGAAAGAGCTGGACCGAGAACAAAAGCAGGAGGTGACGTTGTTACTTACTGCTGTTGATGGTGGGACTCCACAGAGATCCGGTACTGTAGTTATACACGTCACTGTGTTGGATGCTAACGACAATATTCCAGTATTTAGCCAGGACGTGTATAAGGTCAGTCTACCAGAAAATTCTCCGTTGGGCACTGTAGTAGATACGGTCCGCGCAACTGATGTAGACGAGGGGGCAAATGGCGAGGTAACATATGATCTAGGTCGAGTTTCTGAGGAGTTGAATAATTTGTTTCACCTCGATAGTAAAACTGGGGTTATAAATCTGTCTGGACCAATAGATTATGAGAAGCAGCCCATTTATGAGTTGCGTGTCCTCGCCAAAGATGGTGCAGGTTTGGTGTCATACACAAAAGTACTGATAGATATTACTGACGTAAACGACAACGCACCAGTGATATTAATAAAAACCCTGACCAATCCAATTACCGAGAATGTGTTAGCTGGAACAGAGGTGGGCATCATTAATGTACAGGATAAAGACTCTGGGGGGAATAGACAGGTCCGATGCTCCATTCAACAAAATGTTCCATTCAAATTAAACCCCTCAATCAAAAACTATTATTCTCTGGTAACAACGAGTGAACTCGACCGTGAGATAATATCAGATTATAACATAACTATTACTGCCACTGACGAGGGGACTCCACCTTTATCCTCCTCAAAGACTATTCATTTATCTGTGTCAGACGTGAACGACAACCCTCCTAAGTTTGACGAACAATCCTACAGCGCCTACGCGACTGAAAATAACACGCCTGGCTCCTCTTTGTGTTCTGTTACTGCCAGAGACCCAGATTGGAGACAGAACGGCACTGTGGTCTATTCTCTATTGCACAGTGATGTGAACGGTGTTCCGGTGTCCTCATTTTTATCCATCAGTGGAGACACGGGGGTGATCCATACTGTGAGAGCATTTGATTATGAGCTGTTTAGGAGCTTCAAAGTCCACGTTGTAGCCAGAGACAATGGTTCTCCTCCACTCAGCAGTAACGTGTCAGTGAGTGTCTTCATAACAGATGAGAATGATAACTCTCCCCAGATATTATACCCTGCTCTAGCAGGGAACTCCTTGATGACTGAGATGGTCCCCAAAGCTGCTCTGGCGGGGTCCCTGGTTTCCAAGGTGATAGCTGTGGACGCTGACTCTGGACAAAACGCGTGGCTTTCATATCACATCGTGAAATCGACTGATCCGGGACTTTTCACTATTGGTCTTCATAGCGGAGAGATCAGGGCACAGCGGGATATTTCTGAATCTGACAGTATGAAGCAGAACCTTGTTATATCAGTGAAAGATAACGGACAGCCCTCTCTCTCTACAACCTGTGATGTATATTTACTCATATCAGACAACTTGGCTGAAGTTCCAGAACTGAAAGACATGGCTTATGAGGATAGTTCCAAACTAACTTCCTATTTGATCATTAGTCTGGTCTCTGTTTCCACCTTTTTCCTGACTTTCATTATTCTCATTCTGGCCGTGAGGTTCTGCCGCAGTAGAAAGCCTAGAATGTTGTTTGATGGAGCAGTCGCCATTCCCAGCGCGTATCTCCCTCCCAACTATGCAGAGGTGGATGGAGCTGGAACTCTGCGCAGTTCTTACAATTATGATGCATACCTGACAACGGGCTCACGCACCAGTGACTTCAAGTTTGTCAAATCTTACAATGACAGCACGCTGCATGCTGACCAGACACTTAAGAAGAATCTAAATGAACCTCTTGGAGAAAATATCATCACTTTCAACACCTTGGGGGAGTGCGAGGTGAGATTTCACAGCTTTGATATTGTGATAAACCAAAATGCTTTATTTGTTTATTTAGCCGTTTTGCATAGTCCATCATATGAAACTATAGGTAGCTTACTTTATTGTGTGTTATGCTAATATTAGTACAACAGTCTTGTCTCCTGTACTCTTTCAGTCATTTGATTCAGTCCCATTTTTCATCACTGATAATCTCTGAGGATGTTTTTATTTTCCCGTCTTCATCCCATTTTACTGTGATTTAGTAAAACACGTAGGTACGTTTCAGCACCACTTAAAAAACTGCAATAGGTAAAGACGTGGATTATGTTTGAAAGAAACGCCGGATTTTAAATGCCTTTTTCCCCCTTCGAAAACTGTAATGGGTAGAGACGTCAAATATGTTTGAAAGAAAGGTCTGATTTTAAAACGACCCTTTTCCAGTGATTATATTTGGAATTACTTTATTGGCATGGTCTTTTGAAGACTACATGGACAGACTACTTTGCCCATTGATCATTCGATTGAGATGTTGACTCACATGGGCTGTAACACAAAGGGGGATTCGTGTTTTTACAATCCTGCATTTTGAAATAGTCTACCTCTGTTGATATGAGGGGTCCCATTATGTATCTTTAAAAACAATTAAACCCGGCATGTTTTCCTATGCGTTGCAGTTCTTCTCCATACAATTGGCGAGAGACTTGTACAACTATTTTCTGCAGTTTTATGAAACTACACGGAGTGTCGCTATTCACCAGCAGTAGCTTTATAATTAATCTCTCCACCCATTCTTGACATTTCCAGTGAGGGAGGGGACATCATTATTGCAGTGTAAAAGTCTCCTGCTTAACATTTTAACGTGGTGCATTTTGATCTGCTGGTTGTAAACGTTTCTTCGGTTGGATAGCACTGATTTTTACCACACTAATCGGCCTAATTGGAATGAGTTGTGTTACCTGAAAATGGAATACAAGGGATTCTCGTTCTCTGCATCGATGTTCGGACTGCCTTTGTTTCTTATCCTGCTGCACACCACCTATGGAGATGTTAACTATTCTGTTCTGGAGGAGATGAAACGCGGATCTGTTGTCGGAAATATAGCCAAGGATCTGGGACTGGATGCAAAACGACTTGTATATCGGAAAGCTCGTTTAGATGTTCAAGGTAGCAGCAAGCGTTATTGTGAAATCAATCTGAATAATGGGGATATGGTCATCGCTGAAATAATAGACAGGGAGCAGCTTTGCGGTAGGAGGATTTCATGCACCTTAAAATACGAGATGGTTCTGGAAAATCCTTTAGAATTACATAACATAATCTTACAGGTAGAAGATATTAATGACAATAGCCCACAATTTGGGGAAGACAGCGTTACGTTTGATATCCGAGAGTCAGCAGTCAAAGGCGCTCGATTTTCGGTGAATCCGGCTCATGATGCAGATATAGGACTGAACGCTGTTCAAAGCTACACACTACAAAGGAACGACCATTTTAGCCTGGCTGTTCATACCAACCCAGGGTCTGAAAAGTATGGTGAGCTCGTGTTAGACACAGAGTTAGATCGAGAACAAAAGCAGGAGGTGACATTAATACTTACTGCGGTTGACGGTGGGACTCCACAGAGATCTGGTACTGTAGTCATACACGTCACTGTGTTGGATGCTAACGATAATACACCAGTGTTTAGCGAAAATGTCTATAAGGTCAGTGTACCAGAAAATGCTCCATTAGGTTCATTAGTTGTTACTGTAACAGCCATCGATGCAGACGAGGGGGCAAATGGAGAAGTGACGTACGGATTTGGACCAATCTCAGAAGAATTAAATAAAATATTTTCTCTTGACCCTAAAACGGGAGACATCAGGATAGCAGGACAGATGGATTTTGAAGAAGAATCCATTCATGAATTGCGGATCAAAGCCAAAGATGGCTCGGGATTGACTTCCTTTGCCAAAATATTCATAGAAATTACAGATGTTAATGACAACGCCCCAGTGATATCTCTTACATCCTTGACCAATCCCATCCCAGAGAACCTGTTACCTGGCAGAGAGGTGGGCATCATTAATGTATTGGATAAGGACTCTGGGGGAAATAGACAGGTCCGCTGCTCCATTCAACAAAATGTTCCTTTCAAACTAAACCCCTCAATCAAAAACTACTTTTCTCTGGTAACAACTAGTGAATTAGACCGAGAGAACATTTCAGATTATAACATAACTATTACTGCCACCGACGAGGGGTCTCCACCTTTATCCTCCTCGAAGACTATTCATTTATCTGTGTCAGACGTGAATGACAACCCACCTGTGTTTGAAGAACAATCCTACAGCGCCTATGTGACTGAAAATAACAAGCCTGGCTCCTCTGTGTGTTCTGTTACTGCCAGAGACCCAGACTGGAGACAGAACGGCACGGTGGTCTATTCTCTATTGCCCAGTGATGTCAACGGTGTTCCGGTGTCCTCATATTTTTCCATTAACGGAGACACGGGGGTGATCCATGCTGTGAGAACATTTGATTATGAGCAGTTTAGGAGCTTCAAAGTCCACGTTGTAGCCAGAGACAATGGTTCTCCTCCACTCAGCAGTAACGTGACAGTGAGTGTCTTCATAACAGATGAGAATGATAACTCTCCCCAGATATTATACCCTGCTCCAGCAGGGAACTCATTGATGACTGAGATGGTCCCCAAAGCTGCTCTGGCGGGGTCCCTGGTTTCCAAGGTGATAGCTGTGGATGCTGACTCTGGACAAAATGCGTGGCTTTCATATCAGATCTTGAAATCGACTGATGTGGGACTTTTCACTGTTGGTCTCCACAGTGGAGAGATCAGGGCCCAGCGGGACATTGCTGAATCTGACAGTATGAAGCAGAACCTTGTTATATCAGTGAAAGATAACGGACAGCCCTCTCTCTCTACAACCTGTGATGTATATTTACTCATATCAGATAACTTGGCTGAAATTCCAGAACTGAAAGACATGGCTTATGAGGATAGTTCCAAACTAACTTCCTATTTGATCATCGCACTGGTCTTTGTCTCCACCTTTTTCCTGACTTTCATTATTCTCATCCTGGCCGTGAGGTTCTGCCGCAGTAGAAAGCCTAGAATGTTGTTTGATGGAGCAGTCGCCATTCCCAGCGCGTATTTCCCTCCCAACTATGCAGAGGTGGATGGAGCTGGAACTCTGCGCAGTTCTTATAACTATGATGCATACCTGACAACGGGCTCACGCACCAGTGACTTCAAGTTTGTCCGATCTTACAATGACAGCACGCTGCCTGCTGATCTTACACTGAAGAGAAGCCCAACAAAGTTATTAGAAGGAAGTATCATCGCACTCAACACTGCAGGGGAGCCTATTGAGGTAAGAACGAACTAAAAGTAGATACCACTTTTGATTGTGTGCGAACGCATCGGATGTTATGATATCAGAATTGCTTTCCTAGTGTGTTAGTGGACTTTTTAATGCCTTTCCACAAGGGATATTCTTTCTATTTCGTGTTGGTGTGTGTACAATTAGGGATACTTTCCCAATCATGCAGCGTGTTTTCATTTCCCTTCCTGTAGTATCCTCATTGCCTACAACATTTTTCTTTAAGAACATTTGCTACTTTTCCACGTTTCAGCACCAGGTTAGTGGACAGCGACGTAACCATCACTTTACCTTAGAGCATAGTGGATATATAATTGCTGGGTTTGATTAGTAATATGGATTATGCATCGTTGGATTTTATGTGGACCGTTGATTTAGCTTATCTATGTGTTGTTGTTACTCGGCAACCATGAATAATCAGACTGTGGCAACAGTATGGAAATATTGAATTTATTTTTCCTATCTTGTAATATATGATTACAAAAGGAGCTAATTGCGCACAACTATTGGTTTTGCTCTCTTCTCTTGCTAAGCTACATGAAACGTTCGTGATACTTTGCACAACACAAGGATGGGGGAAATATTGACCAAGATGATAAATGACGTGGAACTATTTGTATTGTGACTGCTGTACTCTGTAAGAACTCAGGATGTCGCTGTTTACCATACATAGAATTGCATGCTTTTCTCCACCCACCATTGGATTATTCAAAAGAGTAATAGGCTATATTGCATCACTTTCAACGAAGAGCAGTCGGATAACAATCGTTTTGCTATTCCTTTTGAGAGCCTAATATTGTACACTTACAATACCGTATCAGTTCGACTAGTTTTGAACTCTAATGTTGACAATTGGTTTTGATCATCCAGAATGGGGTACACAGGATCTTCGGTTTTTACCTTATTGTTCCGCCTGGCTTTTTGTCATTGCCTGATGCGCATCAGCAATGGAGACTTGAGCTATTCTATTCCAGAGGAGATGAAACGCGGATCTGTGATCGGAAATCTAGTTCAGGATCTGGGGCTGGATGCTAAGAGACTTTCAGGTCGTAAAGCTCGTTTGGATATGGATGGCAGTCGTCAACGTTACTGTGACATTAATGTGAATACCGGAGATTTAATTGTGGCTGAAACAATAGACAGGGAGGAGCTGTGTGGACCGAAGGTTACTTGTTCTTTAAAATACGAGCTTGTGCTGGAAAAACCTCTTGAATTACATCGCATAACTGTACAAATACAAGATATAAATGACAATTCACCACGGTTTCCCAATGCACGTATTGATCTAGAAATTCGGGAATCTGCTTACAAAGGCGCACGATACCCCTTGGATGAACCTCATGACTCTGACATAGGATTAAATGGTATTCAAAGCTATTCACTGGAGAGGAATGCCTATTTTATTTTGGACGTTCAAACGAGCTCAGACGGAGGAAAATATGGCGAGTTAGTGTTAGAAAAAGAGCTGGATCGAGAACAACAACAAGAGGTGACGTTGTTACTTACTGCTGTTGATGGCGGGACTCCGCAGAGATCTGGTACTGTAGTTATACACGTCACTGTGTTGGATGCTAACGATAATAAACCAGTGTTTAGCCAGACAGTGTATAAAGTCCGTTTGCCTGAAAATTCTCCAACAGGGACTGTTGTAGTTGCAGTTAGTGCTAGTGATGAAGACGAAGGAGCAAATGGAGAAGTATTATATGAGTTCAGTCGTATTTCCGATAAAGCAGCTAAACTGTTTTCCATCGATAAAAAGACCGGCGAGATGAAAGTGCAGGGTCCCATAGATTATGAAGAAAATACAGAATACGAAGTGCGTGTCCAGGCTAAAGATGGGTCTGGCTTAGCTGGCAATGCAAAAGTAATGATAGAAATCACTGATTTAAATGACAACGCACCGGTGATATTGATCAAATCCTTTAACAATCCCATCCCCGAGAACGTGTTACCTGGAACAGAGGTGGGGATCATAAATGTACAAGATGAAGATTCAGAGGGAAATAGACAGGTCCGCTGCTCCATTCAACAAAATGTTCCTTTCAAACTGAACCCTTCTATCAAAAACTACTATTCTCTGATAACAACAGGTGAACTAGACCGTGAGATAATATCAGATTATAACATAACTATAACTGCCACTGACGAGGGGACTCCGCCTTTATCCTCCTCAAAGACAATTCATTTATCTGTGTCAGACGTGAATGACAATCCACCTGTGTTTGAAGAACAATCCTACAGCGCCTATGTGATTGAAAATAACAAGCCTGGCTCCTCAATATGTTCGGTTACTGCCAGAGACCCAGACTGGCGACAGAACGGCACTGTGGTCTATTCTCTATTGCCTAGTGGTGTCAATGGTGTTCCGGTGTCCTCATTTTTATCCATTAACGGAGACACGGGGGTGATCCATGCTGTGAGAACATTTGATTATGAACAGTTTAGGAGCTTCAAAGTCCACGTTGTAGCCAGAGACAATGGTTCTCCTCCACTCAGCAGTAACGTGACTGTGAGTGTCTTCATAACAGATGAGAATGATAACTCTCCCCAGATATTATACCCTGCTCCAGCAGGGAACTCCTTGATGACTGAGATGGTCCCCAAAGCTACTCTGGCGGGGTCCCTGGTTTCCAAGGTAATAGCTGTGGATGCCGACTCTGGACAAAACGCGTGGCTTTCATATCTCTTCGTGAAATCGTCTGATCCGGGACTTTTCACTATTGGTCTCCACAGCGGAGAGATCAGGGCACAGCGGGACATTGCTGAATCTGACAGTATGGAGCAGAACCTTGTTATATTAGTGAAAGATAACGGACAGCCCTCCCTCTCTACAACCTGTGATGTATATTTACTCATATCAGATAACTTGGCTGAAGTTCCAGAACTGAAAGACATGGCTTATGAGGATAGTTCCAAACTAACTTCCTATTTGATCATTAGTCTGGTCTCTGTCTCCACCTTTTTCCTGACTTTCATTATTCTCATTCTGGCCGTGAGGTTCTGCCGCAGTAGAAAGCCTAGAATGTTGTTTGATGGAGCAGTCGCCATTCCCAGCGCTTATCTCCCTCCCAACTATGCAGAGGTGGATGGAGCTGGATCTCTGCGCAGTTCTTATAACTATGATGCATACCTGACAACGGGCTCACGCACCAGTGACTTCAAGTTTGTCAGATCTTACAATGACAGCACGCTGCCTGCTGATCAGACACTAACAAGATGTCCAGATACATTATTAGAAGGGAGTATCACCACGCTCAACACTGCAGGAGCGGCGAATGAGGTAAGCCTTCGCTCATCTGAGATACCACCGTTTGTATGTGAGCTGTTTCGTTGTGGGAGAATGGGTTATGCATGATGAAAATACATTCTGGGCCTTAATGGCTTATGCCATCCTATAGAAACAGTAGGTCTATACTCGTTTTAGATGATAACATCTTAGTAGGGTACAATGTGGAATTTATCCACTCATTGTTTTGTTTGATTGGTTGAGTTTTAAAGGTGCTCGCTGTTTCTTCTCTTCTCTGTGAGGAGTAATTCACTAAGGGTTTGATTTGATGGAAGCAGTTTGCTCCTTGTTTGTTGGTGCTTTGGTTTCCTATAAATATAACAAGCAATGCAGTTTCGGTTGCTTTTAGTTGAGCATGCCTGTGGTGTTTTCTTCACAGATGTTCTAATGGAGTTGACAACAAAGCTTGATGGAGATAGGAAAACATGGTTTAGACTACTTTTGAAAAGGAATCAGGCATTTTATAATACATTCTTTTTAATTGACCTGGGAAGTTTTTTTTATGTCTTTTGAAACGTGAATATAAATTGTTACGATGTGTATTTAAAATCCCCATTGCTTTCCGTTTTTCTTGAGGTCGCCTACATTTCAGCACTTGACCAGTGGACACCGAGGAGACTGTTTTAGTCTCCTGAAGTCTAACTGTCGAAAACTCAAAGATAGAATGCGAAAGAATTAGCGTTATTTTGATGACTAACGAAACATCCATAGTGAAATCGACAGTTTTCATGATGGTTGACATTTTTTATTATCCAGGAAAAATACATGTTGCAACTAGTCTACTAATGGCTTATTGTGTGACTATTTAGGCATATTGTGTACGTTTCTCCTAATAGCGTACATCATCCATGTCTTCTCATGATCATGTCACGATGAGGTTACCACTGATTTGAAGCCTATATCTTTCATGTTTTAGTAAAGTCGTCTGCGTTTGGAGAATATGATACATTCTAAGAAGTACACATGGAAAACAATATTAGCCTACGAGCATGCTGTTTTTCTGATAGACTCATGATGTCGCTTTCCACATGCTAAGTACAGTTAACTATATACTTCCACCTACTACGGGGGTGTAGGCTCCATACAGCGCGTCGCATTACCATTTCTCACTGAACAGCGGTTAGACATTGTAATCTTTCTTCCGTTTGGCTATTGATTGTGGACAATTGGCCTTAATTGCTATTAGACATTAAAGATGGGCTACAAAGGCTTTACGTTTTTTGCATTTGCTTTTCGTCTGTCCTTTTGCCTTTTCTTCATACACATCAGCAAAGGAGACGTGAGCTATTCTATACCAGAGCAAGTGAAACGCGGATCTGTAATCGGAAATATAGCCAAGGATCTGAGGTTGGATGTTAAGAGACTTTCGGCTCTAAAATATCCTTTGGAGGAGGATGCAACTTTGAATTCGGGAGAGCTTATTGTCACTGAATTAATAGACAGGTAGCAGCTTTGCAGTGGGAGGATTTTATTCACATGAAACTGTTCTGGAGATCCTTTAGAATTGTATCGCAGATCTTTTCAGATTCAAGATGTGATGGACAATTAACCCCAGTTTGCAGATGATGTTATTAAACTGGAAATGATGGAGTCGTCAGTTAAAGGTGCTCACTTTCCCTTTAATGAAGCCCACGATTCAGATATAGGTCAGAATGCAGTTCAAAGCATTTATTTACAAAGGAATGGTTATTTTTGTTGAATGTTCAAACTAATCGAGACAGAGGAAAATACGTTGATTTGTTATTAGATAAAGAATTAGATCGAGAACAACAACACGAGGTGACATTATTACTTACTGCGGTTAACGGTGGGGCTCCACAGAGATCTGGTACTGTAGTTATACACGTTAATGTGTTGGATGCTAACGATAATATCCCAGTATTTAGCCAGGATGTTTACAAGGTCATTTTGTCTGACAATTCTCAGTTTTGGTACCTTGAGGTAAGACCACTCGATGTATTACTCATTGGAAAGTGGTTGCACTTTTTACTGAGTGGGACATCCTGGTTAAATACAAATGTGTCTTTTTACATCACCATGTAGGTTCAGAATGTCTTTTTCGATAGTAGTATCATTTAGGTAGAAGCTTAAACAGTTTGTCTATGGCATCCTGATTCATATGTTTAACGGGCATTGCAATTGTTATTCGTCTTTATGGAAGTCTGGTTGTTGTATTCGCCCAAAGTAATTCTGACATGCAGTAGGTTAAGCGTATTTTCTTACCCTGTTTTAGAGTCACTGAATGGAGGACAATGTTGAGTTTTTAAATGGAATCCGTTTAAAAATAAGAACTTGACATGGACATATAGATACGTTATTATTCATTTTTCTAATTTCACAATAAATATATTGGAGTAGATTGAGATGTAAGCCTATTGCGTTGTCGCGTTCTGAAACATCCCCATTGATAATTCAGCAACTCTTAACATCACCTACGTTTCAGCACCAGGCACGTGGACAGCGACTAAACTTTTTTCCTTCACTTTAACATCAGTTGAAATCCTGCCAAACTCAAATGAAGACGGGATCAATAACACATGTTGGTTTGTTGAGTGAGGACACGTTGATAGCTAGTGGAATCAGTGCATTAAATTGGCTTAAAGGAGAAAGTTGCGACTAGTGTTAACTCAATGTTTTTGACCTTATTGACTGTTCTGATTCATGAACAGGAGTTCATACATCACACAAGCATTACTTTAAACATATTCTTCGTAACTATTTATTATTTAACTGGTCATTGGCTACATCATATTTGTAGGAATATATAATAACAAGATAGAAAACTATTGTGTGCTGTTTTTTTAATGACTCAGGATGTCGCTGTTCACCAGCTAAGAAAAGTTAGGCAGCCTACACTTCTCAACCCGCTAATAGATTACTCAAAGGGCGGGTACAGTCTATCGCGCCATTATCACTGAGCAGCAGTCGGCCAAAGGAACAATTTCTTCAGTTGGGTAATTTATCTTAGCCAATATTTGTAGTAGCCTACATTGCGTAATTCTCTTTTTCACCTTGTAATTGGAATATTTTCGTTTGTACATCGAAAATGGGCTACATTGGATTTACAGTTTCAGCTTTTGTCCTCCATCTGGCTTTTGTTCTATCCCTGATACGCATCAGCAATGGCGACATGACCTATTCTATTCCAGAGGAGATGAAACGCGGATCTGTGGTCGGAAATATAGCCAAGGATCTTGGGTTGGATATTAAGAGACTGTCGGCTCGAAAAGCTCGTTTAGAAGGGGATGGAACTAAACACTTCTGTGACATTGACCTGAATTCGGGAGATCTTGTTGTCGCTGAAAGAATTGATAGGGAACAGCTTTGCGGTCCGAGGATTTCATGTGGGCTCAAATATGAAATGGTTCTTGAAAGTCCTTTAGAATTGCATCGCATATCTCTTCAGATTCAGGATGTTAACGATAATTCACCACAGTTTGCAGATGATGTTATTAAATTGGAAATAAGGGAATCAGCTCATAAAGGTGAACGTTTCCCCATTAATGAGGCCCACGATGCAGATATAGGTCAGAATGCAGTTCAAAGCTACTCTTTACAAAGGAATGACCATTTTGTCTTGAATGTTCATACTAATCGAGATGGGGGAAAATACGGTGAGTTAGTGTTAGAGAAAGAGCTGGACCGAGAACAAAAGCAGGAGGTGACGTTGTTACTGACTGCGGTTGACGGTGGGACTCCACAGAGATCTGGTACTGTAGTTATACACGTCACTGTGTTGGATGCTAACGACAATATTCCAGTATTTAGCCAGGACGTTTATAAGGTCAGTCTACCAGAAAATTATCCGTTGGGTACGGTAGTAGCTACAGTCCGCGCAACTGATGTAGACGAGGGAGCAAATGGCGAGGTAACATATGATCTAGGTCGAATATCTGATGAGTTGAAGAATTTGTTTAAACTCGATAGTAAAACTGGGGTTATAAATCTGTCTGGACCGATAGATTATGAGGAGCAGCCCATTTATGAGTTGCGCGTCCTCGCCAAAGATGGTGCAGGTTTGGTGTCATACACAAAAGTACTGATAGATATTACTGACGTAAACGATAACGCACCAGTGATATTAATAAAAACCCTGACCAATCCAATTCCCGAGAATGTGTTACCTGGCAGAGAGGTGGGCATCATTAACGTACAGGATAAAGACTCCGGGGGGAATAGACAGGTCCGATGCTCCATTCAACAAAATGTTCCATTCAAATTAAATCCCTCAATCAAAAACTATTATTCCCTGGTAACAACGAGTGAACTCGACCGTGAGATAACATCATATTATAACATAACTATCACTGCCACCGACGAGGGGACTCCGCCTTTATCCTCCTCAAAGACTATTCATTTATCTGTGTCAGACGTGAATGACAATCCACCTGTGTTTGAAGAACAATACTACAACGCCTATGTGACTGAAAATAACAAGCCTGGCTCCTCTATGTGTTCTGTTACTGCCAGAGACCCAGACTGGAGACAGAACGGCACAGTGGTCTATTCTCTATTGCCCAGTGATGTCAACGGTGTTCCGGTGTCCTCATTTATATCCATCAACGGAGACACGGGGGTGATCCATACTGTAAAATCATTTGATTATGAGCAGTTTAGGAGCTTCAAGGTCCACGTTGTAGCCAGAGACAATGGTTCTCCTCCACTCAGCAGTAACGTGACAGTGAGTATCTTCATAACAGATGAGAATGATAACTCTCCCCAGATATTATACCCTGCTCCAGCAGGGAACTCCTTGATGACTGAGATGGTCCCCAAAGCTGCTCTGGCGGGGTCCCTGGTTTCCAAGGTGATAGCTGTGGACGCTGACTCTGGACAGAACGCGTGGCTTTCATATCACATCGTGATATCGACTGATCCGGGACTTTTCACTATTGCTCTCCACAGTGGAGAGATCAGGGCACAGCGGGACATTTCTGAATCTGACACTATGAAGCAAAACCTTGTTATATCAGTGAAAGATAACGGACAGCCCTCTCTGTCTACCACTTGTGATGTATATTTACTCATATCAGATAACTTGGCTGAAGTTCCAGAACTGAAAGACATGGCTTATGAGGATAGTTCCAAACTTACTTCCTATTTGATCATTGCACTGGTCTCTGTCTCCACCTTTTTTCTGACGTTCATTATTCTCATCCTGGCCGTGAGGTTCTGCCGCAGTAGAAAGCCCAGAATGTTGTTTGATGGAGCAGTCGCCATTCCCAGCGCGTATTTCCCTCCCAACTATGCAGAGGTGGATGGAGCTGGAACTCTGCGCAGTTCTTACAATTATGATGCATACCTGACAACGGGCTCACGCACCAGTGACTTCAAGTTTACCAGATCTTACAATGACAGCACGCTGCCTGCTGATCAGACACTGAAGAGAAGCCCAACGAAGTTATTAGAAGGAAGTTTCATCACACTCAACACTGCAGGGGAGTCTCTTGAGGTAAGACCGAACTAGAAGTAGATACCACTTTCGTTTGTGTGCGGATGATATCAGAATATCTTTCCTAGTGTGTTAGTGGTCTTTTCCTTAAATTCTTCTTTATCCTCTTGATTATGAAGGGTTATGTAAAGACATCAATATTCACTTTTTAATGCCTTTTCACAAGGGATATTCTTTCAATTTCGTTGTTGGTGTGTATAAAGTTCGGAATGCTACCCCAACCATGGAGTTTGTTTACATTTTCCTTTCTGTAGTATCCTCATTGCCTACTACATTTCTTAAAAAGTATATTGGCTACGTTTCCACATTTCAGCACGTGGTCAGTGGACAGCGACGTAAACATAATTTTACGTTAGAGCAGTGGTCACCTGCCTTTTCTGAGTCAAGATCACGTTGTGAGTCAAAATGCTGAGATCTACCGCTCTGATTTTTTATTAACATGACTAAAAAAATGTAAGCCTATGTAACATTAACCAATTAAAAACAGTTTTGTACTAATGAGGTTTGTGCAGTTAGATATAGACCCAATACATTAAAACAGCATACTGGCTTTGCTTGAATTGACCTGCCAATGCATTGTTGTTCGGGACATTTTTTAAAATGATATTTCAAAATTTGAAGTAGGCTATATGATCACACCGGTAATATATCCATTGTTGTATTACTTGTGAGGCACAGCTGAGTGAACATACATTTAAATAATTGACTTTTTATTTTACTGGGCTGATGGTGCTTGCATCTGATGGTCAGTCTCAGCGGAGGGAGAGCAGCAGACTAAGGGTCCGTCTCTCAACACTTAAACTTCAACATGAACTCACTCATAAAAACAGCAGTTTTTTTGCAGTATTCGTTGACAGTCTCTCTCTAGTCATGGTTTTAAACGTTTAGAAATCTCACAGTATCAATTTTGCCGTAGCTTTCGTTTATGCCTGCTATGTTACTGCAGACTCGGTCATTTTAGCAATCTTATTGGCCATCGGCGGCATAATGCACTTGATTTCCTCTCCAGGCCCACCGGAATGACATAGTTTGTACATTCAGACACATGAAATGGCAACAGTTTACCAACCCGGAGCGCAGGGCAGATGAATTGGCTGCACCTACCACCAACAGCCCGAGACCAACAAAAAAAAGAGGAATATGGTTGGGTTTTTTATAGAAATGTTTGGCATCGACTAGAAATGACTTGGAGATCGACAAGCCGGTTGGTAACCACTGCCTTAGAGTATAGTGGACACATAATTGCTGGGTTTGATTAATAATACGGATTAGTCATCGTTTAATTTGATGTGGACCGTTGATTTGGCTTATCTATTTATTTATTTTTGTTATTCGCTAATACATAATTAGTCAGACAGTGGCAAAAGTATGGAAATATTGAATTTACTTTTCATATCTTCTCATTTATGATTACATAACGAGTTGATTTCTCACAGCTCTTGGTTTTCCTCTCTTCTCTTGCTAAACTGCATGAAACGTTCGAAATACAACTCATAGGGCGGGATACTGACCAAGATGATAAATGACGTAAACTGTTTGTATTGTGACTGCTGTACTCTGTAAAAACTCAGGATGTCGCTGTTTACCATACATAGAATTGCATGCTTTTCTCCACCCACCATTGGATTATTCAAAAGAGTAATAGGCTATATTGCATCACTTTCAACGAAGAGCAGTCGGATAACAATCGTTTTGCTATTCCTTTTGAGAGCCTAATATTGTACACTTACAATACCGTATCAGTTCGACTAGTTTTGAACTCTAATGTTGACAATTGGTTTTGATCATCCAGAATGGGGTACACAGGATCTTCGGTTTTTACCTTATTGTTCCGCCTGGCTTTTTGTCATTGCCTGATGCGCATCAGCAATGGAGACTTGAGCTATTCTATTCCAGAGGAGATGAAGCGCGGATCTGTGATCGGAAATCTAGCTAAGGATCTGGGGCTGGATGCTAAGAGACTTTCAGGTCGTAAAGCTCGTTTGGATATGGATGGCAGTCGTCAACGTTACTGTGACATTAATGTGAATACCGGAGATTTAATTGTGGCTGAAACAATAGACAGGGAGGAGCTGTGTGGACCGAAGGTTACTTGTTCTTTAAAATACGAGCTTGTGCTGGAAAAACCTCTTGAATTACATCGCATAACTGTACAAATACACGATATAAATGACAATTCACCACGGTTTCCCAATGCACGTATTGATCTAGAAATTCGGGAATCTGCTGACAAAGGCGCACGATACCCCTTGGATGAACCTCATGACTCTGACATAGGATTAAATGGTATACAAAGCTATTCACTGGAGAGGAATGCCTATTTTATTTTGGACGTTCAAACGAGCTCAGACGGAGGAAAATATGGCGAGTTAGTGTTAGAAAAAGAGCTGGATCGAGAACAACAACAAGAGGTGACGTTGTTACTTACTGCTGTTGATGGTGGGACTCCGCAGAGGTCTGGTACTGTAGTTATACACGTCACTGTGTTGGATGCTAACGATAATAAACCAGTGTTTAGCCAGACAGTGTATAAAGTCCGTTTGCCTGAAAATTCTCCAACAGGGACTGTTGTAGTTGCAGTTAGTGCTAGTGATGAAGACGAAGGAGCAAATGGAGAAGTATTATATGAGTTCAGTCGTATTTCCGATAAAGCAGCTAAACTGTTTTCCATCGATAAAAAGACCGGCGAGATGAAAGTGCAGGGTCCCATAGATTATGAAGAAAATACAGAATACGAAGTGCGTGTCCAGGCTAAAGATGGGTCTGGCTTAGCTGGCAATGCAAAAGTAATGATAGAAATCACTGATTTAAATGACAACGCACCGGTGATATTGATCAAATCCTTTAACAATCCCATCCCCGAGAATGTGTTACCTGGAACAGAGGTGGGGATCATAAATGTACAAGATGAAGATTCACAGGGAAATAGACAGGTCCGCTGCTCCATTCAACAAAATGTTCCTTTCAAATTAAACCCCTCAATCAAAAACTATTATTCTCTGATAACAACAGGTGAACTAGACCGTGAGATAATATCAGATTATAACATAACTATTACTGCCACTGACGAGGGGACTCCACCTTTATCCTCCTCAATGACTATTCATTTATCTGTGTCCGACGTGAATGACAATCCACCTGTGTTTGAAGAACAATCATACAGCGCCTATGTGATTGAAAATAACAAGCCTGGCTCCTCAATATGTTCGGTTACTGCCAGAGACCCAGACTGGCGACAGAACGGCACTGTGGTCTATTCTCTATTGCCTAGTGGTGTCAATGGTGTTCCGGTGTCCTCATTTTTATCCATTAACGGAGACACGGGGGTGATCCATGCTGTGAGAACATTTGATTGTGAACAGTTTAGGAGCTTCAAAGTCCACGTTGTAGCCAGAGACAATGGTTCTCCTCCACTCAGCAGCAACGTGACTGTGAGTGTCTTCATAACAGATGAGAATGATAACTCTCCCCAGATATTATACCCTGCTCCAGCAGGGAACTCCTTGATGACTGAGATGGTCCCCAAAGCTGCTCTGGCGGGGTCCCTGGTTTCCAAGGTGATAGCTGTGGATGCCGACTCTGGACAAAACGCGTGGCTTTCATATCTCTTCGTGAAATCGACTGATCCGGGACTTTTCACTATTGGTCTCCACAGCGGAGAGATCAGGGCCCAGCGGGACATTGCTGAATCTGACAGTATGGAGCAGAACCTTGTTATATTAGTGAAAGATAACGGACAGCCCTCTCTCTCTACAACCTGTGATGTGTATTTACTCATATCAGATAACTTGGCTGAAGTTCCAGAACTGAAAGACATGGCTTATGAGGATAGTTCCAAACTAACTTCCTATTTGATCATTGGTCTGGTCTCTGTTTCCACCTTTTTCCTGACTTTCATTATTCTCATTCTGGCCGTGAGGTTCTGCCGCAGTAGAAAGCCTAGAATGTTGTTTGATGGAGCAGTCGCCATTCCCAGCGCGTATCTCCCTCCCAACTATGCAGAGGTGGATGGAGCTGGAACTCTCCGTAGTTCTTATAACTATGATGCATACCTGACAACGGGCTCACGCACCAGTGACTTCAAGTTTGTCAGATCTTACAATGACAGCACGCTGCCTGCTGATCAGACACTAACAAGATGTCCAGATACATTATTAGAAGGGAGTATCACCACGCTCAACACTGCAGGAGCGGCGAATGAGGTAAGCCTTCACTCATCTGAGATACCACCGTTTGTATGTGAGCTGTTTCGTTATGGGAGAATGGGTTATGCATGATGAAAATACATTCTGGGCCTTAATGGCTTATGCCATCCTATAGAAACAATAGGTCTATACTCGTTTTAGATGATAACATCTTAGTAGGGTACAATGTGGAATTGATCCACTCATTGTTTTGATTTATTGGTTGAGTTGTTTCTTCTCTTCTCTGCGAGGAGTAATTCACTAAGGGTTTGATTTGACGGAAGCAGTTTGCTCCTTGTTTGTTTGGCCTGTGGTTTCCTATAAATATAACAAGCAATGCAGTTTCGGTTGCTTTTAGTTGAGCATGCCTGTGGTGTTTTCTTCACAGATGTTCTAATGGAGTTGACAACAAAGCTTGATGGAGATAGGAAAACATGGTTTAGACTACTTTTGAAAAGGAATCAGGCATTTTATAATACATTCTTTTTAATTGACCTTGGAAGTGTTTTTAATGTCTTTTGAAACGTGAATATAAATTGTTACGATGTGTATTAAAAATCCCCATTGCCTACCGTTTTTCTTGAGGTCGCCTACATTTCAGGACCAGACCAGTGGACACCGAGGTGACTGTTTTAGTTTACTGAAGTCTAACTGTCGAAAACTCAAAGATAGAATGCGAAAGAATTAGCGTTATTTTGATGACTAACGAAACATCCATAGTGAAATCGACAGTTTTCATGATGGTTGAAATTTTTTATTATCCAGGAAAAATACATGTTGCAACTAGTCTACTAATGGCTTATTGTGTGACTATTTAGGCATATTGTGTACGTTTCTCCTAATAGCGTACCTCATCCATGTCTTCTCATTATCATGTCACGATGAGGTTACCACTGATTTGAAGCCTATATCTTTCATGTTTTAGTAAAGTCGTCTGCGTTTGGAGAATATGATACATTCTAAGAAGTACACATGGAAAACAATATTAGCCTACGAGCATGCTGTTTTTCTGATAGACTCATGATGTCGCTTTCCACATGCTAAGTACAGTTAACTATATACTTCCACCTACTACGGGGGTGTAGGCTCCATACAGCGCGTCGCATTACCATTTCTCACTGAACAGCGGTTAGACATTGTAATCTTTCTTCCGTTTGGCTATTGATTGTGGACAATTGGCCTTAATTGCTATTAGACATTAAAGATGGGCTACAAAGGCTTTACGTTTTTTGCATTTGCTTTTCGTCTGTCCTTTTGCCTTTTCTTCATACACATCAGCAAAGGAGACGTGAGCTATTCTATACCAGAGCAGGTGAAACGCGGATCTGTAATCGGAAATATAGCCAAGGATCTGAGGTTGGATGTTAAGAGACTTTCGGCTCTAAAATATCCTTTGGAGGAGGATGCAACTTTGAATTCGAGAGAGCTTATTGTCACTGAATTAATAGACAGGTAGCAGCTTTGCAGTGGGAGGATTTTATTCACATGAAACTGTTCTGGAGATCCTTTAGAATTGTATCGCAGATCTTTTCAGATTCAAGATGTGATGGACAATTAACCCCAGTTTGCAGATGATGTTATTAAACTGGAAATGATGGAGTCGTCGGTCAAAGGTGCTCACTTTCCCATTAATGAAGCCCACGATTCAGATATAGGTCAGAATGCAGTTCAAAGCATTTATTTACAAAGGAATGGTTATTTTTGTTGAATGTTCAAACTAATCGAGACAGAGGAAAATACGGTGATTTGTTATTAGATAAAGAATTAGATCGAGAACAACAACATGAGGTGACATTATTACTTACTGCGGTTAACGGTGGGGCTCCACAGAGATCTGGTACTGTAGTTATACACGTTAATGTGTTGGATGCTAACGATAATATCCCAGTATTTAGCCAGGATGTTTACAAGGTAATTTTGCCTGAAAATTCTCATTTTTGGTACCTTGAGGTAAGACCACTCGATGCATTACTCATTGGAAAGTGGTTGCACTTTTTACTGAGTGGGACATCCTGGTTAAATACAAATGTGTCTTTTTACATCACCATGTAGGTTCAGAATGTCTTTTTCGATAGTAGTATCATTTAGGTAGAAGCTTAAACAGTTTGTCTATGGCATCCTGATTCATATGTTTAACAGGCACTGCAACTGTTATTCCTCTTTATGGAAGTCTGGTTGTTGTATTCGCCCATAGTAAATCTGACATGCAGTAGGCTAAGCGTTTTTTCTTACCCTGTTTTAGAGTCACTGAATGGAGGACAATGTTGAGTTTTTAAATGGAATCCCTTATAAAATAAGAACTTGACATAGACATATAGATACGTTATTATTCATTTTTCTAATTTCTAATATCACAATAAATATATTGGAGTAGATTGAGATTTAAGCCTATTGCGTTGTCGCGTTCTGAAACATCCCCATTGATAATTCAGCAACGCTTGAATTCAGCACCAGGCACGTGGACAGCGACTAAACTTTTTTCATTCACCTTAACATCAGTTCAAATCCTGCCAAACTCAAATGAAGACGGGAACAACACCACATGTTGGTTTGTTGAGTGAGGACACGTTGATAGCTAGTGTAATCCGTGCATTAAATTGGCTTAAAGGAGAAAGTTGCGACTAGAGTTAACTCAATGTTTTTGACCTTATTGACTGTTCTGATTCATGAAAAGGAGTTCATACATCACACAAGCATTACTTTAAACGTATTTCTGTATAACTATTTACTATTTAACTGGTCATTGGCTACATCATCTTTGTAGGAATATATAATAACAAGATAGAAAACTATTGTGTGCTGTTTTTTTAACGACTCAGGATGTCGCTGTTCACCAGCTAAGAAAAGTTAGGCAGCCTACACTTCTCAACCCGCTAATTTATTACTCAGAGGGCGGATACAACCTACCATTATCACTGAGGAGCAGTCGGTCAAATGCCGTAATTTCTTCAGTTGGGTAATTTATCCTAGCCAATATTTGTAGTAGCCTACATTGCATAAATCTCTTTTTCACCTTGTAATTGGAATATTTTCGTTTGTACATCGAAAATGGGCTACATTGGATTTACAGTTTCAGCTTTTGTCCTCCATCTGGCTTTTGTTCTATTTCTGATACGCATCAGCAATGGCGATATGACCTATTCTATTCCAGAGGAGATGAAACGCGGATCTGTGGTCGGAAATATAGCCAAGGATCTTGGGTTGGATGCTAAGAGACTGTCGGCTCGAAAAGCTCGTTTAGAAGAGGATGGAACTAAACACTTCTGTGACATTAACCTGAATTCGGGAGATCTTGTTGTCGCTGAAAGAATTGATAGGGAGCAGCTTTGCGGTCCGAGGATTTCATGTGGGCTCAAATATGAAATGGTTCTTGAAAGTCCTTTAGAATTGCATCGCATATCTCTTCAGATTCAGGATGTGAACGATAATTCACCGCAGTTTGCAGATGGTGTTATCAAATTGGAAATAACGGAATCAGCTGATAGAGGTGAACGTTTCCCCATTAATGAGGCCCACGATGCAGATATAGGTCAGAATGCAGTTCAAAGCTACTCTTTACAAAGGAATGACCATTTTGTCTTGAATGTTCATACTAATCGAGATGGGGGAAAATACGGTGAGTTAGTATTAGAGAAAGAGCTGGACCGAGAACAAGAGCAGGAGGTGACGTTGTTACTTACTGCTGTTGATGGTGGGACTCCACAGAGATCTGGTACTGTAGTTATACACGTCACTGTGTTGGATGCTAACGACAATATTCCAGTATTTAGCCAGGACGTTTATAAGGTCAGTCTACTAGAAAATTCTCCGTTGGGTACCGAAGTAGCTACAGTCCGCGCAAATGATGTAGACGAGGGACAAAATGGCGAGGTAACATATGATCTAGGTCGAATTTCTGATGAGTTGATGAATTTGTTTAAACTCGATAGTAAAACTGGTGTTATAAATCTGTCTGGACCGATAGATTATGAGGAGCAGCCCATTTATGAGTTGCGTGTCCTCGCCAAAGATGGTGCAGGTTTGGTGTCATACACAAAAGTACTGATAGATATTACTGACGTAAACGATAACGCACCAGTGATATTAATAAAAACCCTGACCAATCCAATTCCCGAGAATGTGTTACCTGGAACAGAGGTGGGCATCATTAACGTACAGGATAAAGACTCTGGGGGGAATAGACAGGTCCGATGCTCCATTCAACAAAATGTTCCATTCAAATTAAATCCCTCAATCAAAAACTATTATTCTCTGGTAACAACGAGTGAACTCGACCGTGAGATAATATCAGAATATAACATAACTATCACTGCCACCGACGAGGGGACTCCGCCTTTATCCTCCTCAAAGACTATTCATTTATCTGTGTCAGACGTGAATGACAATCCACCTGTGTTTGAAGAACAATACTACAACGCCTATGTGACTGAAAATAACAAGCCTGGCTCCTCTATGTGTTCTGTTACTGCCAGAGACCCAGACTGGAGACAGAACGGCACAGTGGTCTATTCTCTATTGCCCAGTGATGTCAACGGTGTTCCGGTGTCCTCATTTTTATCCATTAATGGAGACACGGGGGTGATCCATCCTGTAAAAGCATTTGATTATGAGCAGTTTAGGAGCTTCAAGGTCCACGTTGTAGCCAGAGACAATGGTTCTCCTCCACTCAGCAGTAACGTGACAGTGAGTATCTTGATAACAGATGAGAATGATAACTCTCCCCAGATATTATACCCTGTTCCAGATGGGAACTCCTTGATGACTGAGATGGTCCCCAAAGCTGCTCTGGCGGGGTCCCTGGTTTCCAAGGTGATAGCTGTGGACGCTGACTCTGGACAGAACGCGTGGCTTTCATATCACATCGTGAAATCGACTGATCCGGGACTTTTCACTATTGCTCTCCACAGTGGAGAGATCAGGGCACAGCGGGACATTTCTGAATCTGACACTATGAAGCAAAACCTTGTTATATCAGTGAAAGATAACGGACAGCCCTCTCTGTCTACAACTTGTGATGTATATTTACTCATATCAGATAACTTGGCTGAAGTTCCAGAACTGAAAGACATGGCTTATGAGGATAGTTCCAAACTTACTTCCTATTTGATCATTAGTCTGGTCTCTGTCTCCACCTTTTTCCTGACTTTCATTATTCTCATCCTGGCCGTGAGGTTCTGCCGCAGTAGAAAGCCTAGAATGTTGTTTGATGGAGCAGTCGCCATTCCCAGCGCGTATCTCCCTCCCAACTATGCAGAGGTGGATGGAGCTGGAACTCTGCGCAGTTCTTACAATTATGATGCATACCTGACAACGGGCTCACGCACCAGTGACTTCAAGTTTGTCAGATCTTACAATGACAGCACGCTGCCTGCTGATCAGACACTGAAGAGAAGCCCAACGAAGTTATTAGAAGGAAGTTTCATCACACTCAACACTGCAGGGGAGTCTATTGAGGTAAGATAGAACTAAGAGGTGATACCCCTTTTGTTTGTGTGAGAACGATTCGGATGATATCATAATATCTTTCCTTGTGTGTTAGTGGTCTTTTCCTTAAATTCTTCTTTATCGTCTTGATTATGAAGGGTTATGTAAAGACATCAATATTCACTTTTTTATGCCTTTTCACAAGGGATATTCTGTCAATTTCGTTGTTGGTGTGTATAAAGTTCGGGATGCTACCCCAATCATGGAGTTTGTTTACATTTTCCCTCCTGTAGTACCCTCATTGCCTACTACATTTTCTTTAAGTATATTGGCTACTTTTCCACATTTCAGCACGTGGTCAGTGGACAGCGACGTAACCATCATTTTACGTTAGAGCAGTGATCACCTGCCTTTTCTGAGTCAAGATCACGTTGTGAGTCAAAATGCTGAGATCTACCGCTCTGATTTTTTATTAACATGACTAAAAAAATGTAAGCCTATGTAACATTAACCAATTAAAAACAGTTCTGTACTAATGAGGTTTGTGCAATTAGATATAGACCCAATACATTAACACAGCATACTGGCTTTGCTTGAATTTACCTGCCAATGCATTGTTGTTCGGGACATTTTTTTAAATTATATTTCAAAATTTGAAGTAGGCTATATGATCACACCGGTAATATATCCATTGTTGTATTACTTGTGAGGCACAGCTGAGTGAACATACATTTAAATAATTGACTTTTTATTTTACTGGGCTGATGGTGCTTGCATCTGATGGTCAGTCTCAGCGGAGGGAGAGCAGCAGACTAAGGGTCCGTCTCTCAACACTTAAACTTCAACATGAACTCACTCATAAAAACAGCAGTTTTTTTGCAGTATTCGTTGACAGTCTCTCTCTAGTCATGGTTTTAAACGTTTAGAAATCTCACAGTATCAATTTTGCCGTAGCTTTCGTTTATGCCTGCTATGTTACTGCAGACTCGGTCATTTTAGCAATCTTATTGGCCATCGGAGGCATAATGCACTTGATTTCTTCTCCAGGCCCACCGGAATGACATAGTTTGTACCTTCAGACACATGAAATGGCAACAGTTTGCCAACCCGGAGCGCAGGGCAGATGAATTGGCTGCACCTACCACCAACAGCCCGAGACCAACAAAAAAAGAAGAATATGGTTGGGTTTTTTATATAAATGTTTGGCATCGACTGGAAATGCCTTGGAGATCGACAAGCCGGTTGGTAACCACTGCCTTAGAGTATAGTGGACACATAATTGCTGGGTTTGATTAATAATACGGATTAGTCATCGTTTAATTTGACGTGGACCGTTGATTTGGCTTATCTATTTATTTATTTTTGTTATTCGCTAATACACAATTAGTCAGACAGTGGCAAAAGTATGGAAATATTGAATTTACTTTTCATATCTTCTCATTTATGATTACATAACGAGTTGATTTCTCACAGCTCTTGGTTTTCCTCTCTTCTCTTGCTAAACTGCATGAAACGTTCGAAATACAACTCATAGGGCGGGATACTGACCAAGATGATAAATGACGTAAACTGTTTGTATTGTGACTGCTGTACTCTGTAAAAACTCAGGATGTCGCTGTTTACCATACATAGAATTGCATGCTTTTCTCCACCCACCATTGGATTATTCAAAAGAGTAATAGGCTATATTGCATCACTTTCAACGAAGAGCAGTCGGATAACAATCGTTTTGCTATTCCTTTTGAGAGCCTAATATTGTACACTTACAATACCGTATCAGTTCGACTAGTTTTGAACTCTAATGTTGACAATTGGTTTTGATCATCCAGAATGGGGTACACAGGATCTTCGGTTTTTACCTTATTGTTCCGCCTGGCTTTTTGTCATTGCCTGATGCGCATCAGCAATGGAGACTTGAGCTATTCTATTCCAGAGGAGATGAAACGCGGATCTGTGATCGGAAATCTAGCTAAGGATCTGGGGCTGGATGCTAAGAGACTTTCAGGTCGTAAAGCTCGTTTGGATATGGATGGCAGTCGTCAAAGTTACTGTGACATTAATGTGAATACCGGAGATTTAATTGTGGCTGAAACAATAGACAGGGAGGAGCTGTGTGGACCGAAGGTTACTTGTTCTTTAAAATACGAGCTTGTGCTGGAAAAACCTCTTGAATTACATCGCATAACTGTACAAATACAAGATATAAATGACAATTCACCACGGTTTCCCAATGCACGTATTGATCTAGAAATTCAGGAATCTGCTTACAAAGGCGCACGATACCCCTTGGATGAACCTCATGACTCTGACATAGGATTAAATGGTATACAAAGCTATTCACTGGAGAGGAATGCCTATTTTATTTTGGACGTTCAAACGAGCTCAGACGGAGGAAAATATGGCGAGTTAGTGTTAGAAAAAGAGCTGGATCGAGAACAACAACAAGAGGTGACGTTGTTACTTACTGCTGTTGATGGCGGGACTCCGCAGAGATCTGGTACTGTAGTTATACACGTCACTGTGTTGGATGCTAACGATAATAAACCAGTGTTTAGCCAGACAGTGTATAAAGTCCGTTTGCCTGAAAATTCTCCAACAGGGACTGTTGTAGTTGCAGTTAGTGCTAGTGATGAAGACGAAGGAGCAAATGGAGAAGTATCATATGAGTTCAGTCGTATTTCCGATAAAGCAGCTAAACTGTTTTCCATCGATAAAAAGACCGGCGAGATGAAAGTGCAGGGTCCCATAGATTATGAAGAAAATACAGAATACGAAGTGCGTGTCCAGGCTAAAGATGGGTCTGGCTTAGCTGGCAATGCAAAAGTAATGATAGAAATCACTGATTTAAATGACAACGCACCGGTGATATTGATCAAATCCTTTAACAATCCCATCCCCGAGAATGTGTTACCTGGAACAGAGGTGGGGATCATAAATGTACAAGATGAAGATTCAGAGGGAAATAGACAGGTCCGCTGCTCCATTCAACAAAATGTTCCTTTCAAACTAAACCCCTCAATCAAAAACTATTATTCTCTGATAACAACTAGTGAATTAGACCGTGAGATAATATCAGATTATAACATAACCATCACCGCCACTGACGAGGGGTCTCCACCTTTATCCTCCTCAACGACGATTCATGTATCTGTGTCAGACGTGAATGACAATCCACCTGTGTTTGAAGAACAATCCTACAGCGCCTATGTGACTGAAAATAACAATCCTGGCTCCTCAATATGTTCGGTTACTGCCAGAGACCCAGACTGGAGACAGAACGGCACGGTGGTCTATTCTCTATTGCCTAGTGGTGTCAGTGGTGTTCCGGTGTCCTCATTTTTATCCATTAACGGAGACACGGGGGTGATCCACGCAGTGAGAACATTTGATTATGAGCAGTTTAGGAGCTTCATGGTCCACGTTGTAGCCAGAGACAATGGTTCTCCTCCACTCAGCAGTAACATGACAGTGAATATCTTCATAACAGATGAGAATGATAACTCTCCCCAGATATTATACCCTGCTCCAGCAGGGAACTCCTTGATGACTGAGATGGTCCCCAAAGTTGCTCTGGCGGGGTCCCTGGTTTCCAAGGTGATAGCTGTGGATGCTGACTCTGGACAAAACGCGTGGCTTTCATATCACGTCATGAAATCGACTGATCCGGGACTTTTCACTATTGCTCTCCACAGTGGAGAGATCCGGGCACAACGGGACATTTCTGAATCTGACAGTATGAAGCAGAACCTTGTTATATCAGTGAACGATAACGGACAGCCCTCTCTCTCTACAACCTGTAATGTATATTTACTCATATCAGATAACTTGGCTGAGGTTCCAGAACTGAAAGACATGACTTATGAGGATAGTTCCAAACTAACTTCCTATTTGATCATTGGTCTGGTCTCTGTCTCCACCTTTTTCCTGACTTTCATTATTCTCATTCTGGCCGTGAGGTTCTGCCGCAGTAGAAAGCCTAGAATGTTGTTTGATGGAGCAGTCGCCATTCCCAGCGCGTATCTCCCTCCCAACTATGCAGAGGTGGATGGAGCTGGAACTCTGCACAGTTCTTACAATTATGACGCATACCTGACAACGGGCTCACGCACCAGTGACTTCAAGTTTGTCAGATCTTACAATGACAGCACCCTGCCTGTTGACCAGACACTGAAGAAGAATCTAAATGAACCTTTTGGAGAAAACATTCCCACGTTCAACACCGTGGGGGAGTGTGAGGTGAGATTTCATAGGTTGTGAATAACTGAAATGCTTTTAATTCGGTTGTGCCTATTTGAAGCTGTATAACTAACCATGTGCATATGTGAAGCTGTACAACTAACCATGTGCATATATGAAGCTGTATAACTAACCATGTACAAATATGAATCTGTACAACTAACCATGTGCATATGTGAAGCTGTACAACTAACCATGTGCATATGTGAAGCTGTACAGCTAACCATGTGCATATGTGAAGCTGTACAACTAACCATGTGCATATATGAAGCTGTATAACTAACCATGTACAAATATGAATCTGTACAACTAACCATGTGCATATGTGAAGCTGTATAACTAACCATGTACAAATATGAATCTGTACAACTAACCATGTGCATATGTGAAGCTGTACAACTAACCATGTGCATATGTGAAGCTGTACAACTAACCATGTGCATATATGAAGCTGTATAACTAACCATGTGCATATATGAAGCTGTATAACTAACCATGTGCATATATGAAGCTGTATAACTAACCATGTGCATATATGAAGCTGTACAACTAACCATGTGCATATGTGAAGCTGTACAACTAACCATTTGCATATGTGAAGCTGTACAACTAACCATGTGCATATATGAAGCTGTATAACTAACCATGTGCATATATGAAGCTGTATAACTAACCATGTGCATATATGAAGCTGTATAACTAACCATGAGCATATATGAAGCTGTACAACTACCCATATGCATATATCTCATGAAGCTGTACAACTAACCATGTGCATAGCCTACTCTATGAACCTGTGTAACTATCGTAGCAACTTACAGGAGCAATTAGGGTTAAGTGACTTGCTCAAGGGCACATCAACAGATTTTTCACCTAGTCGGCTCAGGGATTCGAACCATCAGTAACCATTGGTTACCTGCCCAACACTCATAATCGCTAGGCTACCTGCCGCCTATTATTCTTTCTAACTATGGCAGATTTTATGGAAGATGCCAAAACCTTGGAGATAACAATAGATGGTGAACTCAGATATTGGCCTGTGGTTTAGTTTTCCCTAAATCAATCCATATGACAAATCCAGCTCCAGAACCATTAATAGAGCCAGCTGGATAATATTTTGAATATTGAGTAGTCAAAAAAAAAGACAACGGATAATATTAGCTAGCTAGATAAAGTTAGCAAGATATTACATGACCAAAAGTATGTGGACACATGCTTGTCGATCATCTCATTCCAAAAGCATTAATATGGAGTTGGTCCCCCCTTTGCTTCCATAACAGCCTCCACTCCTCTGGGAAGGCTTAACACTAGATGTTGGAACATTGCTGCAGGGACTTGCTTCCATTCAGCCACAAGAGCATTAGTGAGGTCGGGCACTGATGTTGGGAGATTCGGCCTGGCTCGCAGTCGCCGTTCCAATTCATGGGGTCGGGGTTGTAGTCAGGGCTCTGTGTAGGCCAGTCAAGTTCTTCCACACCGATCTCGACAAATCATTTCTGTATGGACCTCGCTTTGTTCTCGGAGATATTGTCATGCTGAAACAGGAAAGGCCCTTCCCCAAACTGTTGCCACAAAGTTGGAAGCACAGAATTGTCTAGAATGTCATTGTATGCTGTAGTCTTAAGATTTCCTATCAGTAGAACTAAGGGGCCTAGCCTGATCCATGAAAAACAGCGCCAGAACATCATTCCTACTCCACCAAACTTTACAGTTGACACTATGTATTGGGGCAGGTAGCGCTCCTGGCATCCGCCAAACCCAGATTTGTCTGTCGGACTGCCAGATAGGGAAGTGTGATTCATCACTCCAGAGAAGGCGTTTCCACTGCTCCGGAGTCCAACGGTGGCAAACATTACACCACTCCAGACGACGCTTGGCATTATTGCTGTCCCCAGTCCAGACTTGCTGTCCTCAGTCCACCTGGCCGTGCTGCTGCTCCAGTTACAACTGTTCTGCCTGCGGCTATGGAACCCTGAACTGTTCACCGGACGTGCTACCTGTCCCAGACAGCAGGAGTGGTAGAGATACTCTTAATGATCGGCTATGAAAATCCAACTGACATTTACTCCTGAGGTGCTGACTTGCTGCACCCTCAACAACTACTGTGATTATTATTATTTGACCATGCTGGTCATTTATGAACATTTGAACATCTTGGCCATGTTCTGTTATAATCTCCACCCGGCACAGCCAGAAGAGGACTGGCCACCCCTCATAGCCTGGTTCCTCTCTAGGTTTCTTCCTAGGTTTGGCCTTTCTAGGGAGTTTTCCCTAGCCACCGTGCTTCTACACCTGCATTGCTTGCTGTTTGGGGTTTTAGGCTGGGTTTCTGTACAGCACTTTGAGATATCAGCTGATGTAAGAAGGGCTATATAAATTGATTTGATTTGATTATGCATGGTGATCTTAGGTTTGTGTACAGCTGCTCGGTCATGGAAACCCATTTCATGAAGCTCCCGACGAACAGTTATTGTGCTGAAGTTGCTTTCAGAGGCAGTTTGGAACTCGGTCGTGAGTGTTGCAACTGAGGACAGACGATTTTTAGTACTTCAGCATTCAGTGGTCCCGTTTTGTGAGCTTGTGTGGCCTACCACTTCGCGGCTGAGCTGTTGTTGCTCCTAGAATTTTCCACTTCACAATAACAGCACTCATAGTTGACAAGAGCAACTCTAGCAGGGCAGACATTTTAGGAACTGAGTTGTTGGAAAGGTGGCATCTTACGTTGAAAGTCACTACGCTCTTCAGTGAGGCCAATCTACTGACAATGTTTGTCTGTCAAGATTGCATGGCTGTGTGCTCGATTTTATACACCTGTCAGCAAAGGTGTGGCTGAAATAGCCAAATCCATTCATTTGAAGGGGTGTCCACATACTTTTGTATATATAGTATTGCTAGCTAGCTAAATAAGGTTAGCATGCTAGCTAGCTACCCTATTTGTTGATGTTTCTCAACTCCACGTGGAACTTCCCACAACCAATTCATGAATATGTATAAGTAGCCTTCGTCATTCTTAAGAGGTGGAACCTAATCGTGTATTTCCTCTCTAGGACAGGAAATTCTGTACAAATAGTGGTGGCAACTTCTTTTTGGGGGTGTCCTTTAAACATGATTTTCTACAAACTACACAGAGTCTTTCTCTCCCCCCATTTGTGTAATTTACAGGAAGGAGACCTCATATGTTCAGTGTAGAGAAGTCACTTGCTTAACATTTTATAGGCTAGTAGATTTTGCTTTCACTGGTTACGAACGTTTATTTGGTTGAATAGCGCTGTAATTTACCACACCTTTACTTCGGGAATACGTTTTATTAACTGAAAATGGAAAACAAAGAATTCTCTGCCTCGATGTTATGCCTTAGTTTTTTAATTTTCCTACTGAAAAAAGCTACAGAAATGTGTTTTTTTTTCTCCCCTTCATATTTCAACACAATCAATGAATGTTTTATGGCAGAATATAATTGTCTCTTGTGGAATTTACTTAACTCGGTGGAACTTGATGTGAATCAGATTATTTAATGAAGAAATCATCTGACCAAATTTAGTTTGGTCAAAGAGTTTATATTTTTGGGGGGCAGAGCTCATTAGAATAATACCCAGCATGCCTTGCAACCGTACATTTGGACATTTACATTTTGATCACTTAGCAAGCACAAGAACAGCTTCATTCAGCGACTTCAACTAAGGTAGAGAATTATTGAGAAATTCATTGTAGTCTGTCGGTTCAGTTCTATGTGCCAAACCCTGCTGGCTTAAAGCCGATTTATAGTCAATCCACAGTCTGCAGTGACCATACAGAATATACCACAATGTGGCCTCCACAAAAGTCAGAGAATTCATACTTCTTCAAATCAAATCAAATGTTATTGGTCTCATACACATATTTAGCAGATGATATTGCAGTTGTAGCGAAATGCTTGTGTTCCTAACTCCAACAGTGCAATAGTATCAAACAATACACAACAATACACACAAATCTAAAAAGTAAAATAATGTAATTAAGAAATATTAGGACGAGCAATGTCGAAGTCCGGAGTTATACAGTACTAGTCACAAGTTAGGACACACCTACTCTTTCAAGGGGTTTTCTATATTTGTACTATTTTTACTATAGAACAATAGTGAAGACATCAACTGTGAAATAACACATATGGAATCATGTAGTAGGCAAAAAACTGTTATAAAAACATATTTTATATTTGAGATTTATTTGAGATTCTTCAAAGTTGCCACCCTTTGCCTTGATGACAGGTTTGCACACTCTGGTAATGCATAAAAAACTAAATATTTAACCCCTTTTTTTTGTTGGCACAAAACTATCTCCATACTTCCATTAATTTGTGTGTGTGATCTTCAGACGAGTCCAGTGACCCTTGTGGGTGAAAGTATACTCATTCTTAAAGAAGCGGGGCAGTCTGATGTGAGAAATGAAGCCTGCATACAAAAATGCCTTAAAAAGTCTACATAAAGACTTTTCAATGTCCACCTTTTGATAACATCATACAGTCTTACAGTTGAAGTCGGAGGTTTACATACACTTAGGTTGGAGTCATTAAAACTCATTTTTCAACCACTCCACAAATTTCTTGTTTACAAACTATAGTTTTGGCTACTTTGCGCATAACACAAATAATATTTCTAACAGGTGTTTACAGACAGATTATTTCACGTATAATTCACCATATCACAATTCCAGTGGGTCAGAAGTTTACATACACTAAGTTGACTGTGTCTTTAAAGAGATTGGGAAATTCCAGAAAATGATGTCATTGTCATTGCTTCTGATAGGCTAATTGACATAATTTGAGTCAATTGGAGGTGTCCCTGTGGCTGTATTTCAAGGCCTACCTTCAAACTCAGTGCCTCTTTGCTTGACATCATAGGAGAATAAAAGGAAATCAGCCTCTACAAGTCTGGTTCACCCTTGGGAGCAACTTCCAAAAGCCTGAAGGTACAACGTTCATTTTTACAAACAATAGTACGCAAGTAAAAACACCATGGGACTATGCAGCCATCATACCGCTCAGGAAGGAGACGCGTTCTGTCTCCTAGAGATGTGCAAATCAATCCCAGAACAACAGCAAAGGACCTTATGAAGATGCTGGAGGAAACAGGCACAAAAATATCTATATTCACAGTAAAACGAATCCTATATCGACATAACCTGAAAGGCCACTCAGCAAGGAAGAAGCCACTGCTCCAAAACTGTCATAGAAAAGCCAGACTACGGTTTGCAACTGCACATGGGGACAAAGATTGTGGATTTTGGAGAAATGTCCTCTGGTCTGATGAAACAAAAATATAACTATTTTGCCATAATGACCATCGTTATGTTGGGAGGAAAAAGCGGGAGGTTTGCAAGACGAAGAACACCATCCCAATCATGAAGCACGGGGGAGGCAGCATCATGTTGAGTGGGTGCTTTTCTGCAGGAGCGACTGGTGCACTTCACAAAATAGATGGCATCATGAGGGAGGAAAATTATGTGGATATATTGAAGCAACATCGCAAGACATCAGTCAGGAAGTTAAAGCTTGGTCGCAAATGGGTCTTCCAAATGGACAATGACCCCAATATACTTCCAAAGTTGTGGCAAAATGGCTTAAGGACAGCAAAGTCAAGGTATTGGAGTGGCCATCACAAAGCCCTGACCTCAATCCTATAGAAAATGTGTGGGCAGAACTGAAAAGGCGTGTGCGAGCAAGAAGGCCTACAAACCTGACTCAGTTACACCAGCTCTGTCAGGAGGAATGGGCCAAAATTCACCCAACTTATTGTGGGAAGCTTGTGGAAGGCTACCCAAAACGTTTGACCCAAGTTAAACAATTTAAAGGCAATGCCACCAAAATATCTATATTTGGCTAATTTAGTGTATGTAAACTTCTGTACCATTGGGAATGTGATGAAATAAATAAATGCTGAAATAAATAATGCTCTCTACAATAATTATGTTATTATTTCACATTCTTAAAATAAAGTGGTGATCCTAACTGACCTAAGGGGAATTTCTACTGGGATTGAATTGTGAAAAACTGAGTTAAAATGTATTTGGCTAAGGTTTATGTAAACTTTCGACTTCAACTTTTTTGTTGTTGAGACTGCAGTCTACATTTGTGTGATCTATTAGCCTAGGAAACACGTTTCAGCACGGTGATGTGTGGACAGCGCCACTGCATTGAAAGCACTGATTTGTGGGATTTGAAGTTGGGCTGTGAGTAAAATGAGGGATAGTGATAAGGTGTTGCATTGTGTGTGTGCGCATTTCGTGTGTGTGCATTTTGTCTGAGAAGTGAATCAAGTGTTTTGACATTGGATAAGTTATTTGGGTTTTTAGTTTTTTTTTAGTTTGAGAATCAACTATCGGCAGCTGATGTGAGAGTATGCTTATTTCCGAGATATTTCCCGTATGTATTTACATCGTTGTTTATGCCTACTAAAACAAAACAAAAAAAATCCTGAATTTGGAAACACTCAGTATAGTGTTATTATCTGTTTTTTATAGGCCTACTTGAGATTGCAGTTATGGAAAAGTACTCCACGTGTCGCTATTCACCAGCTAAAGCAATTAGATATATTTCCCAACCCATTCCCGCTGCATAAGCAAAGGGAGAGACTAATTTTACAACAGTGCAGGTTAGCGAAAGATCACATCCCTTGGACGAACGTAAGACAGGCCCGTTGACTAAGTTGCTTTTATCGTTTCACTCTTTCAAATAGTTTGTACTTGACCCAGGCATAATATTGGAATAACCTTTGTTTTTTGAAAATGGAATATAAGCGATTCTCGTTCTCTGCCTCGAATTTCTTCCTGGCTTTGTTTCTTTTCCTGCTGCGCACCAGCTATGGAGACGTGACCTATTCTTTTCCGGAAGAGTTGAAACGCGGATCTGTGATCGGGAATATAGCCAAGGATCTGGTCCTGGATCCAAAAGGACTGTACGTTCGTAAAGCTCGCCTCGAAATGGATGGTAGCAACACACTGTATTGTGACATTAACCTGAGCACTGGCGACCTGATTGTTGCTGAGAGAATGGACAGGGAGCAGCTCTGTGGCAGAAGGGTTTCGTGTGTATTAAAATATGAAATGGTGCTCGAGAATCCTTTAGAATTACACCGCGTCGTTCTTCAGATACAAGATATTAATGACAATTCACCACAATTCGCGAACGATCGCATTACGTTTGAGATCAGAGAATCGGCTGATAAAGGCGCCCGATTTGTGGTTAATCAGGCTCATGATGCAGATATAGGACTGAACGCTGTTCAAAGCTACACACTACAAAGGAACAGCCATTTTGGGTTGGCTGTTCATACCAATCCTGGTGGGGTAAAATATGGCGAGTTAGTATTAGAGAAAGAACTGGATCGAGAAAAAGAGCAGGATGTGACATTGTTACTTACTGCTGTTGACGGTGGGACTCCACAGAGATCTGGTACTGTAGTTATACACGTCACCGTGTTAGATGCTAATGACAACATTCCAGTGTTTAGCCAGAACCTTTTTAAGGTCAGTTTGCCCGAAAATTCTCCCTTCGGCACTGTAATAGTTACTGTAACCGCCACAGATGCTGACGAGGGACAAAATGGGGACGTGATGTATGAATTCGGCCCCATCTCTAATGAATTGAATTACTTGTTTTCTCTTGACCCCAAAACTGGAGACATCAGAATAGCAGGACAGGTGGATTTCGAAAAAGAGTCGATATATGAATTGAGTATTCAAGCCAAAGACGGCTCAGGTTTGACATCGTTTGCCAACGTGGTCATAGAAATTACAGATATGAATGACAATGCACCAGTAATATATATCAAATCACTTAGCAATCCCATCCCTGAGAATGTTTTCCTTGGTACAGAGGTGGGCATCATCAATGTACAGGATAAAGACTCGGAGGGAAATAGACAGGTCCGCGTCTCCATTCAACAAAATGTTCCTTTCAAACTGAACCCTTCTATCAAAAACTACTATTCTCTGGTAACAACTAGTGAACTAGACCGAGAGATAATATCAGATTATAACATAACTATCACCGCCACTGACGAGGGGTCTCCACCTTTATCCTCATCAAAGATCATTAATTTATCTGTGTCAGACGTGAATGACAACCCACCTGTGTTTGAAGAACAATCCTACAGCGCCTACATGACTGAAAATAACAAACCTGGTTCCTCTATGTGTTCTGTTACTGCCAGAGACCCAGACTGGAGACAGAACGGCACATTGGTCTATTCTCTATTGCACAGCGAGGTCAAAGATTTTCTGGTGTCTTCATATTTTTCCATTAACGGAGACACGGGGGTGATCCATGCAGTGAGAGCATTTGATTATGAGCAGTTTAGGAGCTTCAAGGTCCACGTTGTAGCCAGAGACAATGGTTCTCCTCCACTCAGCAGTAACGTGACAGTGAATATCTTCATAACAGATGAGAATGATAACTCTCCCCAGATATTATACCCTGCTCCAGCAGGGAACTCATTGATGACTGAGATGGTCCCCAAAGCTGCTCTGGCGGGGTCCCTGGTTTCCAAGGTGATAGCTGTGGATGCTGACTCTGGGCAGAATGCTTGGCTTTCCTATCAGATGATCAAATCGACTGATCCGGGACTTTTCACGATTGGTCTCCACAGTGGAGAGATCACCGCACAGCGGGACATTTCTGAATCTGACAGTATGAAGCAGAACCTTGTTATATCAGTGAAAGATAACGGACAGCCCTCTCTCTCTACAACCTGTGATGTATATTTACTCATATCAGATAACGTGGCTGAAGTTCCAGAACTGAAAGACATGACTAATGAAGATAGTTCCAAACTAACTTCCTATTTGATCATTGGTCTGGTCTCTGTCTCCACCTTTTTCCTGACTTTCATTATTCTCATTCTGGCCGTGAGGTTCTGCCGCAGTAGAACGCCTAGAATGTTGTTTGATGGAGCAGTCGCCATTCCCAGCGCGTATCTCCCTCCCAACTATGCAGAGGTGGATGGAGCTGGAACTCTGCGCAGTTCTTACAATTATGACGCATACCTGACAACGGGCTCACGCACCAGTGACTTCAAGTTTGTCAGATCTTACAATGACAGCACGCTGCCTGCTGACCAGACACTGAGGAAGAACCTAAATGAACCTTTTGGAGAAAACATTATCACGTTCAACACCGTGGGGGAGTGTGAGGTGAGATTGCATAGCTTGTGAAAAACTGAAATGCTTTTGATCCAATTGTGCATATAAGAAGCTGTATAACTAACCATGTGCATGTATCTGTACAACTAACCATGTGCATGTATCTGTACAACTAACCATGTGCATGTATCTGTACAACTAACCATGTGCATGTATCTGTACAACTAACCATGTGCATGTATCTGTACAACTAACCATGTGCATGTATCTGTACAACTAACCATGTGGATATATCTCATGAAGCTGTTTAACTATCGGTTTCCTGTTGATCGTATTGTGCTCTTTTCATAGTTTAAGTGTTTCTTCATGTAGCCTATTCATACTACTTACAAGGCTTTATCGTTATTCTCAGCTTTAGGCTAATCTTATTACACACGTGTTTACTATTTGTTCTTCAAAACGGCTTCTCACTCATTTCATTCAGTGCCATTTTGTCACTAGTATTCTGAGAATATGTTATTATCAACCATCATCCGATTTCAATGTGACCCAGTAGCCTACAACACACGTAGGCCAATTTCAGAACCATGGACAGCACCCCTTTCGGCATTCAGTCTGTCTCCACACGACAAACTAAAATTGCAACAAGTGGAGGGCGTGAGATATATTTGATCAAATGAGTTAGTTTTGAGTGTATATATATTTTTCCAGCAATGACATTTGGAAATACATTGTGGACTTGATATTTTGAAGGTTACGTTCACTTTACGTTGTTTATCAGGCTAAACAGTATTTCAGTCGATGAAATGTTGTTGACTCAGTTGGACTCAGCTGGGACGGCAAGAGGTTCGTTGAAAATGATGATTACATGATTTGATGACATAATTTACCCAATCATGTTTTTGTTTTCGGGTGAGTGGCAGCCTTTCCTTCATACAGTTGGTTGTGGACTTCAACATACTTTCCTGCAGTTTTTGTGAAGCTACACGGAGTGTCGCTATTCACCAGCAATAACTTGTACGTCTTTCTCTCCACCCATTTGTGTCATTTACAGGGAGGAGACCTCATATATTCAGTGTAAGGAAAGTCGCTTGCTTAACATTTTATTGACTAGTGGATTTCGCTTTCAGTCGTTATGAACGTTCGTTTGGTTGGATAGCGCTATAATTTACCACACCATTGCATCGGGAATACGTTTTATTAGCTGAAAATGGAATGCAAAGGATTCTCTGCCTTGATGTTCTGCCTGACTTGGTTTATTTTCCTACTGCGTACCAGCTATGGAGACGTGACCTATTCTGTTCCGGAGGAGCTGAAACGCGGATCTGTGATCGGAAATATAGCCAAGGATCTGGGGCTGGATGCAAAACGAATCATGCATCGAAAAGCTCGCGTAGATGCTGATGGTAGCAGCAAACGTCATTGTGAAATCGATCTGAATACTGGTGATTTGATCGTTGCTGAAATAATAGACCGGGAACAGCTTTGCGGTAGGAGGATTTCATGCAACCTAAAATATGAGATGGTTCTGGAGAATCCCTTAGAATTACATAACATAATTCTTCAGGTACAAGATATTAATGATAATGCTCCACAATTCCAAGAAGATGTGATAAAGTTGGATATCACAGAGTCAGCAGTGAAAGGGGCTCGGTTTGCGGTTAACCAGGCTCATGATGCAGATATAGGACAGAATTCCGTTCAAAGCTACACAATACAAAGGAACGACCATTTTAGTTTGGCGGTTCATACCATTCCCGGTGGGGGGAAGTATGGCGAGTTAGTGTTAGAGACGGAACTAGATCGAGAACGACAACAGGAGGTATCATTATTACTTACTGCCGTTGACGGTGGGACTCCACAGAGATCTGGTACTGTAGTTATACACGTTACTGTGTTGGATGCTAATGATAATAAACCAGTGTTTAGCCAGAATGTCTATAAGGTCAGTGTACCTGAAAATTCTCCAATAGGGTCATTAGTGGTTACTGTGACGGCAACAGATGCAGACGAGGGGGCAAATGGAGAAGTGACGTACGGATTTGGCTCCATCTCAGATGAAGTGAATCAATTATTTTCCCTTAATCCCAAAACGGGTGAAATTAACATAGCTGGATTTATGGATTACGAAAAGGAGTCAATATATGAATTAAGTATTCAAGCGAAAGACAATTCGGGGTTGACGTCATTTGTCAACATAGTTGTTGATATTAAAGATGTGAATGATAATGCACCAATAATATTTATCAAATCTCTTAAAAATCCCATCCCTGAGGATGTGTTACCTGGAACAGAGGTGGGCATCATTAATGTACAGGATAAAGACTCTGGGGGGAATAGACAGGTCCGATGCTCCATTCAACAAAATGTTCCTTTCAAACTAAACCCCTCAATCAAAAACTACTATTCTTTGGTAACAACTAGTGAATTAGACCGAGAGATAATATCAGATTATAACATAACTATCACTGCCACCGACGAGGGGTCTCCTCCTTTATCCTCCTCGAAGACTATTCATTTATCTGTATCAGACGTTAATGACAATCCCCCTGCGTTTGAAGAACAATCCTACAGTTCCTATGTGACTGAAAATAACAAGCCGGGCTCCTCTATGTGTTCTGTTACTGCCAGAGACCCAGACTGGAGACAGAACGGCACGGTGGTCTATTCTCTATTGCCCAGTCATGTCAATGGTGTTCCGGTGTCCTCATTTTTATCCATTAACGGAGACACGGGGGTGATCCATGCTGTGAGAACATTTGATTATGAGCAGTTTAGGAGCTTCAAGGTCCACGTTGTAGCCAGAGACAATGGTTATCCTCCACTCAGCAGTAACGTGACAGTGAATGTCTTCATAACAGATGAGAATGATAACTCTCCCCAGATATTATACCCTGCTCCAGCAGGGAACTCCTTGATGACTGAGATGGTCCCCAAAGCTGCTCTGGCGGGGTCCCTGGTTTCCAAGGTGATAGCTGTGGATGCTGACTCAGGACAGAACTCTTGGCTGTCATATCAGATCGTGAAATCAACTGATCCGGGACTTTTCATGATTGGTCTCCACAGTGGAGACATCCGGGCACTGCGGGACATTTCTGAATCTGACAGTATGAAGCAGAACCTTGTTATATCAGTGAAAGATAACGGACAGCCCTCTCTCTCTACAACCTGTGATGTATATTTACTCATATCAGATAACTTGGCTGAAGTTCCAGAACTGAAAGACATGGCTTATGAGGATAGTTCCAAACTAACTTCCTATTTGATCATTAGTCTGGTCTCTGTCTCCACCTTTTTCCTGACTTTCATTATTCTCATTCTGGCCGTGAGGTTCTGCCGCAGTAGAAAGCCTAGAATGTTGTTTGATGGAGCAGTCGCCATTCCCAGCGCGTATCTCCCTCCCAACTATGCAGAGGTGGATGGAGCTGGAACTCTGCGCAGTTCTTATAACTATGATGCATACCTGACAACGGGCTCACGCACCAGTGACTTCAAGTTTGTGAGATCTTACAATGACAGCACCCTGCCTGCTGATGTTACACTTAAGAGGAGTCAAGTTGAGTGTTTGGGAGAAAGTATAATCACTCTTAATGATGCGGGAGAGTCTGAGGTGAGACATGAAGCATGCATGCCTAAAAGTCATTTTTTACAATATGTTTTATAGTGTTCCAGAATAATGTTGATGCAGTGACATTATGTGACAGATTTGGATAAAGGTCATGAAGTCTTACGACAGGAGTGACCGTAGCTATACGTTTTCATCTGAACTTCTATTGCTAGTTCTGGTTGACACGACATTGCTTACACTGAGCTTTTGGCATTAGGCCTACAGCTGATGACATTGTTAAGTCGACGACTCAGATGTCAGAGAGTTGCCTTTACACTAGATCTTCTTTACTTTGGGTTTTGAGATCGGTACTAAATATCTACATTCCCTTTTACTTGCATATTGAGATTTTAAGCTTGGCATTAGGCCTACAGGGTTCCCGAGTGGCACAGCGGTCTAAGGCACTGCATCTCAGTCACTAGAGACCCTGGTTCGATTACAGGCTGTATCACAACAGGCCGTGATTGGGAGTCCGGTAGAGCTGCACACAATTGGCCCAGAGTCGTCCGGGTTTGGCTGGGGTAGGCCGCCATTGTAAATAAGAATTTGTTCATAACTGACTTGCCTAGTTAAATAAAAATAAAAACAGCTGGTGACATGGTGAAGTGGAAGACTCAGATGTTGTGGAGTTATATTTACAGTAGATCTTCTCTGTTTTGGATTTTGAGATCGGTACACTATAAAAATATATTCTGGGGTGAATTGAAATCTACAAAAAAAAAACATACTTAATTAAAAAAAAGAGTTCAAGTAATTTGAGTGATTTGTACATTTAAAAATAATGTATATTTTATTAGGATTACCAAAGAGATAGAACATTTAGTGATCTAATTTTAATACATGTGAGTACATTTTAATAAGAATAATATTTCTCTTAATTGAATCATTTAAGTTCTTGCAACAACTTGCCGGTAATTCAACATTTTTGATGACAGAAGAAAATGAATCATCAAACAATACTTGCATCTCTACCTCCAGCTACTGCTTGTCAATTGAGCATTGAGATCAACAATGCCTGTCAAAGTGGTTTAAAATGGCAAATTATCAAATGCATTAAACAATGTTAAACATTACATTTTTTTGAAACACTAATTCTGTCTGTTGTGTTTTACTAAATATTTGTGTGAGATCAACTCATATTTAATCATATTATCAGGAAATACAACACATGTTTATGGCTATTATTAATTCCCTGGACTTACTTTATTTGTGTAAATCCAAACAATTTATTTAAAAACATCTACTTAAAAACATAGGAAGTTACATCTACTAGTAATATTAAATGAAGTGTCATCTTGTTGACCTCATTTTTAAAGTATATTCAACACTTAATTTGTTACAGTACTTAATAAGTACATTCCTTTTTTCTCCATATGTCTTTACCACTTCCTTGGCATGGTTTTTAAGCATGCTGGGAAATCCTTTCACTTAAATAATGTCTACCTAACATTCATCAATATTGTGTAGCCTACTTATTGCGTAGCATGGCTAGACTGTAGCCTTCTTTCTGTGATCTACCCGCCTACTTCAGTTGCTAGGCCTACTTCAGTTGCTAGGCCTACTTCAGTTGCTAGGCCTACTTCAGTTGCTAGGCCTACTTCAGTTGCTAGGCCTACTTCAGTTTCGAGAGAACACGTTTCATCACCTTGATGTGGACGGTGCTCACTGCATTAGCATTTCTATGTGTGATAGGAAGTTGAGTTGTGAATTATGTGATAGTGGACTATTTGTTATTTCAGATAAAGTAGTTCTTATCTGTGTGTGCATTTTATGTGAGAAGTGAATCAAATGTTTTGACATTGGATGAGTTGTTATGGTGAATTTAACTTTCGTTATTTGAGAATCAATTGTCGGCAGCTGATGTGAGTAGGGGAATATGGGCTTATTTCCTAGAGACTTTCAGTGTGTGCTTGCATTTTTGTTTTACTAAAATAACAAATATTATCATTTGGAAACACTCAGTATAGTGTTATTCTCTGTTTTTTATAGACCTACTTGGGATTGCAGTTATGGAAAAGTACTCCATGTGTCGCTATTCACCAGCTAAAGCCATATCTCCCCAACCATATCCTGCTGTAGGCTGTAAGGAAAGGGGGAGACTCATTTGAATACAGTGTAGGCTAGCGGAAGAACCCATCACTTGGTAGAACATAACACGTATTGACCCAGTCGCTTTTTTCATTTTTTCCAACTGATCACCATACTATTGGAATAAACGTTGGTGTCTGAAAATGGAATGCAAGGGATTCTCGTTCTCTGCCTCATTGCTCGGCCTGGCTTTGTTTCTTTTCCTGCTGCGCACCAGCTATGGAGACGTGACCTATTCTTTTCCGGAGGAGATGAAACGCGGATCTATGATCGGGAATATAGCCAAGGATCTCGGCCTGGATCCAAAAGGACTGTACGTTCGTAAAGCTCGCCTCGAAATGGATGGTAGCAACACACTGTATTGTGACATTAACCTGAGCACTGGCGACCTGATTGTTGCTGAGAGAATGGACAGGGAGCAGCTCTGTGGCAGAAGGGTTTCGTGTGTATTAAAATATGAAATGGTGCTCGAGAATCCTTTAGAATTACACCGCGTCGTTCTTCAGATACAAGATATTAATGACAATTCACCACAATTCGCGAACGATCGCATTACGTTTGAGATCAGAGAATCAGCCGTTAAAGGCGCTCGATTTGCGGTCCATCAGGCTCATGATGCAGATATAGGACTGAACGCTGTTCAAAGCTACACACTACAAAGGAACGACCATTTTAGTCTAGCCGTTAATACAATACCTGGTGGGGGAAAGTATGGGGAGTTAACGTTAGAAAAAGAGTTAGATCGAGAACAACAGCAGGAGGTGACTTTATTACTTACTGCTGTTGATGGTGGGACTCCGCAGAGATCTGGTACTGTAGTTATACACGTCACTGTGCTGGATGCTAATGATAATGTCCCAGCATTTAGCCAGAACGTCTATAAGGTCAGAATACCTGAAAATGCACCCCTGGGTACTGTTGTAGTGACCGTGAGCGCTACAGACGTTGACGAGGGGCAAAATGGCGAAGTGGTGTATATATTTGGTCCCATTTCAGTTGAATTGAATGAATTATTTTCTCTTGACCCTAAAACGGGTGACATTAGTTTATCTGGACAGATGGACTTCGAAAAGGAGTCCGTTTATGAAATTAGCATACAGGCCCAGGATAGCTTGGGGTTGACGTCCTTTGCCAACGTTGTCATCGAGATTACAGATGTAAATGACAATGCCCCGGTAATATCTCTTAAATCACTGACCAATCCCATCCCTGAGAACGTGTTACCTGGCAGAGAGGTGGGGATTATTAATGTACAGGATAAAGACTCGGAGGGAAATAGACAGGTCCGATGCTCCATTCAACAAAATGTTCCGTTCAAACTTAACCCTTCTATTAAAAACTATTATTCTCTGGTCACAACAGTTAAACTAGATCGTGAGATAATATCAGAATATAACATAACTATCACTGCCACTGACGAGGGGACTCCGCCTTTATCCTCCTCAAAGACAATTCATTTATCTGTGTCAGACGTGAATGACAACCCACCAGTGTTTGAAGAACAATACTACAGCGCCTATGTGACTGAAAATAACAAGCCGGGCTCCTCTATGTGTTCTGTTACTGCCAGAGACCCAGACTGGAGACAGAACGGCACGGTGGTCTATTCTCTATTGCCTAGTGGTGTCAATGGTGTTCCGGTGTCCTCATTTGTATCCATTAATGGAGACACGGGGGTGATCCATGCTGTGAGAGCATTTGATTATGAGCAGTTTAGGAGCTTCAAAGTCCACGTTATAGCCAGAGACAATGGCTCTCCTCCACTCAGCAGTAACGTGACAGTGAGTGTCTTCATAACAGATGAGAATGATAACTCTCCCCAGATATTATACCCTGCTCCAGCAGGGAACTCATTGATGACTGAGATGGTCCCCAAAGCTGCTCTGGCGGGGTCCCTGGTTTCCAAGGTGATAGCTGTGGATGCTGACTCTGGACAGAACGCGTGGCTTTCATATCACATCGTGAAATCGACTGATCCTGGACTTTTCACTATTGGTCTCCACGGTGGAGAGATCCGGGCACATCGGGACATTTCTGAATCGGACAGTATGAAGCAGAACCTTGTTATATCAGTAAACGATAACGGACAGCCCTCTCTCTCTACAACCTGTGATGTATATTTACTCATATCAGATAACTTGGCTGAAGTTCCAGAACTGAAAGACATGGCTTATGAGGATAGTTCCAAACTAACTTCCTATTTGATCATTGGTCTGGTCTCTGTTTCCACCTTTTTCCTGACTTTCATTATTCTCATCCTGGCCGTGAGGTTCTGCCGCAGTAGAAAGCCCAGAATGTTGTTTGATGGAGCAGTCGCCATTCCCAGCGCGTATCTCCCTCCCAACTATGCAGAGGTGGATGGAGCTGGAACTCTGCGCAGTTCTTACAATTATGACGCATACCTGACAACGGGCTCACGCACCAGTGACTTCAAGTTTGTCAGATCTTACAATGACAGCACCCTGCCTGCTGATGTTACACTGAAGAGGAGCCCAGATAATGTATTAGAAGGGAGTATCATCACGCTCAACCCTGCAGGAGACTCTGAGGTAACCCATGCCTTTCTTTTGCATTTTATGAGGATGGTTTGTCCTACGTGGTTTTGAAACGAAATAATACTTATTTGCTTCTTGGCAATAGGAAACTTCCTAACGTGAAAGGCCCAACGCTATGTTTTAATTGCAGGTTGTATATTAAAGTTAGCTCAACAGCATTAGTATGCTCTTCTAGTGTGAGAGAGTAAGGCGCAACATGAAGTCATCTGAAGGGTATGCCGCTACAGTTCTTGTATTGTTTTTAATGTATTTATAATTTGCTCACGCATTTTGATACCACTTCCACTGAAATATTATCAATTTATAATACTGAATATAATCAAAGTGGCATATTATCCTACAGATATAGGATCGTAATATGTTTGATGCAGCAATGGGAAATGTGAATTATTATGTGGGTTATAACTAATGGACATTTTTGTAGGTGAAAATCAAGTCTGAAATGTTAAAGTGGAAATTACAAACTTCGAACGCCCTTTTAAGCCTCAAATACACTACACGTTTTACATCCCTGCATTGGTGAAATCAAATTAAGATCCTACATCTCTATAGCTGTACCCGAGTTTTTCTGCTTCTGCTCAATTTAAGTTGGTCAATTATTTTAATATATTCCATTTCGCTGTTCATTCTACAGTAGCCTGCAGGACTTAAATGAATAAACTCAAACGCTGAAAATACAAATCACATCGCCTTCCAATTCTGATGAAGCTACGCTAGCACTGTTTCAGCACCACATCGATAGACAGCGCAACTAAGATGCCTGTTTCTCAGTGAAACAGGCAACGCTGCAAGAGCTCTTCTCCACCTATTCGACTTTGAAACAGGTTTCCGCCAATACTTAAATTAACCTAGATTTATTTTGGATGCTATGTTTGAAACTGAAAAATAACATTTACCGGATTGCATGCTACTTCTGCGCATCCACATTCACACTTTATATGGCAACCATACCCTGAATGTCGCGGTGGCTTATGGATTTAAGAGGTTAATTTGAATGCAATTGATTGTAGTTTTCATTGACATACTCTAAGTGTCGCTGTTCACTATATATTGGCCGATAGGCACATCTCTCCCCCAGTCCACGCATAGAAAAGGAGGAGATAGAGGCCTACTTTGGTCAGTGTGACAAACCATCGTCTCGATTAGACAGAGGCTTAGTGTGTATCGCCGGCTATTCCACACCTTAAATGAGCAAATGTTTCATTTTGAGGGCTGAACAATATCTTTACCACGATTTGTAGTTGGACTACTTGTGTCATTTGAGAAGATGGAGTACATCGGATTATCATTGTCTGTTTCGACGTTCCGTCTGGTTTTCCTCGTCTTCATGGTGCGACAGAGCCATGGAGATATGAGCTATTCTATTCCAGAGGAGATGAAACGCGGATCTGTGATCGGGAATATAGCCAAGGACCTCGGTCTGGATGCGAGAAGATTTTCATCTCGCAAGGCTCGTTTGGATATGGATGGTAGTCGTCAAGGTTACTGTGACATTAATGTGAATACCGGAGATTTAATTGTGGCTGAAACAATAGACAGGGAGGAGCTGTGTGGACCGAAGGTTTCTTGTTCTTTAAAATACGAGCTTGTGCTGGAAAAACCTCTGGAATTACATCGTATTAATGTGCAAGTCCAAGATATAAATGATAACTCCCCAACATTTTCTAAAACACAAATTAATTTAGAAATCCATGAGTCTGCGGTGAGAGGAACACGTTTCCTTCTTAGCGAAGCTCATGATGCGGATATAGGACATAATGCAGTTCAAAAATATTCACTCGAAAAAAACGACTATTTTGTTTTAGGTGTTCATACAAACCCAGATGGTGGGAAATACGGTGAGTTAGTTGTAGAGAAGGAATTAGATCGAGAACAACAGCAGGAGGTGAAATTGTTACTTACTGCGGTTGATGGTGGGACTCCACAGAGATCTGGTACTGTAGTTATACACGTCACTGTGTTGGATGCTAACGACAATATTCCAGTGTTTACTCAGAACGTCTATAAGGTCAGCCTACCGGAGAATTCTCCAATAGGTACCGTAGTAAGTACAGTGACTGCTATTGATGCAGACGAGGGACCTAATGGCGATGTGACCTATGAACTCGGTCGTATAAGTAACAAAGCAGGGAAGCTGTTTTTGATTAACAAGACAACCGGAGAAATAAAAGTGATCGGCCCTATTGATTTCGAAGAGGAAACATATTATGAAATGAGCGTGCAAGCAAAAGATGGTTTAGGGTCAGCCTCAAATTGTAAGGTTATTATAGAAATCACAGATGTGAATGATAATGCACCAATAATATTGATCAAATCTCTAAGCAATCCCATCCCAGAGGACGTGTTACCTGGTACAGAGGTGGGCATCATTAATGTACAGGATAAAGACTCGGAGGGAAATAGACAGGTCCGCTGCTCCATTCAACTAAATGTTCCTTTCAAACTTAACCCTTCTATTAAAAACTATTATTCTCTGGTCACAACAGCAGAACTAGACCGTGAGATAATATCAGAATATAACATAACTATCACCGCCACTGACGAGGGGTCTCCACCTTTATCCTCTTCAAAGACTATTAATGTGTGTGTGTCAGACGTGAATGACAATCCACCTGTGTTTGAAGAACAATCCTACAGCGCCTACGTGCCTGAAAATAACAAGCCTGGCTCCTCTATGTGTTCTGTTACTGCCAGAGACCCAGACTGGAGACAGAACGGCACTGTGGTCTATTCTCTATTGCCTAGTGGTGTCAATGGTGTTCCGGTGTCCTCATTTGTATCCATTAATGGAGACACGGGGGTGATCCATGCTGTGAGAGCATTTGATTATGAGCAGTTCAGGAACTTCAAAGTCCACGTTGTAGCCAGAGACAATGGTTCTCCTCCCCTCAGCAGTAACGTGACAGTGAGTATCTTCATAACAGATGAGAATGACAACTCTCCCCAGATATTATACCCTGCTCCAGCAGGGAACTCCTTGATGACTGAGATGGTCCCCAAAGCTGCTCTGGCGGGGTCCCTGGTTTCCAAGGTGATAGCTGTGGATACTGACTCTGGACAAAACGCATGGCTTTCATATCAGATGATCAAATCAACTGATCCTGGACTTTTCACTATTGGTCTCCACAGTGGAGAGATCAGGGCACAGCGGGACATTGCTGAATCTGACAGTATGAAGCAGAACCTTGTTATATCAGTGAAAGATAACGGACAGCCCTCTCTGTCTACAACCTGTGATGTATATTTACTCATATCAGATAACTTGGCTGAAGTTCCAGAACTGAAAGACATGCCTTATGAGGATAGTTCCAAACTAACTTCCTATTTGATCATTGGTCTGGTCTCTGTTTCCACCTTTTTTCTGACTTTCATTATTCTCATTCTGGCCGTGAGGTTCTGCCGCAGTAGAAAGCCCAGAATGTTGTTTGATGGAACAGTCGCCATTCCCAGCGCGTATCTCCCTCCCAACTATGCAGAGGTGGATGGAGCTGGAACTCTGCGCAGTTCTTATAACTATGATGCATACCTGACAACGGGCTCACGCACCAGTGACTTCAAGTTTGTCCGATCTTACAATGACAGTACGCTACCTGCTGATCAGACACTGAGGAAGAGTCAAATTGAGGTTTTGGGAGAAAGTGTATTCACTCCTGACGTCGTGGGGAATACTGAGGTGAGATTAGAATCCTATTTTTAGTATTGATTGACCTTTTATGTTAACACATGTTATCATTCAGAAGCAAGTGAGGAAAATTAAATTAAATGTCAATGTTGTTTAGGATAACATGATAGGCTATGTTAGTTAGGCCTATATTTTTAACATTTCTAAAATCGCATTAACGAAAAGCAGTTGTCAATTATCAAGCCTTTGGTAATTTATATTTTAAAATGCACCCAAAACAACCGAAATAATACACTAATATAATATATACATTGCATATTATTCAATGACAGAAAAGGTTACCCTCATCTCGGATACTCTATTGCCAAATCCTTAAAGTATGGTCGCTGTTCAGTTCTGAAACATTACCGACGCTATAGCGCACGTATCTTTTGCGCCAACCATGGAGAAGGCTCAAACCAAAATGGTGTTGACTGATGGAAAACTGGTAATTTGTTCTGGCTGAATGCAGGCATGGCCAGTTTGGCAACATTTAAGTAGCATATTTTTACAGTAAGATATTGGAAATATCTTGTTCAATGTATATTCAGTAAATTTGTAGTGTTACTGCAGTTTTTGTGAAAATACTCAATGTGTCGCTGTTCACCTTCTCTGGGTGAATGCATGATTGTGTCCCCACCCAGTAGATTAACATATACAGGGAGGAGACTTGTTTCGGCAGTGTGGAAAAAACAAAGCATTTACTAGTTTCAACATATCTTTGCTTGGAGAGAATATTGGAACTTGGACTACATTTTTTTTTATGGAATAACGAATTCTGTAAATCAACATCTTAAGGAAAGGACCGCTCCCACGTTGATGATGATGGATACAAGATTATCGGTCTCTGCCTTCGTTCTCTCCTCGGTTTTCTTTCTTGTTCTCCCTCGTAACACGTATGGAGACATGGGCTACTCTGCTCCCGAGGAAGCGAAGCGTGGATTTGTCATTGGAAATATAGCCAAAGATCTCGGGCTGGATGCGAAGAGATTATCTGATCGCAAAGCTCGGTTGGATATGGATGGCATCAGTCAACGTTATTGTGACATCAACCTCGCGGCTGGCAACCTTATTGTGACGGATAGAATAGATAGAGAGGAGCTGTGTGGTTCGAAGCTTACGTGTGCACTAAAATATGAGCTTGTGCTTGAAAACCCTCTTGAGCTGCATCGTATTACTGTGCAAATTCAAGACGTAAATGACAATTCACCTCGTTTCCCCAAAGAACGCATGAATCTAGAAATAGGGGAATCGGCTGACAAAGGGGAGCGTTTTCCCTTAGACGAAGCTCATGATTCGGACATAGGATTAAACACCGTGCAAAGCTATACGCTCGACAGGAATGAACATTTTGTTTTGGCCGTTCATACAAATAGAGATGGTGGGAAATACAGTGAGTTAGTGTTAGAAAAAGAGCTGGATCGAGAAAAGCAAGAGGAGGTGACGTTGTTACTTACTGCTGTTGATGGTGGGACTCCGCAGAGATCTGGTACTGTAGTTATACACGTCACTGTGTTGGATGCTAACGATAATAAACCAGTGTTTAGCCAGGACGTTTATAGAGTCAGTCTGACAGAAAATTCCCCTGTAGATTCTGTAGTGGTAACTGTCAGCGCCACCGACGCAGATAAGGGTGCAAATGGGGAAGTGACGTATGACTTCAGTAGTATATCTGATAAAGCATCGACGGTGTTTTCCATAGACAAAGGGACTGGTGTAATCAGAGTCGTCGGACCTGTGGACTTTGAGGAGAGGACAGATTATGAAATGCGCGTCCAAGCCAAAGATGGGTCAGGTTTAGCTTCTAACACAAAAGTAATCATAGATATAACCGATATAAATGATAATGCACCAGCGATATTCATTAAATCACTGAGCAATCTCATCCCCGAGAATGTGTTACCTGGCACAGAGGTGGGCATCATTAATGTACAGGATAAAGATTCAGAGGGAAATAGACAGGTCCGCTGCTCCATTCAACAAAATGTTCCTTTCAAACTAAACCCCTCAATCAAAAACTATTATTCTTTGGTAACAACAAGTGAATTAGACCGAGAGAAAATATCAGATTATAACATAACTATCACCGCCACTGACGAGGGGTCTCCACCTTTATCGTCCTCAATGACTATTCATGTATCTGTGTCAGACGTGAATGACAATCCTCCTGCGTTTGAAGAACAATCCTACAGTTCCTATGTGACTGAAAATAACAAGCCGGGCTCCTCTATGTGTTCTGTTACTGCCAGAGACCCAGACTGGAGACAGAACGGCACAGTGGTCTATTCTCTATTGCCTAGTGATGTGAACGGTGTTCCGGTGTCCTCATTTATATCCATTAACGGAGACACGGGGGTGATCCATGCTGTGAGAACATTTGATTATGAGCAGTTTAGGAGCTTCAAAGTCCACGTTGTAGCCAGAGACAATGGCTCTCCTCCACTCAGCAGTAACGTGACAGTGAGTGTCTTCATAACAGATGAGAATGATAACTCTCCCCAGATATTATACCCTGCTCCAGCAGGGAACTCCTTGATGACTGAGATGGTCCCCAAAGCTGCTCTGGCGGGGTCCCTGGTTTCCAAGGTGATAGCTGTGGATGCTGACTCTGGACAAAACGCGTGGCTTTCATATCACATCGTGAAATCGACTGATCCGGGACTTTTCACTATTGCTCTCCACAGTGGAGAGATCAGGGCACAACGGGACATTGCTGAATCTGACAGTATGAAGCAAAACATTGTTATATCAGTGAACGACAACGGACAGCCCTCTCTGTCTACAACCTGTGATGTGTATTTACTCATATCAGATAACTTGGCTGAAGTTCCAGAACTGAAAGACATGGCTTATGAGGATAGTTCCAAACTAACTTCCTATTTGATCATTGGTCTGGTCTCTGTTTCCACCTTTTTCCTGACTTTCATTATTCTCATCCTGGCCGTGAGGTTCTGCCGCAGTAGAAAGCCTAGAATGTTGTTTGATGGAGCAGTCGCCATTCCCAGCGCGTATCTCCCTCCCAACTATGCAGAGGTGGATGGAGCTGGAACTCTGCGCAGTTCTTACAATTATGATGCATACCTGACAACGGGCTCACGCACCAGTGACTTCAAGTTTGTGAGATCTTACAATGACAGCACCCTGCCTGCTGATGTTACACTGAAGAGGAGTCAAATCGAGTGTTTGGGAGAAAGTATAATCAATCTAAACAACGTGGGGAATACTGAGGTGAGATTATAAACCTTATTTGGGTATTGATTGACCATTTATTTTATGAAACAACTATATATATATATATATATATATATATATATATATATATATATATATATATATAGATAGATATAGATATAGATATATATATATGTAAAAAAAAATATATATTTCACCTTTATTTAACCAGGTAGGCCAGTTGAGAACAAGTTCTCATTTACAACTGGGACCTGGCCAAGATAAAGCAAAGCAGTGCGACAAAAACAACAACACAGAGTTACACATGGAGTAAACGTACAGTCAACAACACAATAGACAAATCAATGTACAGTGTGTGCAAATGTAGAAGAGTAGTGAGGTAAGGCAATACATAGGCCATGGAGGCGAAATAATTACAATTTAGCATTAACACTGGAGGGATAGATGTGCAGATGATGATGTGCAAGTAGAGATACTGGGGTGCAAGAGTGTAAGTAATAATATGGGAATGATCGTGACCACAAGTTTGTCAGATATTTCAATTTGGTCGCTGTGCTGGCTCATCAGACACGGCAACGTTTTTAAATTGACTGAATTTAGGAGTTTCCACTGTTATAATGTGCTTTCCAAAACATACGGATTTTGGCCAGGATTTAATCAATTTCAAACAATTTTACTCAAGTATCTGATTCCCGGGCAGGGTGCCATACCTGCGGACTTCTTTGATTACGTTGTAATGCAGGACACATGCTTACAATTACAACTTTGAAGTGCTTCGTTTGTCATTTTAAACGCAGGACACAGGTTTACCTTTTAAGTCTCTGAAGTGTTCTGTCTCTGTAAAAAGAATGGCTTGGTCTAAGGCTGCTGCCATAAGACAACATGTTCGCCGTTTGTTGGATAGCAATTTGCAGCAGCACATTTTATTCTCCCACTAACGTTTGGTATGAGAGATAAAGTAAATGGGCTATTGTGTCGGCCCTGTTTCAGCACCGGACAGCGACCAGACATTGAGAATCTGGCAACGGAGTCTCCAGGATGTTCATTGTTGTGGGTGATTTTAAAATATAAATGACCAAAGCCTTGATAATAAATAACTGTTTTCATTCATGTGATTTGAGAAGTTTTAAAATATAGGCCTAAATAATACAACCTATTCTTACATCCTAAACTACCGTGACATTTTCATTTGTTTTCCTCAGTTGCTTCTGAATTATAGATAGATATTGTCTGGGGGTTAAATAAGACAACGGGGGAAAATAAATCGACTGATTCAACACTGGTGACTTGTTCTATCTATAAACTGCACTGTTGGCATGCATGTATGGCAATATTTAAATATAGCACATGTTACAATAAGATATTGAATGAATCTTGCTCAATGTACTGTATATTCAGTAACTTTGTAGTGTTACTGCAGTTTTTGTGAAAATACTCAATGTGTCGCTGTTCACCTTCTCTGGCTGAATGCATGATTGTGTCCCCACCCAGCAGATTACCATATACAGGGAGGAGACTTGTTTCTGCAGTGGGGAAAAACGTCGCATTGACTGGTATCAACATATATCGTTGCTTGGACAGAATTTGGAGTGTAACCTTGGATACATATTTTGTGGCATAACGAATTTGGTAAATCACCATCTTAAAGGATAGGAGTATCAAACGTTCCAACGTTGATGATGGTGGTCAAAATATGTTTGCTCTCTGCCGTCAAACTCTGCTCGGTTTTCTTTCTTGTTCTCGCTCACACCACGCATGGAGACATGAGCTATTCTTCACCCGAGGAAGCTAAGCGTGGATTTATCATTGGGAATATAGCCAAGGATCTCGGACTGGATGCGAAGAGATTATCTGATCGCAAAGCTCGGTTGGATATGGATGATAACAGTAAACGATATTGTGACATTGACCTCGCTGCGGGCAACCTTATTGTGACGGATAGAATAGATAGAGAGGAGCTGTGTGGTTCGAAGCTTACGTGTGCGCTAAAATATGAACTTGTGGTTGAAAACCCTCTCGAGCTTCATCGTATCACTGTGCAAATTCAAGACGTAAACGACAACTCTCCTGGATTTCCTAATGAGCGCATGAATCTAGAAATGACAGAATCGGCTGATAAAGGTCGACGTTTTCCCTTAGACGAAGCGCATGATGCAGACATAGGATTAAACGCAGTGCAAAGCTATATACTCGAGGGGAATGACTATTTTGTTTTGGCCGTTCATACAAATAGAGATGGTGGGAAATACAGTGAGTTAGTGTTAGAAAAAGAGCTGGATCGAGAAAAGCAAGAGGAGGTGACGTTGTTACTTACTGCTGTTGATGGTGGGACTCCGCAGAGATCTGGTACTGTAGTTATACACGTCACTGTGTTGGATGCTAACGATAATATCCCAGTATTTAGCCAGGACGTTTATAGAGTCAGTCTGACAGAAAATCCCCCTTTACATTCTGTAGTGGTAACTGTCAGCGCCACTGATGCAGATAAGGGTGCAAATGGGGAAGTGACGTATGACTTCAGAAGTATATCTGATAAAGCATCATCAATTTTTTCTATAGACAAAGGGACTGGTGTAATCAGAGTCGTTGGACCTGTGGACTTTGAGGAGAGGACAGATTATGAAATGCGCGTCCAAGCCAAAGATGGGTCAGGTTTAGCTTCTAACACAAAAGTAATCATAGATATAACTGATATAAATGACAATGCACCATTAATATTGATCAAGTCACTTAGCAATCCCATCCCTGAGGATGTGTTACCTGGAACAGAGGTGGGCATCATTAATGTACAGGATAAAGATTCAGAGGGAAATAGACAGGTCCACTGCTCCATTCAACAAAATGTTCCTTTCAAACTAAACCCCTCAATCAAAAACTACTATTCTTTGGTAACAACTAGTGAATTAGACCGTGAGATAATATCAGATTATAACATAACTATCACCGCCACTGACGAGGGGTCTCCACCTTTATCCTCCTCAACGACGATTCATGTATCTGTGTCAGACGTGAATGACAATCCTCCTGCGTTTGAAGAACAATCCTACAGTTCCTATGTGACTGAAAATAACAAGCCGGGCTCCTCTATGTGTTCTGTTACTGCCAGAGACCCAGACTGGAGACAGAACGGCACTGTGGTCTATTCTCTATTGCCCAGTGAGATTAATGGTGTTCCGGTGTCCTCATTTTTATCCATCAACGGCGACACGGGAGTGATGCACGCAGTGAGAACATTTGATTATGAGCAGTTTAGGAGCTTTAAGGTCCATGTTGTAGCCAGAGACAATGGTTCTCCTCCACTCAGCAGTAATGTGACAGTGAGTGTCTTCATAACAGATGAGAATGATAACTCTCCCCAGATATTATACCCTGCTCCAGCAGGGAACTCCTTGATGACTGAGATGGTCCCCAAAGCTGCTCTGGCGGGGTCCCTGGTTTCCAAGGTGATAGCTGTGGATGCTGACTCTGGACAAAACGCGTGGCTTTCATATCACATCGTGAAATCGACTGATCCGGGACTTTTCACTATTGGTCTCCACAGTGGAGAGATCCGGGCACATCGGGACATTTCTGAATCTGACAGAATGAAGCAGAACCTTGTTATATCAGTGAAAGATAACGGACAGCCCTCTCTCTCTACAACCTGTGATGTATATTTACTCATATCAGATAACTTGGCTGAAGTTCCAGAACTGAAAGACATGACTAATGAAGATAGTTCCAAACTAACTTCCTATTTGATCATCGCACTGGTCTCTGTCTCCACCTTTTTCCTGACTTTCATTATTCTCATCCTGGCCGTGAGGTTCTGCCGTAGTAGAAAGCCCAGAATGTTGTTTGATGGAGCAGTCGCCATTCCCAGCGCGTATCTCCCTCCCAACTATGCAGAGGTGGATGCAGCGGGAACTCTGCGCAGTTCTTACAATTATGACGCATACCTGACAACGGGCTCACGCACCAGTGATTTCAAGTTTGTCAGATCTTACAATGACAGCACACTGCCTGCTGATGTTACACTGAAGAAACCAGTTGAGCCTTTTGGAGAAAGTATAATTACTCTGAACAATGCAGACAATTGTGATGAGGTAAGATAACAGTGTGCTGATATCATTTATCGAGTTGTCATATTTAAATGTGAGTTCGGTGTGCTCGGCGTAGCCTATTTAATTCGATACATGTCAATTGTTTTAGTTTGTTTACTTTGTGCCATCGTTGGTTTTGCTCCTCGCTCTTATAAGAACTATGTCCATGAAAATCAGTGTCACACTCCTAAATACTTTCTGAAAATAGTGAAACTTGAATGGGTAGCCAAAGGCTCTAAATATTTGCCAACAGTGGCTTTCTTTCATTCTTTTATGTGGTGTCCACACAACATTTAAGAGATCGTATGGCAGCCGTTCGCCCTTTCGAGGTCTTTGGTGTTTCAGCACCACTATTGTGGATAGCGATCACCATTCTGCAGGCTTCTGCAATGGAATGACTAAAGCTATCTGTAGTTACACTTTTTTTCTGGTCTTGTGTTTTTCTAAGGCACATCATCATGGATTTTTACCGTTTGAAATCATTATTTCATTAGATGTGTATTTATTTTGCATATCATTCAAGGTGTAATGTAGTTTTTCTTTAAAAAAAAACAGAATCTTATTCAGTTTTAAAACCAGAGCATACGGACGTTTATAAAATAAGGATTCACCTAAGACCATACAGTGAACATAGATTTGATTTAGTATCACATTTGTTTGCTTCAGCACCCTGCTGCTGTTTTTGGAATTGTTCGTGATATTTACCAACTTCTCTAGAAATCTTCTATAGTCCTATAGCGGATCTAATGATAGGAGGCTACATCTCACTTTGATAGTTCACTATAATATAAAGCTTATGTAGTGTAGGCTATCGATTGTTTCTTCAATTGTCAAACATTGAGAAATTGGTTTCTAAGCTCCCTGCGCCCCAACTCCACACCTTTTTTGGGCCGTTTTTTTGTTGTTGTTGTCAGTAAATGCAGTGTTGAATGAAATACTCAGTGTGTCGCTATATACCAACCTTGAACTAATATATGTATCTCTCCTCCCACAACTGTAATATTCAAAAGCAAGAAAACACCCAACTGCGTCACATAACATCGTAGGAGAATCTGGATGTATGCAATGCGTATTTTCTCTTCGTTTAGCTTAACCGTTTGAATATTTATCCATCACGAACAACTGGCCTATTCTGTGAATTGCCTCTTGTCTTCCAGGCATATGTCGAAGATGGGACACAACGGTTTCTCGCTCTCAATACTCTGTGTGACACTGCTTTCTCTGTCCAAACTGCACCATAGCCATGGAGATATAAACTACTCTATTCCGGAGGAGCTGAAACGTGGATCTTTGATCGGAAATATAGCCAAGGATCTGGGGCTGGATGCTAAGAGAATGTCGGCTCGTGACGCTAGGTTAGACTTGGACGGCAGCAGTCGACGCTACTGTGATATCAACGCTAACTCGGCGGATTTGATTGTTGCTGAAACAATAGACAGAGAAGAGCTGTGCGGCCCAAGGGGTTCATGCGCTTTGAAATACGAGCTGGTGCTTGAAAATCCTTTAGAGTTGCACCGTGTTATTGTTCAAATCCAGGATATAAATGATAATTCACCTCGATTTCCAAGTGAACGCATACAATTAGATATAGTAGAATCGGCTGTGAAAGGGCAACGCTTTCCCTTAAACGAAGCCCATGACGCAGACATTGGATTAAATGCAGTTCAAAGCTATAGGCTGGAGAAGAATGACCATTTTGTTTTGGCTGTTCATACAAATAGAGACGGTGGGAAATATGGCGAGTTAGTTTTGGAGAAGGAATTAGATCGAGAACAACAGCAAGAGGTGACATTATTACTTACTGCGGTTGATGGTGGGACTCCGCAGAGATCTGGTACTGTAGTTATACACGTCACTGTGTTGGATGCTAATGATAATATTCCAGTGTTTAGTCAGGACGCCTATAAGGTCAGTCTAGCAGAAAATTCTCCTTTGGATACCGTAGTAGCTACAGTTAGTGCCACGGATCCTGACGAGGGACACAATGGGGAAGTGAGCTACGATTTCAGTCGAATATCTGATAAAGCAGCGAGGCTATTTTCCGTTGAAAAGAAGACTGGACAAATTAAAGTCATTGGACCAATAGATTTTGAAGCAGAAACATATTATGAAATGCGTATCCAGGCGCAAGACGGATCAGGGTTGGTTTCCAACACAAAAGTAATTGTCGAAATCACAGATGTAAATGACAATGTACCTGTGATTTTCCTAAAATCTTTAAAAAATCCCATCCCTGAGAACGTGTTAACTGGCACAGAGGTGGGCATCATCAATGTACAGGATAAAGACTCGGAGGGAAATAAACAGGTCCACGTCTCCATTCAACAAAATGTTCCTTTCAAACTAAACCCCTCAATCAAAAACTACTATTCTCTGGTAACAACTAGTGAATTAGACCGAGAGATAATATCAGATTATAACATAACTATCACCGCCACTGACGAGGGGTCTCCACCTTTATCCTCCTCAAAGACTATTAATTTATCTGTGTCAGACGTGAATGACAACCCACCAGTGTTTGAAGAACAATCCTATACCACCTATGTGACTGAAAATAACACGCCTGGCTCATCTATGTGTTCTGTTACTGCCAGAGACCCAGACTGGAGACAGAACGGCACGGTGGTCTATTCTCTATTGCCCAGTGAGATGAATGGTGTTCCGGTGTCCTCATTTATATCCATTAACGGAGACACGGGGGTGATCCACGCTGTGAGAGCATTTGATTATGAGCAGTTCAGGAACTTCAAAGTCCACGTTGTAGCCAGAGACAATGGTTCTCCTCCACTCAGCAGTAATGTGACAGTGAGTGTCTTCATAACAGATGAGAATGATAACTCTCCCCAGATATTATACCCTGCTCCAGCAGGGAACTCCTTGATGACTGAGATGGTCCCCAAAGCTGCTCTGGCGGGGTCACTGGTTTCCAAGGTGATAGCTGTGGATGCTGACTCTGGACAAAACGCGTGGCTTTCATATCAGATCTTGAAATCGACTGATCCTGGACTTTTCACTGTTGGTCTCCACAGTGGAGAGATCAGGGCACAGCGGGACATTTCTGAATCTGACAATATGAAGCAGAACCTTGTTATATCAGTGAAAGATAACGGACAGCCCTCTCTCTCTACAACCTGTGATGTATATTTACTCATATCAGATAACTTGGCTGAAGTTCCAGAACTGAAAGACATGACTTATGAAGATCGTTCCAAACTAACTTCCTATTTGATCATCGCACTGGTCTCTGTCTCCACCTTTTTCCTGACTTTCATTATTCTCATCCTGGCCGTGAGGTTCTGCCGCAGTAGAAAGCCTAGAATGTTGTTTGATGGAGCAGTCGCCATTCCCAGCGCGTATCTCCCTCCCAACTATGCAGAGGTGGATGGAGCTGGAACTCTCCGTAGTTCTTATAACTATGATGCATATCTGACAACGGGCTCACGCACCAGTGACTTCAAGTTTGTCAGATCTTACAATGACAGCACCCTGCCTTCTAATTTAACACTAAGGAAGAGCCCAGATGAAACCAGTGAAGCTATTGAGAGTGGATCAAAATATTCAACTATGGTAATGTAACATTTTTCAAATTAAAAGTGTCGTTCTGAGGTCGAGCAGTGGTGGGATGAGGGAGAGAAGACGTTTATATTTGTTTGGTCTGCTTGCTTACTGTGTGTGATGATCCGTACTAGAACTCCTTCATCCCAGCCCTTTGGCTGGTGGTGGTGGAGGGGAGGTCAAAGTTCACTGAAAATAGTATAGAAACATATTTAATTCCCCTTGACCTTAGCTGTTTGCTTCATTTGACCACTGAAGCGACACTTGGGTTAGTCATCCTGGAATTCCATCTCACCTGTTTTCACACTTGCCTTGTATTGGAAGAGGTTCAAGACTCATTCTGGAGATGGACAGAATTCTTTCAAATTTAGATTGTTTTAACCATTGTTGAATGCATATCAGGCAGGAGTAATTGTCAAACGTCTGCCTGAGTATTTGTTCTGCCGTAAAAACATAAGAAACTTTATCAAGTAAGCTAACTGTGGAATCTATCTTTAATCTCTAACTGTGAATGCCAGTTATTTTTCAGGAAAATCTTGCTGGTGATATTTGTGTACATTTCTATTGTCTTTGACAACCCGAGGGCAAGCTTATCTACTCTGGTCTCCAGCCTAGATGCGAAAATGGCAATTTGAAGGTCACCCCAGGGTCATAATGGCACCATTCAAGTACATAATGAAGAATGTTCCAGCCAATAAAGGCTATTTGTCACTCAAAACCAGCCTCTCTGTAAAGTGAGCACAGAGAAAGTGACACTAGTGGCACAAGCCTACAGCTTTTAGGCCCATGGAGAGAATGAACGACAGTATGAATACATGCATTGTGTTACTTCATAGCAGCTTTATTACCATCAGTAGAGATGTAGCTGCTTTAAGTGTTCGGAAAGTGGAGATGTCCATAAAATGCTTAACACCATTCTGCTATGGGTCATTCTTCTTGTAAGTGTGTGAAATTAAACGCAAATGGGACACAGCATTTAAACCTGTTATGTTTTTTAACACTTTTCTTTCATTTGTTTCTTGTTTTTTCACGCTCTCCCATTGGACCATTACTTGGGCTCTGAAGGTAAGATATGTTTTTTTTCTCCCTCTCTACTTGTAGACACAGACACAAATGAAGGTCTCCCACGGTATTGGTTGGCTCGTACAGTCACAAGGGTTGACATGTAGGCCTACACGATGTGGCTGACAGATACACTACTTCAGACACTTTACACTGGCTTACATCGTTCAACAATGCACGTAGATGCTAAGTCTAGTGTTCTCGCTGCTGCCAGGTCTCACAGTCTCACGTCAGAATTAGACGTTCATCCATGTTTCTCAAACGTCAGTGCTGACTTGTATCACGGTTGATCTGGCTGGGTATTCAGTCATTTTCAGGTTGATTGAATACATGCCTTACTGGGTAACTCTTTTCATGATTAACTGTCTGTCAGCGGTTCCCTCTCTTTCTTCAACATTGACCATTGTCCATTGACCATCTCAAGCACACTGCTGACAAAGTAATATACGACCCAGTAATAACACTAACACACCTTACCCTTTGCACACATCTCAGCAGTACATGACATTCCTCGCCATAAACACACAAAACATTGTATTGAGGAGACAGCCCAGTAGTGGCTCACAAAGCAAAATCACTCACACACAGCCTACCAGTAACACAAAGTGTACTGCCCGCTGAACTTCACACAGCTCAGCACTACAGACAAACATACACACACACTGCAGCGAGACTACTCTGCTCAGCACTGGCACACAATTCTAAAGTAGGTTCTAAAGTAGGTCAGGAGAATTATGTATGTAGCTCCTCAGCCCCCCGTATCTACTCAAAGATATCTCTTATTCATTTCATTCTTCTTCATCTGAACGGAAGGCCTATCTCTTTCTGTGTGTATAACTATATAACCCATTGGTCTATGATATATAACAATGTATATCATCTATATTTTATATACAAAACTTGTAATGGAATTTCAGGTATCAATGTCCTTGGGACTTAAAGGAATGGAGAGGGGCATAGCTGTGGGGTGTTGGGTGTGTAACTCTGCAGGACTTAAAGGAATGGAGAGGGGCATAGCTGTGGGGTGTTGGGTGTGTAACTCTGCGGGACTTAAAGGAATGGAGAGGGGCATAGCTGTGGGGTGTTGGGTGTGTAACTCTGCGGGACTTAAAGGAATGGAGAGGGGCATAGCTGTGGGGTGTTGGGTGTGTAACTCTGCGGGACTTAAAGGAATGGAGAGGGGCATAGCTGTGGGGTGTTGGGTGTGTAACTCTGCGGGACTTAAAGGAATGGAGAGGGGCATAGCTGTGGGGTGTTGGGTGTGTAACTCTGCGGGACTTAAAGGAATGGAGAGGGGCATAGCTGTGGGGTGTTGGGTGTGTAACTCTGCAGCAGGATGTGTGTAGATATTTTGGGGCACATGTGGAGCTTGTGTTTTGGATATAGGGCTTCATGCTTCACTGCTTTGACACACTGTCTGGCTCATCCTGTGATGACCTCTGACCTTGGTCTGTGGGAGGAGTCCTGTTGGCCTCTCAGTTTCACCCCCAGTTACATGGAAATAAAGGGGATGAAATGGTGGATAAAACATTACCTACAGCTGTTCTGGTTTTTGAGACTTGGGGTAAATATTTTTGTAATGTGCATTATGCAGTCAGGGTTAAACACATGTTGCCATATCGATTTGCTGGTGATCATCTTTTTATCGTTTGTATTTGGTGACACAGTTGCAGCATGCACCATTTTCATTATGAAATAGTTTTTGTATTTCATGGCCTAAAAGAAGATCTAGTTTAGTTGGTTTGATAGTCTGCCTTTCAAGTTGCAACTGGTGCTCTCCATGGTGCTGAAATACCAAACGTGCTACATTCAAGGAGCTGTTTGTGTCTTTGGCTTTTACGGCGTCATTGTAAGTGCTCCAAAAACTTCTTTTTTTTTTTTTTTGGAAGACAGTATTGTGACAAGTGTTTGCTGACAACAGAAAAAGATGCATGACCTGATTCATGTTCAAGTATTCAAAATGACACTCATGACAATTGGCCAATTGTTGATACTGATCTCGACTGATCTATAATTGTTTTGCTTGTGATATTAATTCTGATAGTAATAGTAAGTCTCCCTCTAATATAATGTTTTACTGTAGTATTTCTTCACCCACACCCCGTGTCCATAACCTTTTTAGAGCTGTCATCACAATAATATTCCACCTGCTGATGTGGTTATATAATGCACCAGTCTTTGTTTAGCTCTGTGTGTAGCAGTACCAGCATGATGTCAGTCTGTGCTCTGGACTCTGGGTGCTGCTGTTGAACAGGAAGACGAGTTATAAGCCTCAAATGCTGTGAATCTCCCATCTGAGTAATTCATACGAGCCAAAAACAACAGTTGGGGCAGATTTCTAGAATCAAACTCAAATGAAAACCGACACAGATTATTTAAAAGGACTACGGGGGGAGTTGTGCATAATATATTTAGCTTTTTTCTCAATGTTTAAGAGCAGGCAATATTGAATGCCATAATGGTATGGACGATTGGCCTCCCGAGTGGTGCAGCGGTCTAAGGCACTGCATCTCAGTGCTAGAGGCGTCACTACAGACCCTGGTTCGATTCCAGGCTGTATCACAACCGGACGTTATTGGGAGTCCCATAGGGCGGTGCACAATTGGCCCAGCGTTGTCCGGGTTAGGGTTTGTCCGGGGTAGGCCAAAGTTGTAAATAAGAATTTGTTCTTAAATGACTTGCCTAGTTAAATAAATAAAAAATAGCTAATTGTGTGTGTGGCCTCTTTAAGTGATAATGTCCGAGAAACTGGTGTTTGGAGGATAAGATATAGCCCCGACACAAATGTAGGGTTGCTACCATGGCCGGCTGTTCATTCTATCGGTTCAGTCACTAGAGACGTGACCCAGTCGTCCAGGCTTTTTGTTCTGTATCTATGGACTCGACTCAGTCGATCGTTCTAAATGTTCAATTGCCATACTGGCTAGCAACGTTCTTATCCCTTGCTTGCTAGCTAGCCAACTACGGCTAACATACAGTCACGTCAAACAATGCAGCCATAATAACAACAAAGTAGCTGCATTTGCATTTGTTTAAGCTGTTTTCTAATGATATTTATTTAGGACATCCATAACAATGAACTAATGAAGCGTGATTTCACCTGGCATTGAAAATGTGCTAGCCAACAACACAGCTAACACAATCACTTCAAATAGAAGCTGGAAATACTGCAAACTAGTTGCACTTTGTTTCGTTGTCCCTTTTTTTAAATGGATATTTCTTTGTATATAATCCATACAAATTATGCTGATTCAGGATTTTGACTGGCTGAGAAAAGCTGCCTGTCTGTCTCATCCTGACTCCCGACACGTTCATTACTATGTGAAAGCTGGAGATCGAATTTCATTATTGAAACAATGCAACAAATGTCGGAGACAGACAGCAATGTTTATACAAATCTCTGCTGTTGAAAACCAAATGCTAGTCTAAAAGAAATGAGATAATGTCGCCATGCTTTTTATAGTAGATATCAAGTTTATAAATTGCCTGGCTGGGTTTATGAGAAAGTGGATTGCGCAGTCAGATGGAACAGAGTAAATAGGCATTTTAAAGTCATAGATTTAGCCAGTGGTAAGTTATGGAATAGACACGGGCTGGAATGTGGTTTTAAACAATCAAGATTAGACCCACCCGTTATATAATTAATATAAAAAGGCCCGAGGGGCTGTGGTATATGGCCAATATACCACAGCTAAGGGCTGTTCTTAGGCACAACGCAGCGCAGAGTGCCTGGATACAGCCCTTAGGGGTGGTACGTTGGCCATATATCCCAAACCCCTGAGATAACTTATTGCTATTACAAACTGGTTACCAACATAATTAGAGCTGTAAAATAAATGTTTTGTCAACCCGTGGTTTGCGGTCTGATATACCACGGCTGTCACCCAATCAGCATTCAGGATTCGAACCACCCAGTTTATAATAGAAAACAACTCCCCAGGTGTGTCAATTAGTTGGGTCTCGCTAAAGATTAAGACTGGGGTCAGAACGCTAGGGTCTCCTATTACTTGGAAGACTCGCAGGTCATCTTTGATTAGTGGGTGATAGTGTGAAGATTTTAAGGGTAATGGTAAAAAGGGCTTACAATGGGGTGAGCAGGTTGCTATGTTAACCAAGAGCCACAGATTTCTCCTTCGTTTTCTCAAAAGGTTCCATGTGCCACATGAAGACATGGTGAGCATTTCCACCCCACCCTGGAGTATGCCGCTCCTGTTTGGCACAGCTCACTAACCCAGGCCCAGTCTGATGACCTGGATCTATTCCGAAGAGAGCATGCTGCACCGTCCTGGGTAGATAGTCCAGTTGTACAGAGGCACTTCAGACCCTGTCCCTACCCTGGCTTCATTAAAGACGGCCTCAAATCAGCACTATCTTCACAGTCAGACTCCGAAAATCTAAATTCAAAGACTAGCTACTCACTGATCGAATCACGGCGACAGGTAGGAATACCCGTAGCCAAAACAAACTGACTTTACCAAAGTCTAGAACTGAACGGTACATAATGTCACAAATCATATATTTCTTCTCATTGATTAGTGAGTCGCTTTAGATAGCAGGACATTATTGCTATCTTTTTTATTTTTTTGTACTCTTTTTTTATAAATGTATGTTTGTTGCTCTTATACATTAATGTGAGTTTATAGGCACGGATATCGACTCTGTCACCCCGAGAAGGCTTTTGTGGCACAGTCGATGGCGAGCTGGGCTTGGCGCTAGAATATTGAGGGTTCGAGCCGTGCTCCCTGCTTATTTCATTACATTGGTGTCAGAAGTGATCGGACCTCGCATCCACGACCGTGCGTGTGCTTGGCGGGTGAGCGCGTTCCTGTAAGACGTAAGACGGCGTCTTGTGAGGTCTAGCTCGAGGACGCGCTCTTTGAATGGAAGGAGCTGTGCAGCGACCGTGGTTTATAGGCTTAACCAGTAGGTTGAGGGTTCGAGCCGCGTCACCTGCCTGTTTTATTGCAATATGTTGAATGCTCATGGAGTTCCGTTGGTGTTGACTGCTATATGAGTGTAATAAATAAAACCTGAAATAAAAATAAGATAACGATTAATTCTGAAACATTCATTATGTATGCAGTGAGATCGTTTGCTTATGAACAAATCAAAACTTTTGAATTTCATGTCAAAGCGCAAGACGGAGGCTCTCCTCCACTTTAATGTAACGTAACTTTGAAGTGAATAATTAATAAAGATTAGAACGACAACGGTCCTCAGGTGCTCTACCCAGTAACGACTAGTAGATCTCTGGTGGCTGAAATGGTGCGTCGTTGAGCAGATATGGGCTATCTTGTCTCTAAAGTGGTGGCTATTGACGTGGACTCTGGACAGAATGCATGGCTCTAATATAAACTGCAGGGGGATGCAGAATGCGTTAGACAGGGCGCTGTTTGAAGTGGGTCTACAAAATGGAGAAATAAGAACTATACGGCATGTTATTGATAAAGATGCGGTGAAACACAAGCTCGCTGTTGTAGTGGAGGACAACGGGCAGCCATCTCGATCAGCTATAGTCAACGTGATCGTGGTGGTTTCGGACAGCTTCCTGAAGTGCTTTCATAATTCACTGACTTTATGCGCAAGACAAGGACTACAACGATAAACTGACTTTTTATCTAGTTTTGGCCTTGGCTGTTGTGTCCTTCCTTTTCATCTGGTGTGCAGTGGATATAATATCCGTGAGGATCTACAGATAGAGACAATCACGCATCAGGTACCAGTCTAGTCTCCCACTTATTCCCTGATATCCACCCGGTTACGCAGACGCCGGAGGGACAGGGACTCTGCAATACGTATACAACTATGAGGTGTGTATCTCGACTGACTCAAAAAAGAGTGGCTGTAAATTTGCCAGACCTTTTAGTCAGAACGTGTAAATAATGGATCCGAGCTCTATGGAGACTTAACAGCGTGCACAAATAGATACACTTCCTATATTGACCAGATTCCCCTGAACAGGTGAGATAATGTCTGCCCAATGTGTTATGCTGGTTGATGATTTTACAATTTCATTTGTTTTGTTTAAACTTAGATTCGGTCTTTGACATCCTATGACGTTCTCATAGGATCCTATGACGTTCTCATAGGATCCTATGACGTTTACGGGCTATATCACGTCATTTACTAATCATTAATTGACTAATCTTATTCAAAGAGTGCTCTCAGTCCTGTGTTCATTTCAGCACCTCCGCTCACGGACAGCAACAATGTCAGACAGACATTTGATTTATATGAACTTTTAACTTGTTTTAGATCAAAGGTAGTTCTGACCGAGGATGACAACATATGTAGTAGCCTAATGTGCATCTCACTTAATCTTGTTTTACATTAGCGTGTTTTTGAACATGCAGACCATACAATTAAAATAATTCATAATCTGCCGTCATTCTGTAGCCTACAGTATGGTGTGGATATTTCGGAGTTGTGATTTCTGATAAGAAGCTTTTGTCAGAAACATGTTTCTCTACACATGTAATAACTCCCCTATGCTCTTAGTGCCGCTGTTGACCGATACAATAGTAGACCTGCAAGAGACTAATGTTGACCCTGCCTATTTTGTGGATGATATTAGAGTCGCAGTGACATGTACGCAAACACTATTGCTTTGGGAGTGTGAGAACATTGTCTCTGACGGATGTCATTGGAATAACAGCCCTATCCTGATTTGCTCCTTTGCCTACATATAGGCCTACGCCTTGTCGGATTTTAACAATTGAAGTTGTGCAACGTAAAGAAATGTATTTTCTTTGTTTTCGTGGCACAGGGGGATCCGCCATTTGGAAATGGCAACTGTATCTTCTCCTCTCAGTCTGGTTTCACCGGTATGTGGACGGCCAGGTCCGCTATTCTATTCCAGAGGAGATGACGAAGGGTTCATTCGTGGGGAATATCGTTCAGGACCTAGGGCTGGAAGTTAAAAGACTGAAATCAGGTCGAGCGCGTATTTTTTCAGAAGATAGCCGTGAGTATATCGGTCTCAATGCGGACAAAGGGACTCTGCTTGTGAAAGACAGGATTGATAGAGAGGAGCTGTGCGCCCAAGTGGCTCCATGTTCGTTACATTTCCAGATAATTCTTGAAAATCCCGTTAAACTTCACCGTATTGACGTGGAGATATTAGATATAAACGACAATTCTCCAGTATTTCCAAGTAAAGAAATTCGATTACAGATTAGTGAGGTGTCTCTGTCTGGTACCCGTTTTCCACTAGAGAATGCTATGGATCCTGACGTGGAAATGAATTCCATTCAAACATATTCCCTTCTCCCGAGTGATCATTTCACTCTGAAGCAACATTCGCACTCTGAAGGCAGTAAATACTTAGAAATGGTACTTCAAACGATGCTGGACAGGGAAACAAATGAGCAACATATTTTAGTGTTAACTGCTGTGGATGGAGGTAATCCTCAGAAATCGGGCACGGTCAAAATATATATACAAGTATTGGATATAAATGATAATGCACCCGTATTTAGCTCTGTACTTTATAAATCCTCTTTATCCGAAGATTCGCCTAAAGGGACTGTGATTTTGAGAGTCAGTGCTACCGATTCAGATAAAGGGACAAATGGAGAGGTTGTGTATTCTTTTTCCCATTCCACTGTTAGCGCGTCCGATCGTTTACTGTTGATCCTCTTACCGGAGAAATCAAAGTTAACGGTCAATTAGATTTCGAGACTAACAAACAACATAAAATAAGTGTGCAAGCAATGGATCGGGGTTCTCTTACAGATTCGTGTAAAGTACAGCTCGATGTTTTGGACATCAATGACAACGACCCTGTAATTACATTAATCACTTTTTCTAACCCAATACCCGAAGACGCATCACCAGAGACAGTTATAGCAATGCTGAACATTAAAGATTTAGACTCTGGTAGAAATGGACACATCAAATGTTCCGTGAACTCGGTTTTACCTTTTCGTATTAAGTCATCCTCTTCCAACATCTACAGTTTGGTCACAGATCAGATGTTGGACCGTGAAATGGTTTCCGAGTACAATATTACAATAACAGCAGTGGATGAGGGGTTTCCTCCGCGTTCTACTAACAAGACTCTGACATTGAGAATATCGGATGTGAATGATAATGCTCCAGTATTTGAGAGGCACTCATACTCTGCTTATGTGGGGGAGAACAACTCTCCCGGTGTATCCATATTTTCACTAACAGCCAGGGATAAGGACACCGGCAACAACGCACGTATTTCTTATTTTATAGATGATTCCCATAAAGATGGACTTTCAGCATCCCCATTTATATCTGTGAATTCAGAAAGTGGCGTGATCCACGCAGTGCGTGCTTTTGATTACGAACAAATCAAAGAATTTAAGGTCTGCATTAAAGTGCAAGATGGCGGCTCACCGCCTCTGAGCACCAATGTGACTTTAACTGTTTTCATACAAGACCAGAACGACAACGCGCCTCAGGTTCTCTACCCAGTACAAACTGGTGGCTCTCTGGTGGCTGAAATGGTGCCTCGTTCAGCAGATGTGGGCTATCTTGTCACTAAAGTGGTGGCTGTTGATGTGGACTCCGGACAGAATGCTTGGCTCTCATATAAACTGCAGAAAGCGACAGACAGGGCGCTGTTTGAAGTGGGCCTACAGAATGGAGAAATAAGAACCATACGCCAGGTCATTGATAAAGATGCTGTGAAACAAAAGCTCACTGTTGTAGTGGAGGACAACGGGCAGCCCTCTCGATCAGCTACAGTCAATGTGAACGTGGCGGTGGCGGACAGCTTCCCGGAAGTCCTTTCAGAACTCACTGACTTTACGCAAGACAAAGAATACAACAATAACCTGACATTTTATTTAATTTTGGCACTTGCTGTGGTTTCACTACTTTTTATTTTTTCTATTATTTCTATCATTTCTGTCAAACTCTACCGGTGGAAACAGAATAAGTTATTCTATAAATCTGCAGCAAACCTCCCCGTTATCCCATATTACCCTCCCATTTACCCAGACGGAACCATGGAAACCCTACAGCGTGTGTACAACTATGAGGTGTGTGGGACCACTGACTCTAGGATGAGTGATGTGAAGTTTGCTAGGCCTTGTAGCCAGAACACACTGGTGGATGTGAGTCGCATGGGGACAATGCAGAGAGAAAAGAGGGAGCAGGAGGATGGTGATGGAGAGGTGAGAAGGCATATTGAAATCAATCTTACCTCTTTTTTTATAGGCTATCTGGGATGTTGATGCATCGCGCTCGCTCTCTCTCCCTCTGTGCGTTAATTTCTGCGCAGGCGTTGTCGTTACGCATGCGACTGTGTGTTTTCCAATGCATCTTAGTGTAATGTCTCTGCTCCAGCTATATTCATGTATCACATTCGTATGCAGTATGTATGCTATGATAATATGGAGGAGAATTTTGCAATACGAAATGTGTAACTGTTTTATGTCAATCATTTGTTCGGTGTTTTGAAGTTTGACACATTTTCTTTAGTGATGTAGTACTTTGTTTGAACCCTGAGTGCCGCTGTTGATCGCATGTAATATTTAGCACAATCACACTATGGTTCCTACTATAATAATGCGCTTAGCAACGCCCAGAGAGCACATTAAACTGGAGACCCAGTTGATAGAATAAGGGCCCTATTCTGGACAGTACATTAGGTCTACAGAAACACTTTGTTCTGTAAACGGACGTCACATTGACTGGATTCTTGAAAAATACGTTCTAGGATTTATTTTCTGCCTCAATATTGTGTTTTGGCTTTGGCTTTTTGTCGTGAAATGACAATGAGAAGGAACAACAGGCTCTTGGAGTGGTTATTGTGCACATTCATGGTTTGCGCCTTCTCAGTTTACGCTGTGTCCGGACAGGTCCGCTACTCCATCCCGGAGGAGATGACGGTGGGCTCCTTTGTTGGGAATATAGCGAAAGATCTGGGACTGGAGCCTCAACGGCTTGTAGCCGGGAGAGCTCGGGTTTTCACCGCGGGCGACAGTGAATACTTGATTCTGAACCGAGAGAAAGGACAATTGTTAGTGAAAGAGAGAATGGACCGGGAACAGCTATGTTTGGAGATCTCAGCATGTAGCTTCAGTTTCGATGTGATTCTAGAGAACCCAATGGAGATGTTTCGGGTTACAGTGGAAATACTAGATATCAACGACAATAGCCCCGTTTTTCCAAAAAGGGAAATTGAATTGGAAATTAGCGAGTCAGTCCTACCTGGTGCGCTTTTCTCTATAGAAAGCGCAATAGACCAGGACGTAGGGGCAAATACACTCCAGAAATACGTATTAAACCCCACGGATCATTTTAATCTTAAGATTCAAGGTCGTCTAGATGTAAGTGAAAACATAGAGATAGTACTTCAAAAACCCATGGACAGAGAAAAGACAAAGCATCACTATTTGACTTTAACTGCTGTCGATGGCGGAGACCCTCGGAGGTCTGGAACAGTTAAAATCCACATTGTGGTTCTCGATGCCAACGACAATGCCCCGATATTTAGCCAAGCTACATATAAAGCATCCGTTGTAGAAAATGCTGGGAAGGGCACATTGGTTACAACAGTGAGCGCGACAGACGCAGACGAGGGATCTAGCGCCAATATAGAATTTTATTTTGAGCATGCTACCACTACTATCCGAGAGCTATTCACAATTGACCCGATATCAGGTGAGGTGAAGGTAGTGGGTGATATAGATTATGAAAGAAACAAACAATTTAGAATAAAGGTAAAAGCTAAAGATAACGGTGGCTTAACAAACTCATGTGGAATCGTTCTTGATGTTATTGATATGAACGATAACACTCCGAAAATAACCGTCATGTCCTTTTCTAGTGCCCTGCCCGAGGACTCAGTCCCTGGCACTATTATAGCCATGATTAACATCCAGGATATTGATTCAGGCGACAATGCTAAGGTTTCATGTTCCATTGATCGCGACCTTCCTTTCAAAATTGAATCAGCTTTAGCAAATTACTACAATCTGGTGACGGACTCGGTATTGGATAGAGAACAGACATCAGAATATAATGTAACAATCACAGCAGTAGATGGAGGCTACCCGCCTCGCTCAAGTAAAAAGACGCTCAGTTTAAAGCTTTCAGATGTGAACGACCACGCGCCCCAGTTCCAACAAGAAAGCTATGACGCCTATGTGTTCGAAAACAATGCCTCTTCTCTGTCGTTCTATTCTGTAAGCGCTACAGATGCAGACTGGGGACCAAATGCTCGGGTATCATATTTCCTTGAGGATGGTAGTTTAAACGGAGCTCCACTCTCCTCTTATGTGACTGTAAATTCAGACAGTGGGGGACTTTACGCAGTGAAACCCTTTGACTATGAGCAAATTAAATCTTTCAAAATACATGTCAAAGCACAAGATGGAGGCTCACCCCCATTGAGTGGCAATGTGACTATAAACGTATTCATAAAAGACGAGAACGACAACGCGCCTCAGGTTCTGTATCCAGTACAAACTGGTGGCTCTCTGGGGGCTGAAATGGTGCCCCGTTCAGCAGATGTGGGCTATCTTGTCACTAAATTGGTGGCTGTTGATGTGGACTCTGGACAGAATGCTTGGCTCTCATATAAACTGCAGAAAGTGACAGACAGGGCGCTGTTTGAAGTGGGCCTACAAAATGGAGAAATAAGAACCATACGCCAAATCAATGATAAAGATGCTGTGAAACAAAAGCTCGCTGTTGTAGTGGAGGACAACGGGCAGCCCTCTCGTTCAGCTGTAGTCAATGTGAACGTGGTGGTGGCGGACAGCTTCCCTGAAGTGCTCTCAGAATTCACTGACTTCACAGTGGACAGGGAATATAATGACAACCTGACGTTTTATCTAGTGTTGGCCTTGGCTGTGGTATCGGTTCTGTTCATATTCTCCATTATTGCCCTTATCATAGTTAAAATCCACAGATGGAGACAGAATCGATTATTCTATAAATATGCAGCAAACCTCCCCGTTATCCCACATCACCCTCCCGTTTACCCAGACGGAACCATGGGAACCCTACAGCGTGTGTACAACTATGAGGTGTGTGGAACCACTGACTCTAGGATGAGTGATGTGAAGTTTGCTAGGCCTTGTAGCCAGAACACACTGGTGGATGTGAGTCGCATGGGGACAATGCAGAGAGAAAAGAGGGAGCAGGAGGATGGTGATGTGTCTGAAGAGGTGAGACTCCCATTCTGTCCTCAACTTAGATAAGTATGAAGCTTGTGTACATCTGACTGACTGAGGGATGTTTCTACACTGCAATCGTCCTATTCTTTTGCCTCTGTGGGATCAAGTCAACCTTTATCATTGAGTCATGTCAGTAGCATGGTCCAAAAACTGAATTGGTGGCTGGGACTGCAGGCAAGGAGACTTAGACGCCATTCTAATCTGTGTAACAGTCTGCGGTCTGAGTCTATCCATATGAAGGGGTGCACATATTGAATCTTTGTGTGGCCCATTTGACCTTTATTATGGGTAAGAGTTTCCCACTACATGTTGTTGACAGCGCTACATGTAATTGCTGTCTAGTCGTGTCTATCCATCTCTCTGTATGTCTCAGCCAGTGTCTCTAAAGAGCATTATGGAGGCCAGATTGCTCAGCAAGTAGCCTTTGATGCCATGCTTCTGTGTTAATCTGTTTCATGTGATTCATGAAATGCACTGCAACACTGTGGCTATGTTCATCGGGTGATTACTCTTTTCCATTCTTATTTACCCAGCAGGTGTGCAGATAAAGGAGCAGGTTATGAAATCACTGTATCAGTTTCATTAGGTCTCGTCTGACTAACAGAATGATCGACTGATCTGACTGGGTGATTGACTGGCTGACTGACTGACTAACTGGTTGACTGACTTGACTGGTTGACTGACTTGACTGGTTGACTGACTTGACTGGTGGACTGACTGACTGACTGGTTGACTGACTTGACTGGTGGACTGACTGACTGACTGACTGGGTGATTGACTGGCTGACTGACTGACTAACTGGTTGACTGACTTGACTGGTTGACTGACTTGACTGGTTGACTGACTTGACTGGTTGACTGACTGACTGACTGGTTGACTGACCTGACTGACTGACAGGTTGACTGACCTGACTGATTGACTGGTTGACTGACCTGACTGGCTTGTCTGACTGACTGGTTGACTGACCTGACTGGCTGACTGACTGACTGACTGGCTGACTGACCTGACTGACTGGCTTGACTGACTGACTGGTTGACTGACCTAACTGGCTGTCTGACTGACTGGTTGACTGACCTGACTGGCCTGACTTGACTGACTGACTCACTGCTAATACTATCAAATAATTGTTCTGAGGAGCCCTCATTCCTATCTATCCCATGGATCTTCGCTCTCTCCATCTGTATTTTTATCTCACACTCCCCCCCCCCCCCGCCTCCCCCCATTTTCCCTCCTTTTCCTCTCCCTCTCTGTACAACCCTATGGTGCTTGGGCAAACTGACCCACTTTCCCCCTCACACACTACTCTAATATCCTGTGTTGCTGTGGTGCAGTAATGGGCTTATATGTCTCTCCCATCAGACACTGGGCTTAATTCCATGGCAGTGTTACACTCATTCCTGTATGGAAAACTGTCATTGCTCTGTATTCAGAATGACTGTGTCTGTTGGGTCATACTATGTAACTGTCTCTGAGTCTCTCTGTAACCAATGGTCTTGCTTACTTGTCATTCACAGTAGTAATGTCCCTTTTCTGTCTATGGCTCACAGGTTGTAAGGGTTTAGACTGGATCTTGTTAGTGAGTGGAGGATTGTATGTAACATGGCATGCTGTTAACAGTGACAGTGATTTCAAACCTGCCTAGTAACAAACAGCCAGCAACAACGTCACGTCTTTGCCTTCATTTGAACCACTAGGCCTAAAGCGTGGTTACCGGGGTATTTTAACGAGCCATAGGAAAACAGAAAAGACCAAATACTTGTTTTAATGGTTGTGTTCATCTGCGTGTGTGTGGGTTTGTGAGTATAGTTCAATTCAGGCAATCTCTAGTGTTATGCCCTCTTCTCTCCAGCGTACCAGGAAGATTCACCTCAAGCTCATGCACATTGTCATGGCAACACTCTCTCCATACAGACAGTGCTGCAGATTCCGGACATAAGACATGTTGTGTGGTTGGTGACTTGTAAACAACACTGTTCGTAGTCTCGTGATCTTTCTGGCTAGAGCAAGTACTGTTCTAAAAGCTGCCTTGTCTTACGTCCTCTCAGCATGTTTCTAGGTGTGCATGCATCTGTGCCTGTCTGCATAACAGACGGAGTGATGATTTGAATTCTCCCGTGTATTTGTAAAAAGCCAGTGTAGCCCTGTAGTTACACAACATGTCATGAAGGCAAGAAGTTGGCTGGACTCATTTGATCCAGAAGCACTGAATTATTTTTGCCCTGAGTCTCACTGCACTGGCATGACAACTGCTTGCAACACAACACTGACCCAGTTTGAGCGGCCTCCTCTCTATTTCCTGTTACGTTTGAGAGCGATGGGACAGCTTAGTTGTGTTCCATTCTGATGCCTCTGTAACTACCCATCAACCACTCTGTCTTAGCCCCATTGCATGACATTTTAGTCATTCAGCAGACACTTATCCAGAGCGACTCACAGTAGTGAGTGCACACATTATGTATTTACACAAAGGTAGGCTTACACCTGTACTATACAGTCACAGTGTAGTTTATACCCATGTAACCAACCTTTTGCCTCTCTCTTTGTCTCTTCCCCAATCTCAAGCACTCACTTGTCCATGTCAGACATGGATGTTGTCAGTGTGTCCTTTATGTGTCTGTTTAGCAGGTTGTAATTGAGCACACAGCGTGGAGGCAGTGGGAGGGGGCAAGGCATTGTTGTGCATCATGCAGCAGTATGAAGGCTGTGGGACGCATATTTCACATTGGCACTAGCTTCTGTCCTGCATATTATCACATAAACCCACAAAGTGTCACAGAGTCATTTCTAAACATCTCTCTGTCTGTCTGTCTCTCTCCCTCTCTCGCTCTCTCTGTCTGTCTCTGTCTCTCTGTCTGTCTTGCTCTGGCTATCTGTCTGGCTTTCTGTCTGTCTCTGTCTCTCTCTTTCTCCCTCTCTTTGCCTCTCTCTCTCTCTCTCTCTCTCTCTTTCTCTCTCACACAAACACTCTCTGCATGTCTCTCTCTCTCTCTCTCTCTCTCTCTCTCTCTCTCAATCTGTTTATCTCTTTCCTCTTTCTTCATCTCTCTCCCTGTAACAAAAAGCTTCTCACTTATGTATCACATACTGATCCAAGATGGCATAGCAGTCCTTTGTCCTCGTCTTGTCGTGTCCCGTGTATATATATATTTACATCTTTTATATATTTTCTTTTCCAAAAACTCAACTTCAAAACACTTTCCTGCAACCCGCCTCACCAATTTAAAAAAAGAAAAAAGTATTACTTACCTCTAATCTGAAATCCACAATAGAAGCTAGCCTGAAGCTAACCAGAAACTAACCAGGAGCTAACCAGAAGCTAGCCAAAAGCTAGCCAGAAGCTAACCAGGAGCTAACCAGGAGCTAACCATAAGCTAGCCAAAAGCTAGCCAGAAGCTAGCCAGTTTACTGGCTAACGTTAGTACTTAGCTAACCACGGTTGATGGTCATCAGCTATCCTTTAGCTCGAAAAGCTATCGCCAGTTTTGTACAACGCGACTCAGACCAGAATATACCGGAGCTATTTTTCTCTCCATATCCCAGGATTTCAACCAAATGCTCTGAACATTTACACCTGGATCTCGCAGTTAGCTAGCTGCTACCCGTGGGACTATTGTCTTACGTCGGTCCCGGAGCAAACTTCAATTATCCTGGAGTTAGCCAGCTGAAGAGTTCCATCAACCACTCCTGGGCCATTATCACCTATCCGGACCTGTTTTACTGCCGATGCTGAGCCCCACCGGGCCTTCACGACTGGACTACCGACTTTATCTGCACGAGGGAGTTATCCAACTGGCTCCTCCGTCACGTCGTTACCTAAACGGCCATCTGCAGCCCGCTAATCGTTAGCTATCTTATCGGCTGCTATCAGAATAGGTCTCTCTGACTATTTTTCTTGGGTCACTATAACTATATCTATTTTGCCAATTGGATTGGCAAAATAGGAACCCCACTAACCTACTAACGGAAACGCACGAAGTGGCTAAAAACATCCTCCATCCTATGCTAGCTTGCTACCGATGGCCTGGCTAGCTGTCTGAATCGCCGTTACCCCAACCAACCTCACTACTAACTGGACCCTTATGATCATTTGACTAAGCATGCCTCTCCTTAATGTCAATATGCCTTGTCCATTGCTGTTCTGGTTAGTGTGTATTGGCTTATTTCACTGTAGAGCCTCTAGCCCTGCTCATAATATCTTATCCAACCTTTCAGTTCCACCACCCACACATGCGATGACATCACCAGGTTTCAATTATGTTTCTAGAGACAATATCTCTCTCATCATCACTCAATACCTAGGTTTACCTCCACTGTATTCACATCCTACCATACTTTTGTCTGTACATTATACCTTGAAGCTATTTTATCGCCCCCAGAAACCTCCTTTTACTCTCTGTTCCGGACGTTCTAAACGACCAATTCTCATAGCTTTTAGCCGTACCCTTATCCTACTCCTCTGTTCCTCTGGTGATATAGAGGTGAATCCAGGCCCTGCAGTGCCTAGCTCCACTCCTATTCCAGAGGCGCTCTCTTTTGATGACTTCTGTAACCGCAATAGCCTTGGTTTCATGCATGTTAACATGAGAAGCCTCCTCCCTAAGCTTGTTTTATTCACTGCTTTAGCACACTCTGCCAACCCGGATGTTCTAGCTGTGTCTGAATCCTGGTTTAGGAAGACCACCAAAAATTCTGAAATCTCCATTCCGAACTACAACATTTTCAGACAAGATAGAACGGCCAAAGGGGGCGGTGTTGCAATCTACTGCAGAGATAGCCTGCAGAGTTCTGTCCTATTATCCAGGTCTGTACCCAAACAATTTGAACTTCTACTTTTAAAAATCCACCTCTCTAAAAACAAGTCTCTCACTGTTGCCACATGCTATAGACCACCCTCTGCCCCCAGCTGTGCTCTGGACACCATATGCGAACTGATTGCCCCCCATCTATCTTCAGAGCTTGTGCTGCTAGGCAACCTAAACTGGAACATGCTTAACACCCCAGCCATCCTACAATCTAAGCTTGATGCCCTCAATCTCACACAAATTATCAATGAACCTACCAGGTACCACCCCAAAGCCGTAAACACGGGCACCCTCATAGATATCATCCTAACCAACTTGCCCTCTAAATACACCTCTGCTGTCTTCAACCAAGATCTCAGCAATCACTGCCTCATTGCCTGCATCCGTAATGGGTCAGCGGTCAAACGACCTCCACTCATCACTGTCAAACGCTCACTGAAACACTTCAGCGAGCAGGCCTTTCTAATCGACCTGGCGGGAGTATCCTGGAAGGACATTGACCTCATCCCCTCAGTAGAGGATGCCTGTTTTTTTTTTTTAAATGCCTTCCTCACCATCTTATATAAGCATGCCCCATTCAAGAAATGTAGAACCAGGAACAGGTATAGCCCCTCGTTCTCTCCAGACCTGACTGCCCTTAACCAACACAAGAACATCTTATGGCGTTCTGCATTAGCATCAAACAGCCCCCGTGATATGCAACTTTTCAGGGAAGCCAGAAACCAATACACACAGGCAGTTAGAAAAGCCAAGGCTAGCTTTTTCAAGCAGAAATTTGCTTCCTGCAACACTAACTCAAAAAAGTTCTGGGACACTGTAAAGTTCTTGGAGAATAAGAACACCTCCTCCCAGCTGCCCATTGCACTGAGGCTAGGAAACACTGTCACTACCGATAAATACACTATCATTGAGAATTTCAATAAGCATTTTTCTACAGCTGGCTATACTTTCCACCTGGCTACCCCTACCCTGGTAAACAGCACTGCACCCCCCACAGTAACTTGCCCAAGCCTTCCCCATTTCTCCTCTCCCAAATCCAGTCAGCTGATGCAGTCTATCACAGTGCCATCCGTTTTGTCACCAAAGCCCCATATACTACCCACCACTGCGACCTGTACGCTCTCGTTGGCTGGCCCTCGCTTCAAACCCACTGGCTCCAGGTCATCTACAAGACCCTGCTAGGTAAAGTCCCCCTTATCTCACCTCGCTGGTCACCATAGCAGCACCCACCTGCAACACGCGCTCCAGCAGGTATATCTCTCTGGTCACCCCCAAAACCAATTCTTACTTTGGCCGCCTCGCCTTCCAGTTCTCTGCTGCCAATGACTGGAACGGACTGCAAAAATCTCTGAAACTGGAAACACTTATCCCCCTCACTAGCTTTAAGCACCAGCTGTCAGAGCAGCTCACAGATTACTGCACCTGTACATAGCCCATCTATAATTTAGCCCAAACAACTACCTCTCCCCCTACTGTATTTATTTATTTTGCTCCTTTGCACCCCCATTATTTCTCTCTCTACTTTGCACATTCTTCCACTGCAAATCTACCATTCCAGTGTATATATATATATATATATATATATATATATATATATATATATATTTTTTTAAACTTGCTATATTTTATTTACTTCGCCACCATGGCCTTTTTTGCCTTTACCTCCCTTATCTCACCTCATTTGCTCACATTGTATATAGACTCATTTTTCTACTGTATTATTGACTGTATGTTTGTTTTACTCCATGTGTAACTCTGTGTTGTTGTACGTGTCGAACTGCTTTGCTTTATCTTGGCCAGGTCGCAGTTGTAAATGAGAACTTGTTCTCAACTTGCCTACCTGGTTAAATAAAGGTGAAATAAAAAAATAACAAATAAAAATGTCACGTCAGTATCTATGGCCCTCTAGATTGGTTCAACACCACAGCTTTATACAGTGAGGCTATGGAATAAATATTTTTTTATAGAACACTTCCCACAGTAAGACCCTCTCTTAACAGAGACTGTGTTTGATAAGTAGCCCTTTGGCTTTACACTCCTGGCTTTGGGTTTTCCCTATCTGTAATAACAGAAAGTGTGCTCTGCTCATCTTGAGCTATGAACATACAATGCACACAGCACATCAATACTTCATTTGCACAGTAGCCTATACCTTTCCCTTTCCAGCATTCATTCAAAACAAATGTGTTTCTCTGTGCATGATTTTCAGACAGCTTGCAGTTTCCCACCCACCCTTCCCCACCGACACAGAAACATTCCACACATTCATTTTCATGACTGGCTGAGTCACACTGAAGACTGCACCATTCCCTCAGAAGTTCCACGCAGCGACAGCTTAATGTATGGAGGTTTGAGCAGACGGCACTGTATTACAGTGCAGAGACAGAGGAAAGGGACCCCTGACTTGGACTATGTTTAAGTCTTCACTGAGCCGCAGTGGGGCTTGGCAGGGCAGGGCCAGCAGGAAGGGGAAACCTGGCTGTATTATTTTTGTCTGAATCTCTTTGTCTGGGGAGATGATGTGTGTAACGTTGGTTTCCTACTGTCAGGGAAGATGATATCGTTGCTGGTGTTTGTGAAGATTGTGATAATAAAGATAAGAACAATGTGAAAAATCGTACTCTTCCTTGTTTACACGTGAAATATAGGGATGTCAACACTCTTGCAGATCTAACCATGTCTTAACTGTTGTAGAGACCAAGCACAGTAAAACAATAAGAAAAATATGAAGGATTTAGTGACATAGTGCCTATATTTTGTGTTTGGTAATAACAAACATGTTTTGTTGGTGATGGTAAACCTGCTTGTGTTCCCCTGGTGGTCAAATCAAATTGTATTTGTCACATGTGCCGAATACAACAGGTGTAGTAGACCTTACAGTGAAATGCTTACTTTACAAGCCCTTAACCAACAATGCAGTTCAAGAAACACAGTTAAGAAAAAAATGTCAAAATAATATAAAGTGAAAAACGAGGCTACAAGGTGTACTGGTACCGAGTCAATGTGTGGGGTACAGGTTAGGCAAGGAAATGTGTAAAGTGACTATGCATAGATAATAAACAGCGAGTAGCTGTAAGAAGTTGTTAAGGAACCTTTTGGTCGTAGACTCTGCCCTCCAGTACCGCTTGCCTTGCAGTAGCAGAGAGAACAGTCTAGGACTTGGGTGACTGGAGTCTTTGACAATTATTTGGGCCTTCGTCTGACACCGCCTGGTATAGAGGTCCTGGATGTCAGGAAGCTTGGCCCCAGTGAGGTCTGGCACCGACCTTATGATTATAGGGCCCAGAGTTTTCCCTGATGAAGGGACCTGACCAGGAAAACCTCAGGGCCCTACTCATGAAGCATAAGGAGAACATTAAGAAAACACCAGTGTAATGCTATGGTTGTTGCACACATCAAACCCACACTGCAGATGCACAGAATGATATACAACACAGTGGTCATGCTAAGTGACTGTGGTCATGCTAAGTGACTGTGGTGAACATGCATCAGATTGGTCTGTATCGAAACTCTTTTTCTGTTTTGATAAGTATGTCTCTGTGTGCTGTGAGTACAGTCCTTGTCCTAATCTAATGAGAATATGTCTTTCTTTTCTCTCTTTTCCATGTCGTCACTGCATCTGCTCCCTCTGTGTTTCTCAAAACAAGGTAAGATCAACTTCATCTCCTTTTTTACCTGCCAATTTATACTACCAATCTGTATCCTACCGATCTGTAATCTATCTATCTGTCAAGCTATATCAAACCACATAAAATCTCTCTCTCTCTCTCTCTCTCTCTCTCTCTCTCTCTCTCACACACAAGCACTTACACACACACACACACACACACACACACACACACACACTTGTGTATGCACTTAGTCCAATGTAACCTTGAAGAGGATCATGTTCAACACACATGTAGCATAGGTAAAGGGACAGATCAGCATTGTTCATCATATGTCACAGCCAGTTATACAGATTTTTGACGTTGTATTATTTATGATTCCAATGCTTGCCATTGAAATATCTCAGTGATAACAAAGGGTAAAATAACATTCCCATGAGCTGTGTATGAAAAATATCTAAATACATCTATAATGAATATGTTGGTACTTGTATTGGTCACATCTCTTCCTTTGGGTGAATCGCACACATTTATAATTGCTGCAATCATTATTTTCATGGACCTTAGAAAAGGGCTTTACATCTTGTTGACTTATTCATCTATTGAGGCCCAACTCATGAATGATAAAGGAGTGCCTGGTCACATGACAAACAGCAGAATGAAATGCAGACTTTTATACACAGTTTCTCGAACAAAGCGGTTTCAGTGCATTTCGGTGACTGTTCTACCTCTTGAAATGCTACCCAGGTTTTTATCTGAGGAAATGTCTGTTCACATAGCTCCTGTTTCCCTTTCTAGTGAAGGGAAACAAGCACCCATTGTTTATGCCATTCTCGTGCTGCCTATTGTCTGCCGCATGCACCAGAGTGAGCTCTCCGCCTGTGTGGCGCTGTCCACCCGCGTGGTGCTGAAATGGTCCTCTCTGTGCAGCGCGCGTGGTCTCCTCTGCTTTTCAGGGATTGGATAATCTCTTGCTGCACAAGTGGGCCATACTGTGCCACTGATCATCGTGATGAAATACGACTGTATTTATATATTGTCGACCTGGCCCATATTATATAACACTGTGATATGATTATAAGCATGATTCATGATTAAACCTTTATTTTCATCTAACGCTGTAATAGGTCGTTATCAATAAAACGTCACAATATGGTGCAGAGCGTTCGATTTGACTGGTGGGGGAACGGAGACCTCCAGCTCCTCTAAAACTATTGACAACTACGTGCCGTTTGCAAGTGATTGTTAAATCAACTATTTGGTTTTAATATCATCACGTCTTGAAGTGCCTAGTCAGACCTACACATTTCAGATTATTCTCTTTCATCGAAGTTATGCAGCAGGTAACTGTATGCTTTTCATGATCAGTAAAAAATCTATTGATTATGTATTTCCAGACACATGGAAAGAGCTTGAAATCGGCAAGTCCTCTTCCTGGTAAAGTTGTCAGTCGGACTACTGTCATCACCACTATAGATGGCAAGAAAACATAGCCATCTAGTTTATCCACTGAAAGTTCGCCAACTTGTCCATCATTCAATATAACCTGCCATGTCTGTAAGCAGTAATCACGATGAAACACTTAGAAACAACATTGAACAGAAGATAATGTTAGCTAACTTCGCTGGGCAGGCCCTACGTTGGTTGGAGAACGAGCTGCATTAGGTTTACATTAGGTCTACATCTTTACGCCAATGTACACCGTTTATATTTGTAGCTTGCAAAGTACACATGATCAGCTAACAGTACATTGGTAAATGCGCCCTTCTGCTGCTTGACAGGTAGAGCCCACAAAGGATTGGAAATGAACCTAAACCACTCGTACTTGTCAGGTACAGGTCACTTTTGTTCTATATCACTAAAATATCCACTTAATGGTGGCCAATATTGAGAGATATCCTGAGGCTACGCTCACTTATCTGAAATTACATGATCAATTGATTTTTACTGATCATGAAAAGCATGTATTTACTGCTGTATAAATCTGATGATCGAGCTAAATGTGCTCAATCAAGGAATAAAAAAAGAATTGGGCACATTCTGACTAGGCACTTCAAGAGGTGATGATATTACAACCAAACAGTTAACATTTATTTAACAATCACTTGAAAACGGAAGGCAGTTGTCAATGGTTTTAGCGGAGCTGGGGATCTCCATGGTGGCAAATCGAACGCTCTGCACCTTATTGTGTGACGTTTTATTGACGACGACCTATTAGAGCACCCTCGGTTGCTAGGGATATTTAGTTAATCTATGCCCCACGGTTGTCGCCTGCTGTCGATAAAAATCAGTGTGGGCGAATTGCTATTGTGGCGGTCAGACATATAGACCTAGCCTAAAGGCTTCCTCGGTCAGTTACACAGCAAATTAGTAAAATAATAAAATATGTAGGCTACTATGTAAATACACGCTACTAAACCGTGTGTACGTGCGTGTGTGCGTACGTGTGAACGTGTACGTGTGCGTCAAACCTCTATTCCCTTTTACTTTCGCCTCTCGCGATCCTTTCACTCCCAGCCCGTTACTCCCCCTTCTGCTCGTGCTGAGCATGCTACTGTGATTAGAGATGTGTGTGTGAGAGGGGATGAGAGAGACTGGCTCCCTGCTCCTCATGACAGACTATGAGAACACCACTAGGCTGTGCTTCCCTCTCATTGCCACATGACGGCAGAAAGAGTACAGTAAACGGAGGGCTTGAAGTGATACAGTGCTTTTATGATTATTGGGTAATAATAATAAGAATAGGCTATAGGCTAATATTAGCATTTTTGGGGGGCGCTATTTATTTATTTATTTATTTAGTGAATTACCACGTTTATTTTGTACAGTAGCATATTTACTACTTTTCAATCAAAGTAAAATGTGACACCTGTAAATAAATACTGAGTATCTGTTTCTGTATTTTAAGCATTCTACTCGTAGTGAAGGAATAGACTGCACCTTTAAGATACTCTACGTTTGTGATTGGTTATATCAAGAGGGTTCTCTGCACCAATACTGAGCTGAGCCAGACAAAGGGATCTACTCCCTCCCCTCAGACTCAGCATTACATCCCGTAGCCTACAATGCTCAGATCTGGGGGCTACACTTGAACTGAATGGAAACAAAAGAAGGTCTGCTTGCATTTTTGGGAAATGTGTATTCAAGACGAATAACTTCAGTTTTTATATTTTGTGATGGTGAGGATTTACTGTGAAAAGGAGGTTCGATGGAACAAAGGACAATGAGGATTCGAGGCCATTTGAGGTGGCAAGTGTTATGGATTTATCCATTTGTTCTCCTGTGGAATACAATAGAGGCGCAGATTGCATACACTATACCTGAGGAGTTAAAGGAAGGTTCTGTTGTTGGAAATATAGCCAAGGACCTGGGTTTGGGAATATCTGAGATATTTGACCGTAAACTGAGGATAGCTTCTGATGCTGGTAAGCAGTATTTCAGTGTGGATTTGGGAAAGGGTGAGCTGGTTGTCAATGAAAGGATAGACAGAGAATATTTATGTGGAGAGAATGTCCCTTGTTTGTTACCGCTGGAGGTTATAGTTGAAAATCCTTTACAGCTGCACCGCATGGAAATCGAAATACAGGATATAAATGATAATTCTCCAGGTTTTCTTACAAATGAACGCATTTTGAAAATAGCTGAGGTGATTAATCCAGGTGCAAAATTCCCATTGGAAAGTGCACATGATCCTGACGTAGACGCAAATTCATTACGGTCCTATAGTATCAGTGATAATGACCATTTCCTGTTGAACATGAAGACCCAGGGAGGGCAAAAAATTCCCGAACTTGTGCTGAAGACTTCACTGGACAGAGAGAAGCAGGCCGTTCACAAGCTCGTGCTCACCGCTGTAGACGGAGGGACTCCTGCACGATCTGGTACTTCTGAAATCACCGTCATAGTTCTTGATGTTAATGATAATGAGCCCCAGTTTGAGAGACCTTTTTATGAAATAGCTGTAGCTGAGAATAGACCCGTTGGCAATCAGATAGTAAATGTAAAAGCATCAGATTCTGACGAAGGACTAAATGGAGAGATCGAGTATTTCTTTGCAGACCAGACCCCAGATAGTATAAGGACATTACTTAATGTTGACTCAAATACTGGCGAAATAACTATCAAAGGACAGCTTGATTATGAACAGACGAATTTGCATACGTTTGATATTGTGGCAAAAGATAAAGGCAGTCCACAGATGGAGGGGCACTGTAGTGTAAAGATCAATATTGCTGATGTTAATGATAATGCCCCTCAAATTATTATAACCTCACTGACCAGTCCAATACCGGAGAATTCAGCCCCTGGGATGGTTATTGCATTGATTAGCTCGAAAGACTTAGACGGTGGTGAGAATGGCAAAGTAAAGTTAAACATGTCCCGGGGTTCCCCGTTCACTCTGAAGCCCTCTGTTTCCAACCATTATGCACTGGTGACCAACGGTCCATTAGACCGAGAGACGTTCTCGAAGTATGATGTTGTCATTAACGCGGTTGATTCAGGGTCCCCACCTTTATCTACAAAGAAAACCGTTACCGTGAAAATCCTAGATGTCAATGACAATCCTCCAGTGTTTTCCCAGACATCCTATAGTGTTTATGTGAAAGAAAACGGAACCCCGGGATCTATAATGAGCTCAGTGTCCGCATCTGATACAGACATTGGTGAGAATGCAAAGATCTCCTATTCTATATTAGACTCTAAAGTACAAGACGTGTCTGTCTCCTCCTATATTTACATAAACTCAGATAACGGCAGCATCTTCAGCATGCACTCGTTTGACTATGAGAAACTGAAGGTGTTTCAGATACAGGTCCAGGCAAAGGACAACGGCTCTCCGTCTTTGAGCAGCAACGTCACGGTTCATGTTTTTATCCTGGACCAGAACGACAATGCACCCGCTGTTATTTACCCTTCCGCTGTCATGGGCTCTGTCTCCCATCAGAAGATGCCCCGGTCCGCTAAAGCAGGCCACCTGACCACTAAGATATCGGCAGTGGACGCAGACTCGGGCCATAACGCCTGGATTTCCTATAGGCTGGTGGAGGCCACAGACTCGTCTCTGTTCAGTGTGAATCTTTACACAGGGGAGGTGAGGACTAAACGCGCTGTTTCAGAGCAGGATGACTCCTCTCAGAGGCTGCTTATAGAGATACAGGACAATGGGGAACCGGTCCAGTCCGCCACAATCACAGTCAACATAGTGTTAGAGGACGGGCTCCATGAGCCCATCTCGGACTTCCGTCAGAAAACAGCCGAGCCCAGCAAGAGAAACAGTAAAATCACATTTTATTTGATCATCTCTCTGGCCTCAGTGTCCGTTTTGTCTTTGTTGACTTTTCTCATCTTAGTGGTGAAATGCGTTAGAAACAGCAGGAGCAGCTCGAGTTGCTGTATCAGACGGGCTGACTCTGACGGATACAAGAATCCCAACAGAAACCTGCAGCTCCAGCTCAACACTGACGGCCCTATTAAGTATGTGGAGGTCCTGGGAGGGGACATGTTGTCTCAGAGCCAGTCCTTCAGATCGTGTCTCTCTCCAGTGTCCGAGTTCAGTGATTTCACCCTCGTTAAGCCCAGCAGCACCACAGACTTTAAGGAGATGATAAACGTGCTTGATGCGTCTTTACCGGACAGCGCGTGGACATTCGAGAGCCAACAGGTGAGCGCAGTTACTTTATAATGTGTTTTTTTTAATCACCGGATTATATCGTTGTTCATTTATGACTGTATCTCCTGGCCCTTGGTTTTACCACTTCTACTCATTTCAATTCTATATACTTTTGGTGTGTAGGCTATTCATTTTTCATGATATGGAGTCATGAAATGACATTCTTCTACACTTTGGCCTTTATATATTAATTGGTTTGTTTATTGTACATGAAGGTAAACCATAAAGGCCAATGCAGTAACAGACACCAATTTTGAGGAGTGAATGGACACATCACTACATCACTACTGCTCATAACAGCACTGTTTCTTTAACTGCCAGTGCTGAGATACTCGCCATGATAATTCATTGGAGTTTTGTGAACCAATCATGTGCTGAACTGTACAAAGAGATCGAGTCCCTCCCCCAGCCTCAGCACCATAACCCCAGCCTCGTCGAGAACCAGGCTTTTTTTTTTAGGTATGGCTACCCGAGACTACCATAATCCTTACAATGCACAGAGCTGAGAGAGACAGAGCTGCGCTCATTTTGAGAGATAGGACCGACATATAAAACTGTGTTTAATTCTATAGGAATAATAGGTTTTATTTGGTAGGATTATCTTGAAATGTATTACAAACCAAGACCTTTACGAAGTCCAAGGGATCATCATTCATGGAAATGCGGATTCTAATGAAGATGGTATTTCTATGGCGGGGGCTTCTGCTTTCCTCCCTTCTGTGGAATACAATAGAAGCGCAGACGCGCTACACTATCCCGGAGGAGCTGAGTGTGGGATCCGTTATTGGGAATATAGCAATGGATCTGGGTTTGAAAGTGTCTGAGATTTCCGATCGTAAACTGAGGATAGCCTCGGAGGGCGATAAGCAGTATTTCAGCGTGGATTTGGGAAGAGGTGACCTCATTGTTAGTGAGAGAATAGACAGGGAGAATCTGTGTGGACGAAATCCCAATTGTCTGTTACCTTTGGAGGCTTTAATTGAAAACCCACTACAGCTGTATCGTGTTGAAATCGAAATACAGGATATAAATGACAATTCCCCAGTATTCCAAAACAATCTAAATGTTTTAAATATTGCGGAGTCTAGAATTCCAGGTGTAAGATTTCGTTTGGAATCAGCACAAGACCCCGACGTTGGCTCCAATTCCTTACGCTCATATACACTAAGTAAAAATGAACATTTTGTGTTAGACATAAAAACAAAGAAGGATGGGTCAAAAGTCCCAGAATTGGTTTTAGAAAAGGTATTGGACAGAGAAAAACAGTCCGTACAGAGCCTGCTTCTAACCGCCGTGGATGGTGGGAATCCTGCTAGATCAGGCACAGCAGAAATTACTATTCGAGTTCTAGACAATAACGACAATGCACCTGTGTTTGAAGAAAGCACATATGACATTCAAGTGGTTGAAAACACATTACCAGGAACGGTCGTCGTCACTGTTAAAGCAGTCGATCTTGATGATGGGTCCAACAGTGAGATCGTTTACTCATTTGGACCACACACATCAGAGTCACTACAGGACCTTATAACTGTAGATCCGCAAACCGGTGAAATAATAGTTCATGGAAATATAGATTATGAAAAGGGAAATTCGTTTAAATTTGATGTTCTCGCAACAGACAAGGGCACCCCACCAATGCAGGGCGTATGTAGTATTAATGTAGAAGTTATTGATTTAAACGACAATTCCCCAGCTCTCATTTTAAAATCGCAGCCTAGCCCGGTAAGGGAAGACACGCCTATTGGAACGGTTGTTGCTTTGATTAGTGCCAAGGACATAGACTCTGGAGATAATGGTGAGGTAAGTCTGAATATGGCGTTAGGCTTACCTTTTTCATTAAAACCATCCATTTCTAATAACTACGCTTTGGTTACTGATTCCAGTTTCGATCGGGAGAAAAAAACGGAGTATACTGTCGAAATTATAGCTTCTGACCACGGGAAACCGTCTCTTACCTCTAGAAAAACTATCACGGTTCGTGTTTTAGATGTCAATGACAACTCGCCAGTGTTTTCCCAGCCGTTCTATACTGTGTATGTTAAAGAAAATGGCATCCCGGGATCTTTACTGAGCTCAGTGTCCGCTTCTGATACAGACATGGGTGAGAATGCGAAGATCTCCTATTCTATATTAGACTCTAAAGTACAAGACGTGTCTGTCTCCTCCTATATTTACATAAACTCAGATAACGGCAGCATCTTCAGCATGCACTCGTTTGACTATGAGAAACTGAAGGTGTTTCAGATACAGGTCCAGGCAAAGGACCACGGCTCTCCGTCTTTGAGCAGCAACGTCACGGTTCATGTTTTTATCCTGGACCAGAACGACAATGCACCCGCTGTTATTTACCCTTCCGCTGTCATGGGCTCTGTCTCCCATCAGAAGATGCCCCGGTCCGCTAAAGCAGGCCACCTGACCACTAAGATATCGGCAGTGGACGCAGACTCGGGCCATAACGCTTGGATTTCCTATAGGCTAGTGGAGGCCACAGACTCGTCTCTGTTCAGTGTGAATCTTTACACGGGGGAGGTGAGGACTAAACGCGCTGTTTCAGAGCAGGATGACTCCTCTCAGAGGCTGCTTATAGAGATACAGGACAATGGGGAACCGGTCCAGTCCGCCACAGTCACAGTCAACATAGTGTTAGAGGACGGGATCCACGAGCCCATCTCGGACTTCCGTCAGAAAACAGCCGAGCCCAGCAAGAGAAACAGTAAAATCACCTTTTATTTGATCATCTCTCTGGCCTCAGTGTCCGTTTTGTCTTTGTTGACTTTTCTCATCTTAGTGGTGAATTGCGTTAGGAACAGTAGGAGCAGCTCGAGTTGCTGTATCAGACGGGCTGACTCTGACGGATACAAGAATCCCAACAGAAACCTGCAGCTCCAGCTCAACACTGACGGCCCTATTAAGTATGTGGAGGTCCTGGGAGGGGACATGTTGTCTCAGAGCCAGTCCTTCAGATCGTGTCTCTCTCCAGTGTCCGAGTTCAGTGATTTCACCCTCGTTAAGCCCAGCAGCACCACTGACTTTAAGGACATGATAAACGTACTTGATGCATCTTTACCGGACAGCGCGTGGACGTTCGAGAGCCAACAGGTGAGAGTATGTTTTATTACCACCGGATTTAATTGTTGTTCATTTATGACTGTATCTCCTGGAACTGGGTTTTACCACTTCTATTCATTCGATTCTATATAATTTGGGTGTTTTTCTTCTTCTGTTTATATGAGTTTTCAGCTATAGATACTTTATCGGTATTTTTTCAATATAACGCATCCGCTGATGTTGCACTTTCGCATTTGCGGTGAGAGCGGTGTTAGTCAAACCATTAGACATCCTGAAAATCGGGCTTCACATAAAATCATCTGTAGCGTCCGAACGGGTTGTCCTACATACGATTGTGACCCCTCTATGGAAAGGTGAGACCCATATGCGTATTGGGACTCGTCTGAAGTCGGTGCAGCAGATACATTACAGTTGAAGTCGGAAGTTTACATACACTTAGGTTGGAGTCATTAAAACTCGTTTTCAACCACTCCACAAATTTCTTGCTAACAAACTATACTTTTGACAAGTCGGTTAGGACATCTACTTTGTGCATGACACAAGTAATTTTTCTAACAATTGTTTACAGACAGATTATTTCACTTATAATTCACTGTATCACAATTCCAGTGGGTCAGAAGTTTACATACACTAAGTTAACTGTGCCTTTAAACAGCTTGGAAAATTCCAGAAAATGATGTCATGGCTTTAGAAGCTTCTGATGGGCTAATTGACATAATTTGAGTCAATTGGAGGTGTACCTGTGGATGTATTTCAATGCCTACCTTCAATCTCAGTGCCTCTTTGCTTGACATCATGGAAAAATCTAAAGAAATCAGCCAAGACCTCAGAAAAAAATTGTAGACATCCACAAGTCTGGTTCATCCTTGGGAGCCATTTCCAACACCTGAAGGTACCACGTTCATCTGTACAAACAATAGTACGCAAGTATAAACACCATGGGACCACGCAGCCATCATTCTGCTCAGGAAGGAGACACGTTCTGTCTCCTAGATATGAACGAACTTTGGTGCGAAAAATGCAAATGAATCCCAGAACAACAGCAAAGGATCTTGTGAAGATGCTGGAGGAAACACGTACAAAAGTATCTATATCCACAGTAAAATGAGAACTATATTGACATAACCTGAAAAGCTGCTCAGCAAGGAAGAAGCCACTCCTCCTAAACCACCATAAAAAACAAGACTACGGTTTGCAACTGCACATGGGGACAAAGATCGTACTTTTTGGAGAAATGTCCTCTGGTCTGATGAATAAAAAATAGAACTGTTTGGCCATAATGACCATCGTTATGTTTGGAGGAAAAAGGGGGAGGCTTGCAAGCCAAAGAACACCATCCCAACTGTGAAGCACGTGGATGGCAGCATCGTGTTGTGGGGGTGCTTTGCTGCAGGAGGGACTGGTGCATTCCACAAAATAGATAGCATCATGAGGCAGGAAAATTATGTGGATATATTGAAGCAACATCTCAAGACATCAGTCAGGAAGTTAAAGCTTGGTCCCAAATGGGTATTCCAAATGGACAATGACCCCAAGCATGCTTCCAAAGTTGTGGCTAAGCCCTGTCCTCAACCCTATTGAAAATGTGTGGGTAGAACTGAAAAGGCATGTGCTAGCAAGTAGGCTTACAAACCTGACTCAGTTACACCAGCTCTGTCAGGATGAATGGGTCAAAATTCACCCAACTTATTGTGGGAAGCTTGTGGAAGGCTACCCGAAACGTTTGACCCAAGTTAAACAATTTAAAGGCAATGCTACCAAATACTAATTGAGTGTATGTAAACCTCTGACCCACTGGGAATGTGATGAAAGAAATACAATCTGAAATAAATCATTCTCTCTACTATTATTCTAATGTTTCACATTCTTAAAATAAAGTGGTGATTCCAACTGACCTAAAACAGGGAATTTTTACTTGGATTAAATGTCAGGAATTGTGAAAAACCGAGTTCAAATGTAGTTGGCTAAGGTGTATGTAAACTTCCGACTTCAACTGTACGTCTGTAGTCCAAACATTTTGGGCAACACACTAATATGACCCATCTGTGGAAAGGTGAGACTCTCACTAACACGTTCATGTCAGTTCTTTTGCTCGCCCTCAGGCCTCACAAGACTCCGCTGAAGTACCAGTTGAATAGAAATATATATTTAGATTGTTCAGAGCCGAAAATAAGTAGTTAAATACATGTTTTCCGATCTTTCTTATTTCTCTCAGATATAGAACAGACACTTCAGAACAAACTACCTTTTGATTTTTTGTTCCATGTAGTGAATCTGTAATTCAATGTGTTTGTAATGGGCTAATAGCAGTAAGGCCATATTCAAATGTTAATCATGTATGTATGTATGTATGTATGTATGTATGTATGTATGTATGTATGTATGTATGTATGTATGTATGTATGTATGTATGTATGTATGTATGTATGTATGTATGTATGTATGTATGTATGTATGTATGCATGTATGTATGTGTATATTTTTTTGTTTTATAATTCAAGGGGCCTTACAATTGAAAATCAAACAGCTAAATGACCTTCTTAAAACAATTCCATATAGTTTAAACTCCCCCGGATTAGACAGGGCATAGTCTGTATAGGGTTAAACTGACAGATATTTATGGGGATTCTTGTATATTGCTAATTAGATTTATGCTGGGATGCAAAAAACAACTCTAGGTTAAAGAATAGCTGCAAGCGCTGTCCACAAACAAGGTGCTGAAATAGCTCTGGATTAGTTAGCGAGTCATGGAACACTTGCTCCTGTTGTTCTGTCTGTGTTATTTGTAGTTCATACAGGGCATTCGGAAAGTATTCAGACCCCTGGAATTTTAGCACATTTTGTTACGTTACAGCCTTATTATAAAATGGCTTAATTTAAAGAAAAATCCTCATCATTCTATTCACAATACCCCATAATGACAAAGAGAAAACAGGTTTTTAGAAATGTTTGCACATTTATATAAAAAAAAAACAGAAATACCTTATTTACATAAGTATTCAGACCCTTTGCTATGAGACTCGAAATTGAGCTCAGGTGCGTCCTGTTCCCATTGATCATCCTTGATCATCCTGTGGTAAATTCAATTGATTGGACATGATTTGGGAGGCACACACCTGTCTATATAACGTCACACAGTTGACAGTGCATGTCGAAGCATAAACCAAGCCATGAGGTCGAAGGAATTGTCCGTAGAGGTCCAAGACATGATTGTGTCGAGGTACAGATATGGGGAAGGTTACCAAAACGTTTCTGTAGCATTGAAGGTCCCCAAGAACATAGTGGCCTCCATCATTCTTGAATGGAAGAAGTTTGAAACCACCAAGACTCTTCCTAGAGCTGGCTTCCCGGCTAAACTGAGCAATCGGGGGAGAAGGGCCTTAGTCAGGGAGGACTGAGCTCCAGAGTTCCTCTGTGGAGATGGGAGAATCTTTTCAGAAGGACAACCATCTCTGCAGCACTCCACCAATCAGGTCTTTATGGTAGAGTGGCCAGATGGAAGCCACTTCTCAGTAAAAGGTACAAGACAGCCCACTTGGAGTTTGCCAAAAGGCACCTAAAGGACTTTCAGACCATGAGAAACAAGATTCTCTGGCCTGATGAAACCAAGATTGAACTCTTTGGCCTGAATGCCAAGCGTCACATCAGGAGGAAAACTGGCAACATCCCTACGGTAAATCATGGTGGAGGCAGCATCATGCCTTGGGGATTTTTTTCATCGGCAGGGACTAGGAGACTAGTCAGGATTGAGAGAAAGATGAACAGAGCAAACTACAAAGACATCCTTGATGAAAACCTGCTCCAGAGCACTCAGGACCTCAGACTGGGGCGAAGGTTCACCTTCCAACAGGACAAAGAACCTAAGCACACAGCAAAGATAACACAGAAGTGGCTTCTGGACAAGTCTCTGAATGACCTTTAGTGACCCAGCCAAATTCCGGACTTGAACCAGATTGAACATCTCTGGAGAGACCTGAAAATAGCTGTGCGGCAATGCTCCCCATCCAACCTGACAGAGCTTGAGAGGATCTACAGAGAAGAATGGGAGAAACTCCCCAAATACAGGTGTGCCAAGGTTGTAGCGTCATACCCAAGAAGACTTGAGGCTGTAATCGCTGCCAAAGGTGCTTCAACAAATTACGGAGTAAAGGGTCTGAATACTTATGTAAATGTAATATGTTTATATATTTATTTTTTTACCTTTTCAAAAATGTCTAAACTTGTTTTTGCTTTTTTCATCATGGGGTATTATGTGTCGATTGATGAGGGGGGAAAGCAATGAAATCCATTTTAGAATATGGCTGTAAAGTAACAAAATGTGGAAAAAGTCAAGCGGTCTGTATACTTTCTGGAATGCACTATACAGGCTATTCATTTTTCAATATATTAATTCATGAAATGGCTTTCTTCTACACTTTGGCAAGCGTTTATGTAGGCTATTTATTTGTTTGTTTATTGTACATGAAGGTAAACCATAAAGGCCAATGCAGTAACAGACACCAATTTTGAGGAGTGAATGGACACATCACTACATCACTACTGCTCATAACAGCACTGTTTCTTTAACTGCCTGTGCTGAGATACTCGCCATGATAATTCATTGGAGTTCTGTGAACCAATCATGTGCTGAACTGTACAAAGAGATCTAGTCCCTCCCCCAGCCTCAGCACTATAAGCCCAGCCTCGTCAAGAACCCTGCTTTTGTTTTTTTAGGTATGGCTACTGGAGTCTACCATTCTACAATGCATAGAGCTGGGAGAGACAGAGCCGCGCTCATATTGAGAGATAGGACTAATATTTAAAACGGTGTTCAGTTCTGTATGAATAATATATTTTACTAACTGGGATTATATTGCAATGTATTACAAACCAAGACCTTTACGAAGTCCAAGGTATCATCATTCATGGAAATGCGGATTCTAATGAAGATAAAGGTTTTCCTATGGCTTCTGCTTTTCTTCCTCATGGGGTATACAATAGAAGCGCAGACGCGCTACACCATCCCCGAGGAGCTCAACGTGGGATCCGTTGTTGGGAATATAGCTAACGATCTGGGTTTGAATTTATCTGAGATTTCCGATCGTAAACTTAGAATAGCTTCCGAGGGTGGTAAGCAGTATTTCAGTGTGGATTTGGGAAAAGGCGAGCTTATTGTTAATGAGAGGATTGACAGAGAAAGTCTTTGTGGAGGAAATGCCAATTGCCTGTTGCCTTTAGAGGCTATTATAGAAAACCCACTACAGCTGTATCGTGTTGAGATCGAAATTCAGGACATAAATGACAATTTACCTGTTTTTCAAAGCAATAGAAATGTTTTAAATATTGCGGAGCACACACTACCAGGCGCAAGATTTCGTTTAGAATCAGCACAAGACCCCGATGTTGGCTCCAATTCTTTACGCACGTATACACTTAGTAAAAATGAACATTTTGTGCTAGATATTAAAACAAATAAAGATGGGTCAAAAGTATCCGAATTGATTTTAGAAAAGGTATTGGACAGAGAAAAACAGTCCGTACAGAGCCTGCTTCTAACCGCCGTGGATGGTGGGAATCCTGCTAGATCAGGCACAGCAGAAATTATTATTCGGGTACAAGACATAAACGACAATGCACCCATCTTTGAGGAAAGTGGATATGATATCCAAGTGGTTGAAAATACACGTCCAGGAACGGTCGTTGTCACTGTAAAAGCAGTCGACCGTGATGATGGAGTCAATTGTGAGATCGTGTACTCATTTGGACCACACACCTCAGAGTCCCTACAGAACCTTTTAACTGTTGATCCCCAAACTGGCGAAATAAAGGTTAAGGGAGAGATAGATTATGAAGTGAGAAATTCGTTTAAAATGGATGTTCTTGCCACAGACAAAGGCATTCCACCAATGCAAGGCCTATGTACTATTAATGTTGAAATTATGGATTTGAATGACAATTCCCCAGAGATCATTTTAAAGTCTCAGCCTAGTCCTGTTAGTGAAGACGCGCCCGTTGGAACAGTTATAGCTTTGATAAGTGCCAAGGACGTAGACTCTGGAGATAATGGCAAAGTCAACTTGAATATAGCGCCTGGCTTACCATTTAAATTAAAACCATCTGTATCTAACAACTATGCTTTGGTTACGGACACCAGTTTGGATAGAGAAAAAAATCCAGACTACACTATCGAAATTAAAGCTTCTGACTCCGGAACACCGTCTCTCAACTCCAGAAAAACAATTAATGTTCGTATTCTGGATGTCAATGACAACCCTCCAGTTTTCTCCCAACCTTCTTACACTGTTTACGTCAGAGAGAACAATGCTGCGGGATCAATAATGTGGTCAGTGTCCGCTTCAGATCCAGATATCGGAGAAAACGCCAAGATCTCCTATTCTATATTAGACTCTAAAGTACAAGACGTGTCTGTCTCCTCCTATATTTACATAAACTCAGATAACGGCAGCATCTACAGCATGCACTCGTTTGACTATGAGAAACTGAAGGTGTTTCAGATACAGGTCCAGGCAAAGGACCACGGCTCTCCGTCTTTGAGCAGCAACGTCACGGTTCATGTTTTTATCCTGGATCAGAACGACAATGCACCCGCTGTTATTTACCCATCCGCTGTCATGGGCTCTGTCTCCCATCAGAAGATGCCCCGGTCCGCTAAAGCAGGCCACCTGACCACTAAGATATCGGCAGTGGACGCAGACTCGGGCCATAACGCCTGGATTTCCTATAGGCTGGTGGAGGCCACAGACTCGTCTCTGTTCAGTGTGAATCTTTACACAGGGGAGGTGAGGACTAAACGCGCTGTTTCAGAGCAGGATGACTCCTCTCAGAGGCTGCTTATAGAGATACAGGACAATGGGGAACCGGTCCAGTCCGCCACAGTCACAGTCAACATCGTGTTAGAGGACGGGATCCACGAGCCCATCTCGGACTTCCGTCAGAAAACAGCCGAGCCCAGCAAGAGAAACAGTAAAATCACCTTTTATTTGATCATCTCTCTGGCCTCTGTGTCCGTTTTGTCTTTGTTGACTTTTCTCATCTTAGTGGTGAAGTGCGTTAGAAACAGTAGGAGCAGCTCGAGTTGCTGTATCAGACGGGCTGACTCTGACGGATACAAGAATCCCAACAGAAACCTGCAGCTCCAGCTCAACACTGACGGCCCTATTAAGTATGTGGAGGTCCTGGGAGGGGACATGTTGTCTCAGAGCCAGTCCTTCAGATCGTGTCTCTCTCCAGTGTCCGAGTTCAGTGATTTCACCCTCGTTAAGCCCAGCAGCACCACTGACTTTCAGGACATGATAAACGTGCTTGATGCATCTTTACCTGACAGTGCGTGGACGTTCGAGAGCCAACAGGTGAGCATATTGTTTGAATTGGTAATTGAAATGGATCTTATTAAACTTGGTATTGTTAGCATATGTTTATATGTCCTGCAATGCATAATACCGCTTGGTTTCGTAAATACTTTTCCTGTAATCTGCAATGAAAATACAAATATTTTCATTAGGAACTTAATTCTTTAAGTTATTTTTCAGTTATTTTGCTTTCATTTACACTTTCACGTTAATTCAAGCATTAATTGAACTTTCCACGTCTTGAATCGTTTTGTGCTGTGCTGTCTAAGGTCAGTGGTCAACCTGGTCTCACAGCATTTCGTATTATTCTGTATGTAAATCCGAGACACTCCTATTTGTATGGTATGTTACCTTTCCTATGGTACGTACTAATTTGTGAATGTACATCACTCATTTCGCATGGAATGTTACAATTTTGAAAAACTTTCGAGGTTTAGTTTAGAAGTTAGGTTAAAGGGTTAGGGGAAGGGGACGGCTTAGCTAATATGTTTAGGAGTTGCAAAGTAGCTAAAAAGTAGTAAGTAGTTTAAAAGTTGTAAAAAGTAATTAGTTAAAATGCTGAAGTTGTCCATGATGAGAGTTGATCTCGCAAACCTTTGGGTTGCTAGATGTTTGCGTTATATACCCAACCATCCACTCGACCAACCACCCTACTTTTGCTTTTGCCTTAAGTAACATCTGTCTTATGTAACTATACCAAATGTAACATGCACTATATAGACAGAAGTATGTGGACACACCTTCAAATGAGTGGATTTGGCTATTTCAGCCACACCCATTGATGACAGGTGTATAAAATCGAGCACACTGCCATGCAATCTCCATAGACAAACATTGTCAGTATAAAATCCTTAGTGAAGAGCTCAGTAAACTTTCAACATAGCACAGTCATAGGATGCCACCTTTCCAACAACTCCGTCTGTGAAATGTCTGCCTTGCTATAGCTACCCCGGGCAACTGTAAGTACTGTTATTGTGAAGTGGAACACATCTCGGAGCAACAACGGCTCAGCCACGAAGTGGTAGGCCACACAAGCTCACAGAACTGGACCGCTGAGTGCTGAAGCGCATAGCACATAAAAATCATCTGTTCTCGGTTGCAACACTCACTACCGAGTTTCAAACTGCCTCTGCAAGCAACATCAGGACAAGAACTGTTCCACGGGAGCTTCATGAAATTGGTTTCCATGGCCGATCAGCTGCACACAAGCATAAGATCACCATGAACAATGTCAAGCTTCTGCTGGTTCTCTGGAGTGATGAATCACACTTCAACATCTTGCTGTCCGACAGAAGCAGAGTTTGGCTGATGCCAGGAGAACGCTACCTGCCCCAATACATTGTGCCAACTGTAAAGTTGGGTGGAAGAGGACAACGGGTCTGGGGATGTTTTTCATGGTTCGGGCAAGGCCCCTTAGTTCCAGTAAAGAGAAATCTTAACGCTACAGCATGCAATGACATTCTAGACGATTCTGTGCTTTCAATTTTGTGGCAACAGTTTGGGGAAGGCCTTTTCCTATTTAAGCATGACAATAACCCCGTGCACAAAGTGAGGTCCATACAGAAATGGTATGTAGAGATCGGCATGGAAGAACTTGACTGACCTGCACAGAGCCCTGACAACCCCATCGAACACCTTTGGGATGAATTGGAACACTGACTGTGAGCCAGGCTTTATCACCCAACATCAGTGCCCGACCTCACTAATGCTCTTGTGGCTGAATGGAAGCAAGTCCCCGCAGCAAAGTTCCAACATGTAGTGGAAAGCCTTCCCAGAAAAGTGGAGGCTGTTATATCAGCAAAGGGGTACCAACTCCTTATTAATGCCCATAAAATGAGTTGTTCGACGAGCAGGTGTCCATATACTTTTGGTCATTTACTTTATCATACCAATTTGAGCGTCACAAATGTATGTTTACTATGTTACGTCTATTCTGAGAACAAGCTTCAGTGATTCCGTTTGGTGCTGTCCACTACCTTCAGTATCCAAAAGTTACCACAGCCACAACATCAAAATGGCTCTATTGTAAAAATTCATGAAAACAAACATAAGCTTTTTGGTCTTAATTTAAGGTTATGGTTACGCATAAAGTTTGCAGTGTGGTAAAGGTTAGGGTTAGGTTTAAGAAGGTAAATTGTAGAAATGGGCAAGGTTTATGACTTTGTGGGTATGGTAACTAGTGACGACCACTACCGTGCTGCTGAAAGTGAAAACAAATGTATGCGTTCTTCCTGCACATTGATTCTGACTCAACGGCATACCTTATTTATGTTGTTATATGATTTTGTGCTATTTTAAAACAGTGTTTTTCAGCAATATGATATAGGCCTACATGCAAATGATCTGTAGCCAAGAATTTCTTACGTGTTCTTCTGAAAGTATTGCTTCTCCAAAATACACTAATATAACTCATACATTGCCTAAAAAATATCACAGCCAAATACTAATTCAGTGAGATTTATGGATCAAAATGAAAGGTTCCACATGTGCATCTTGTAACAGTCAATTTGTGAAACCCTAAACTGTCCTACATCTACAATGTTACTCTTCCAGTTTAATCACAGTTTGACCACATATCCAGTTTAATCACATATCCTTCCCATTGATAAATGCATGTTTTAGGACATAAAAAAAGATTCAGTTCAAATTATTATCCTATAACTTGTATGCCCCACTAAAATACAAAGTAATCAAGCCAGATCATATTTATCTCTATGCCTGCCTATGACACTAACTCTCTGCCTATATCTTTGGCTGCTCTGTTACTTTAACTCAGAGCTGCTCCTAATAGTAATCTATTGGAGCTCTGTAAACCAATCATGTGCTGAACTGTACAAAGAGATCTATGCCCTCCCCCTGCCACAGCACCATATCCCTTGCCATGAACAGAGCTGGGAGAGACATAGCTGGGCTCACATCGATGTACAAGTATTGGATTTAGCCGTTAATTTAAGAAATTGCTGGGTATTTGGTAATTGCATTGCATTATTTTGCGATGTGTGACGAGTCAAGTGCTTTATATATTGCACGCTATTTGTGGAGATGTGGACGCTAGTCAAGATTAAGATTTTTCCATGCCTGGCACTATGGATGTTCTTTCTCTTGTGGAATACAATAGAGGCGCAGACTCGATACACCGTTCCCGAGGAACTGGACGTGGGCTCTGTTGTTGGAAATATAGCTAAGGACTTGGGCTTTGACATCTCTAAAATCTCTGATCGCAAACTGAGGATAGCCCCCGGGGCTGGTAAGCAATATTTCGCTGTGGATTTGGGAAAGGGTGAGCTCATTGTAAATGAACGGATAGACAGAGAGATTCTGTGCGGACAAAGCGCGAGTTGTTTGTTACCTCTGCAGGTTATCATTGAGGATCCACTTCAGTTTTATCGAGTTGAGGTGGAAATACTGGATATAAATGACAATTCTCCACGTTTCAAGTCAGAAGAAAACACACTTAATGTGGCGGAATCAACTCTACCAGGGGCAAGAATTCCGTTGGAAACGGCACAGGACCCTGATGTTGGAGCGAATATGCTGCGCTCTTATACCTTGAATAAAAACGACTTCTTCAAGTTGAATGTTAAGAATAGCAGAGACGGAACAAAGATTCCTGAACTTGTTCTGGAAAATGCCGTTGACAGAGAGAAGCAGTCTGTCCACCATCTCATTCTTACGGCATTTGATGGAGGTTCTCCTGCTAGATTGGGAATAGCGAAATTTACAGTTATCGTTTTGGATATCAATGACAACGCACCAAGTTTTGAGCAAGACTTGTATGAGATCCATCTTAGTGAAAATACCAATCCTGGAACGTTAGTGTTGACTGTAAAAGCTGACGATTTAGACGAGGGCTCTAACAGTGCGATAGTTTATTCATTCGGGTCACAAACACCAGATGACGTGCAAAAACGTTTTGCTATCGACCAAGAGACAGGAGAAATAACATTGTCACACGAGTTAGATTACGAAATTGGTCCCTCATACAAATTCGATGTATGTGCGAGAGACAAAGGCACGCCATCGATGGAGGGGCACAGCGATGTTCAGGTGACGGTTATAGATGTTAATGACAACTCACCCGAGATAACCATCACCTCCTCACCCAAACCCATTAGAGAGAATGCCCCAGTAGGTACCATGGTAGCACTAATTAGTGCAAAGGATTTGGACTCGGGAGAAAATGGTCAAGTTTCCCTTCGTATGTCTTCAGATTACCCTTTCAAATTAAATCCCTCATTTGCAGATCATTATGCACTAGTAACACATTCAACATTAGACCGGGAGAAATACCCCGAATACCGTATTGAGCTTGAAGCATCGGACTCAGGGTCGCCAGCTTTGACCTCCATTCAAATTATAACAGTGGATATTTTAGATGTTAATGACAACCCTCCAGTTTTCTCCCAACCTTCTTACACTGTTTACGTCAGAGAGAACAATGCTGCTGGATCAATAATGTGGTCAGTTTCCGCTTCAGATCCAGATATCGGAGAAAACGCCAAGATCTCCTATTCTATATTAGACTCTAAAGTACAAGACGTGTCTGTCTCCTCCTATATTTACATAAACTCAGATAACGGCAGCATCTTCAGCATGCACTCGTTTGACTATGAGAAACTGAAGGTGTTTCAGATACAGGTCCAGGCAAAGGACCACGGCTCTCCGTCTTTGAGCAGCAACGTCACGGTTCATGTTTTTATCCTGGACCAGAACGACAATGCACCCGCTGTTATTTACCCTTCCGCTGTCATGGGCTCTGTCTCCCATCAGAAGATGCCCCGGTCCGCTAAAGCAGGCCACCTGACCACTAAGATATCGGCAGTGGATGCAGACTCGGGCCATAACGCCTGGATTTCCTATAGGCTGGTGGAGGCCACAGACTCGTCTCTGTTCAGTGTGAATCTTTACACAGGGGAGGTGAGGACTAAACGCGCTGTTTCGGAGCAGGATGACTCCTCTCAGAGGCTGCTTATAGAGATACAAGACAATGGGGAACCGGTCCAGTCCGCCACAGTCACAGTCAACATCGTGTTAGAGGACGGGCTCCACGAGCCCATCTCGGACTTCCGCCAGAAAACAGCCGAGCCCAGCAAGAGAAACAGTAAAATCACCTTTTATTTGATCATCTCTCTGGCCTCAGTGTCCGTTTTGTCTTTGTTGACTTTTCTCATCTTAGTGGTGAAATGCGTTAGGAACAGTAGGAGCAGCTCGAGTTGCTGTATCAGACGGGCTGACTCTGACGGATACAAGAATCCCAACAGAAACCTGCAGCTCCAGCTCAACACTGACGGCCCTATTAAGTATGTGGAGGTCCTGGGAGGGGACATGTTGTCTCAGAGCCAGTCCTTCAGATCGTGTCTCTCTCCAGTGTCCGAGTTCAGTGATTTCACCCTCGTTAAGCCCAGCAGCACCACTGACTTTCAGGACATGATAAACGTGCTTGATGCATCTTTACCTGACAGTGCATGGACGTTCGAGAGCCAACAGGTGAGCACATTGTTTGAATTGGTAATTGAAGATAAACGTGCTATTGTTTCCATAGATATATTCGCCTTACAATGCATAATATGGCTGTTTACCGTATATTTCATTTCCGCGCTGTCCATTGCAGTGGTGCTGAAAGTGAAAAGGAACGACTGATATTTTTTGGCATATTTTTACTGTCTAGATTGTTGCTTGGATTCGTAAATACTTTTCTTGTACTCTGCAACGAAAAGAAAATGAATAGCATCAGGGGTTTTGTTTAATATTTTTCTTCTTTCCGTTATTTTACTTCCATTGACACTTTTCACGTGAGGTTTCTAGCATTCATTTGAACTTTTCATTTTTTGAATCTTTTTTTTTTTTGCTTCGCTGTCTAACCTCATTGGTTCAGTTTGCCACTGTCCTCTACCCTGGGTTTTCACTAGTTACCACATCTACAAAGTCAAAATGATTAGACGCTATTGTAAAGATTCATGAAAACAAAAATGATCTGTTTGGTCTTAATTTAAGTTTAAAGTTATGCGTAAGGTTAGCAGTGTGGTTAGATTTTAAAGCACATGTTAAGTAGAGAAATAGGCGCGGTTTATAACTTTTGTGGCTGTGGTAACTAGTGACGGCCACTACGGTGGTGCTGAAAGTGAAAACAAACCTACGTATTCTTCCTGCACATTAATTCTGACTCAAAGGCATACCTTATTTATGTTGTATATGAACTGGAAGACATTTGCTATAGCATTGTTTTGCTATTTTAGAACAGTGTTTTTCAGCAATTTGCTGTAGGCCTACATGCAATTTATGTGTAGACTAAATTTCGCTATAATTTCTCATGTTTTCTTTTCTATGTATTATTCATCCATAGTTCAAATACACTAAGATAACTCATACATTGCCTAAACAATGTAGCTTAGCCAAATACTAATGCAGTGGGATATATTCATAAAAATGAAAGGTTCCACGTGTGCATCTTGTAACAGTCAATTCATTGAATCCCTGAACTGTCCTACATCTACAGTGTTACAATCATCCAGTCTGCTGTAAACAAGCTCTCACAGTCTCACGTCAGAATTAGATGTTCATCCATGTTTCTCAAACGTTACATTTCAAAGTTGATCCAAACGTTTTTAAGGTTACGTTTAGGAATTAACACCCGAATTTGTATGTTTAGGCGGGATAGGCTTAAAACAATTATCCCAAAAAAAACGTTATATTGCTGGATTTGAACATGCAACCTTTTGCACCTGGCCTGCGCGAGGCACATGCTGACGCTTACTCCTATCCACCATTCCCGTCCACAACAGAAACCTACTTGAAGGTAACAGCACTCATCGTTGCCTCTAGTGGCTGGTTTCCACGTCATCTCCCGATGTCCTCAGACATGGATGGACGTCTAAATCTGACTTGTATCACAGGTGACGTGGCTGGATTCATCACAGTTTGATCACATAGCCAGTTTTATCACATATCCCATTTGATAATGACATGTTTTATAACATAACAAGCACGGTGGCATTCAGTTGAAATAATTGGCCTGTGATTTGTATGGCACACTAATATACAAAGTAATCAAGCCAGTTCATCTTTATCTCTATGCCGGCCTATTACATTCATTCTCAGCCAATGTTCCCTCTAATATTTTTGGGCACCGAGCAAATTTCAGGTCAGCTGAGCGCAAACTATAACGTTGTAAAAAATTATGTGCAACTTCCTGCATGCGTTTACTGTGAACACTGAGGCTGTACCCACATTAAGTTACCGTTTTAACAGTAGGCCTACATTCCAGTAGACTTTTGGGAAAAAAACATGCAGGGCTTGACATTAACCTTTTTATCCACTTGTCCTTCAGACAAGGAGGTGACTGAAAATGCTGTTGTGTTGTTTGGAATAAACCACTTAACAAAATAAAAATTAATTTATTATTCCCCCATTATTACAGAGAATATGAAAAAGTATGCTACCTTCTGCCTATTGGCTATTCAAGCCTGTCTCGAACACAGCACTTCCCCTTTAAGACAAAAAAAACTCTTGACCTGACTTGCTTTTCAAAGATGTCTCGAAATGCACAGGTTTTGTAACCTTGTAGGAAGCAATCACTCTCCTATTGCTGACTACACATGATCTATAACTGGGTTAATAACTCACTATCAAAGGATATGAACAAAATGTGCACATGCAGCTCTTGCTTTGATCTCAAGACAAGTGCATCTACTCACGTCCACTCATGCTGTAAACACAGTCCAGTTAAATATAAATGGCACAGATCCATATATGGCAATGATCTGTCTGCATATAGACCTACTGCAGCTCTGATTGGTTATGCTGTACCGGCCTGTGTAGAGTACGGGCTGAGTCCTGTATTTGTATTTACTATGGATTCCCATTAGTTCCTACCAAGGCAGCAGCTACTTTTCCTGGGGTCCAGCAAAATTAAGGCAGTTTATACAATTGTAAAAACATTACAATACATTCACAGATTTCACAACACACTGTGTGCCCTCAAGCCCCTGCTCCACCACTACCGCATATCTACAGTACAAAATCCATGTGTGCATGTGTGTATAGTGTGTATGTTATTGTGTATGAGTGTGTGTGTGTGCATGTGTCTGTGCCTATGTCTGTGTTGCTTCACAGTCTCCGCTGTTCCATAAGGTGTATTTTTATCTGTTTTTTAAATCAAATTTTACTGCTTGCATCGGTTACTGGATGTGGAGTTCCACGTAGTCATGGCTCTATGTAGTACTGTGCACCTCCCAGTCTGTTCTGGACTTGGGGACTGTGAAGAGACCTCTGGTGGCATGTCTTGTGGTGTATGCATGGGTGTCCGAGCTGCGTCCAGTAGTTCAAACAGACAGCTCGGTGCATTCGACATGTCAACACCTCTCATAAATACAGCTTGTGATTAAGTCAATCTCTCCTCCACTTTGAGCCAAAGGAGATTGACATGCATATTATTAATATTAGCTCTCTGTGTACATCCAAGAGCCAGCCGTGCTGCCCTGTTCTGAGCCAATTTCAATTTTCCTAAGTCCCCTTTTGTGGCACCTGACCACACGGCTGAACAGTAGTCCAGGTGCGACAAAACTAGGACCTGTAGGACCTGCGTTGTTGATAGTCCTGTGTTCTGCCTTCAACAATCTCTGTCATAGTTCGTTTTCTTTCAGGATGTTGCATTGAAAGTGGCTAATATTGCTTTGACTCAATCACAATTGTCACAGTAAAGGGAAACGTTGATAGTTTTAACTAACAGGGAAAACAATAGAAAGTTCAATCTTGTGCTTCTCTCCATGGGATGATATTACCTCAGCGCTCTGCGTGGCTGTCCCGGGGGAGCTGCGCAGCAGTCTCTGGGCTACGGCCCCTGCTCGCAGTTTAGAGGGAACATTGCCTCAGCCTATATCTTTGGCTCCACTGTCACTTTAACTCAGAGCTGCTCCTAATAGTAATCTATTGGAGCTCTGTAAACCAATCATGTGCCGAACTGTACAAAGAGATCTAGTCCCTCCCCAGCCTGAACACCATATCCCCTACAATGAACAGAGCTGGGAGAGACATAGCTGGGCTCACATCGATGTACATGTATTGGTTTTAGCCGTTCATTTAAGCAATTACTGGGTATTTGGTAATTGCATTGCATTCTCTTATGATGTGTGACGGATCAAGTGCTTTATCTATTGCACGCTATTTGTGGAGATGTGGACGATAGTCAAGATAAAGATGTTGCCATGGCTGGTGCTGTGGATGTTTTTTGTCTTGTGGAATACAATAGAGGCGCAGACTCGATACACCATTCCCGAGGAACTGGACGTGGGCTCTGTTGTTGGAAATATAGCTAAGGACTTAGGCTTTGACATCGCTAAAATCTCTGATCGCAAACTGAGGATAGCCCCCGGGGCTGGTAAGCAATATTTCGCTGTGGATTTAGGAAAGGGTGAGCTCATTGTAAATGAACGGATAGACAGAGAGAGTCTGTGCGGACAAAGCGCGAGTTGTTTGTTACCACTACAGGTTATCATTGAGGATCCACTTCAGTTTTATCGGGTTGAGGTGGAAATACTGGATATAAATGACAACTCTCCACTTTTCATGTCAGGCGAGAACACTATAAAAGTGCCCGAATCAACTCTACTTGGTGTTCGGTTTCGTTTGGAAACAGCGCAGGACCATGACGTCGGGATAAATTATTTGCGCTCATATTCTCTGAATAAAAATGACTTCTTTGCTTTGAACGTTAAAAACAATAAAGACGGCACAAAGGTTGCCGAGCTTGTTCTGGAAAAGACTGTAGACCGAGAACAGCAGCCGGTGCACAATCTAATTCTTACTGCGGTTGATGGAGGTACTCCGGCAAGATCTGGAACCACGCATGTTACTGTGATGGTGATAGATATAAACGACAATGCGCCTAGCTTTGACCAAGACTTGTATGAAATCCAACTGAGTGAAAATGCAGTACCCGGGACATTAGTATTGACAGTTAGAGCCAACGACTTGGATGAAGGCCCAAACAGTAAAATAGAGTATTCATTCGAATCGCATACAGCAGAGTCCATTCAAAAGCTATTTGTAATCAATGAAGACACAGGAGCTATTACTTTATCCGACGCATTAGATTACGAAAAAAGTCATTCATATAAATTTGATGTATGCGCTAGAGACAAAGGCACGCCATCTATGGAGGGACACGGTGGTGTCCAGGTAACTATTGTAGATGTTAATGATAACTCACCTGAGATAACCATCACCTCCTCGCCCAAACCCATTAGAGAGGATGCCCCAGTAGGTACCATGGTAGCACTAATTAGTGCAAATGATTTAGACTCTGGGGACAATGGCAAGGTCTCCCTTCGTATGTCTTCAGATTACCCTTTCAAATTAAATCCCTCATTTGCAGATCATTACGCACTAGTGACTGGTGCATCTTTAGATCGGGAGAAATATCCTGAATACCGTATTGAGCTTGAAGCAACCGATTCCGGGTCCCCACATTTGACCTCGAATAAAATAATAACAGTTAATATTTTAGATGTTAATGACAACCCTCCAGTTTTCTCCCAACCTTCTTACACTGTTTACGTCAGAGAGAACAATGCTGCTGGATCAATAATGTGTTCAGTGTCCGCTTCCGATCCAGATATCGGAGAAAACGCCAAGATCTCCTATTCTATATTAGACTCTAAAGTACAAGACGTGTCTGTCTCCTCCTATACTTACATAAACTCAGATAACGGCAGCATCTACAGCATGCACTCGTTTGACTATGAGAAACTGAAGGTGTTTCAGATACAGGTCCAGGCAAAGGACCACGGCTCTCCGTCTTTGAGCAGCAACGTCACGGTTCATGTTTTTATCCTGGACCAGAACGACAATGCACCCGCTGTTATTTACCCTTCCGCTGTCATGGGCTCTGTCTCCCATCAGAAGATGCCCCGGTCCGCTAAAGCAGGCCACCTGACCACTAAGATATCGGCAGTGGACGCAGACTCGGGCCATAACGCCTGGATTTCCTATAGGCTAGTGGAGGCCACAGACTCGTCTCTGTTCAGTGTGAATCTTTACACAGGGGAGGTGAGGACAAAACGCGCTGTTTCAGAGCAGGATGACTCCTCTCAGAGGCTGCTTATAGAGATACAGGACAATGGGGAACCGGTCCAGTCCGCTACAGTCACAGTCAACATACTGTTAGAGGACGGGCTCCACGAGCCCATCTCGGACTTCCGCCAGAAAACAGCCGAGCCCAGCAAGAGAAACAGTAAAATCACCTTTTATTTGATCATCTCTCTGGCCTCAGTGTCCGTTTTGTCTTTGTTGACTTTTCTCATCTTAGTGGTGAAATGCGTTAGGAACAGTAGGAGCAGCTCGAGTTGCTGTATCAGACGGGCTGACTCTGACGGATACAAGAATCCCAACAGAAACCTGCAGCTCCAGCTCAACACTGACGGCCCTATTAAGTATGTGGAGGTCCTGGGAGGGGACATGTTGTCTCAGAGCCAGTCCTTCAGGTCGTGTCTCTCTCCAGTGTCCGAGTTCAGTGATTTCACCCTCGTTAAGCCCAGCAGCACCACTGACTTTCAGGACATGATAAACGTACTTGATGCATCTTTACCGGACAGCGCGTGGACGTTCGAGAGCCAACAGGTGAGAGTATGTTTTTATTACCACCGGTTTATATCGTTCTTCATTTATGACTGTATCTCCTGGAACTGGGTTTTACCACTTCTATTCATTTCGATTCTATATAATTAGGTTGTTTTGCACTCAGTCTTCATGACAGCGTTTAAAGCTCGAATAATGTATAGATGTTTTGCATTGGATGCTTCTCAATCCAACACATCCGCTGATGCCGCACTTCCGCAAATGCGGTGAAAGGTGACAGAGGTAGAGCACTGTTGGTCAGACCATGAGACATCCCGAAAATCGGTCTTCTGTCAAAATCGTCTGTAGCCTCCAAACGGTTTGAGTACAAACTATTATCACCCCTCTATGGCAAGATGAGACTCCCACTGACTTTAAGGACATTATAAACGGGCTTGATGCATCTTTACCTGACAGTGCATGGACGTTCGAGAGCCAAGAGGTGAGCCATAGTAAAAACATTTAATTTGAGTGACATAATATCACTGGAAAGAATTATGAGTTGGAACGGCAAGGCTTCAATGTAATTTTTGCTCATCATAAATGTGAAGCATAATTTTAAGTGAAAATTACATAAACGATGCTTTCTTCACATCACACGGTCAGTTCCCTTCTTTCCCCGCGTGGTTGTGTTTTACACCAGGCCTGCATGCTATTTGCGCAGTCGAAGCTATCATTTTTGCTTTAGCCCATTTCTTCACTAGAACGTCACAAACACATAAATCCCACAGAGTTTTAAAGAACCTCAACATTTCATAGGTTCGTGGAAATTACGTATTTTTATGCTATTTGTGAATGCAAGTTTTATACTCAAATAAACAGAACAAGTATATCTGTGACATAAATGAGGATTAATTCATGAGCATGGATATGCTCCCAGGAACTGGTATATTTGTTCTCTTCCACGCGCGCAGAGAAGGGTTGTACATTTCAGCACCATGGACAGTGACACGCGCTCTCCACTGGCCCCGAAACCGTCCGCGTTCTGTTTTGTTGCTGCATCATGTCCCACACATCTACTGGACATGTGTACACTTTATGTCAATTTAACACGGTTTGCTTTGACCTCAGATAAAGGGCAATTACTTTTATCATCACTGTCATTATTTTCATAACAATTCGTGCAATGGGGAAAGCAGGTATTGTATATTACCTCGTGATTATATTTCCATTTCTTCATGCAATATGATCTGATGTGTTAGCAGGTTTACAACGCATACTCCCACAGCAGAAAGCTGGCTATGACTTTAAGAGCTACTCTGTTTTCAGTTGGTTTATATAGCGCTGCGCTGTGCACCAATAGCATGCTTAACTGTACAAAGAGATCTACTCCCTCCTCCAGCCACAACACAGTAGCCCATACAATGCACAGAGCTGGTGAGAGACGGAGCTCTGCTCAGCCATTCATTCACAATGGAATTAGATACTTGGTTAAAAAGGAGAGGTGATCAATAACAAATTCGTTGGAATATTTTATTTTAAGCATGTTTTCCACGTGTTATTATTTCGGGATATAGCAATATGAAGAAATTGATCTTGAAGGAGAGAACGTGCCTCGGTGATTGGAGAGGACTAATGCAATGGCTGTTGTGTTTCTGTTTGTCTTGGAATACAACAGGAGCCGAGATTCGTTATACAGTTCCAGAGGAACTGAGCTTGGGATCCGTGGTTGGAAATATAGCAAAAGATCTAGGTTTGGAAGTATCAGAGATTTCTTTTCGTGAAATGAGGATAGCGTCTGTGGCTGGTAAACAGTATTTCCGTGTGGATTTAGGTAAGGGCGAGCTAGTTGTCAGCGATAGAATTGACAGAGAAAGTCTGTGCGGACAAAGCGCCAGTTGCCTCTTGCCATTAGAAGTCATCATTGAGAACCCTCTGCAGCTTCACAGAGTGGAAGTTGACATCCGGGATATAAATGATAATGCTCCTCATTTTCAATCATCTGAGCGCACATTGAAAATAGCCGAATCCACTGCCCCAGGTATGCGATTTTCTTTGGAGAGCGCGCAGGATCCTGACGTTGGCGACAATTCTTTAAAATCCTACACTCTCAGCAAAAACGAACATTTCAGCTTGGAAATAAAGGATCAAGATAACGGAAGAAAAGTTCCGGAATTATATCTGGAGAAAGCTTTGGACCGAGAGAATAAGGCTCGACATCAGCTGTTGTTAACCGCCCTTGATGGTGGCTCTCCAGTTAGATCTGGGACCTCACAGATTATAATTATTGTCTTAGATAACAACGATAACAACCCCATATTCAAACATCCATTATGCAAAGTATCTCTAAACGAAAACACTCCACAGGGCACGTCGTTCCTAAAGGTCGAGGCAAACGATTTGGACGATGGCCCAAATGGAGAGATCGAATACTCTTTTGGTGACCATACTGCGCAGTCTGTAAAGGCTTTGTTTGAAATTGATCCAAAAACTGGGGAAATTTATTTGAAGGGTACGCTGGATTACGAGAGCACTCCCTCGTACCGAATCGAAATTATTGCTAAAGACAAAGGCATGCCTGAGATGGAAGGACAGTGCAACGTTCAGATTGATGTCATAGATGTCAATGATAACTCTCCCCAAATTAGCCTCACATCTAAACCAAGCCCAGTGCGCGAGAACGCACCCAAAGGGACTGTAGTGGCTTTGATTAGTGCACGGGACCCTGACTCTGGAGACAATGGAAAGGTGACACTACAAATCCAACCAAGCTATCCTTTTACATTGGAACCTTCCATCTCCAGTCATTACGCACTAGTCACCAATGGTGTTCTGGACCGTGAGACGTTCCCAGAGTATAGCATAGAGATAACGGCTACTGATGCGGGCTCCCCTCCTCTCACCAGCAAGAAAACCATCCCAGTCCGTATTCTGGATGTGAATGACAATCCACCTAGGTTTCCAGACACTGCGTACACTGTGTACGTCAATGAGAATAACACACCTGGTTATATTATATGCTCCGTGTCCGCATTGGATATGGATATTGGAGAAAACGCCAAGATCTCCTATTCTATATTAGACTCTAAAGTACAAGACGTGTCTGTCTCCTCCTATACTTACATAAACTCAGATAACGGCAGCATCTACAGCATGCACTCGTTTGACTATGAGAAACTGAAGGTGTTTCAGATACAGGTCCAGGCAAAGGACCACGGCTCTCCGTCCTTGAGCAGCAACGTCACGGTTCATGTTTTTATCCTGGACCAGAACGACAATGCACCCGCTGTTATTTACCCTTCGGTGGTCATGGGCTCTGTCTCCCATCAGAAGATGCCCCGGTCCGCTAAAGCAGGCCACCTGACCACTAAGATATCGGCAGTGGACGCAGACTCGGGCCATAACGCCTGGATTTCCTATAGGCTGGTGGAGGCCACAGACTCGTCTCTGTTCAGTGTGAATCTTTACACAGGGGAGGTGAGGACTAAACGCGCTGTTTCAGAGCAGGATGACTCCTCTCAGAGGCTGCTTATAGAGATACAAGACAATGGGGAACCGGTCCAGTCCGCCACAGTCACAGTCAACATCGTGTTAGAGGACGGGCTCCACGAGCCCATCTCGGACTTCCGTCAGAAAACAGCCGAGCCCAGCAAGAGAAACAGTAAAATCACCTTTTATTTGATCATCTCTCTGGCCTCAGTGTCCGTTTTGTCTTTGTTGACTTTTCTCATCTTAGTGGTGAAATGCGTTAGGAACAGTAGGAGCAGCTCGAGTTGCTGTATCAGACGGGCTGACTCTGACGGATACAAGAATCCCAACAGAAACCTGCAGCTCCAGCTCAACACTGACGGCCCTATTAAGTATGTGGAGGTCCTGGGAGGGGACATGTTGTCTCAGAGCCAGTCCTTCAGATCGTGTCTCTCTCCAGTGTCCGAGTTCAGTGATTTCACCCTCGTTAAGCCCAGCAGCACCACTGACTTTCAGGACATGATAAACGTGCTTGATGCATCTTTACCTGACAGTGCGTGGACGTTCGAGAGCCAACAGGTGAGCATAGACTGACTATGGTGATTGACATTCAGTCAGCACTAAACCCTCATGTGCATAATAGGAACTTTGACAGTGCTGTATTGTTTATTAGCGAATGAATGTGGTACATAAATGCATGTAATTCAAAGTATCAAGCATTTTATTCTAAAAGTGTGCGTTTGCGATGGTATTGGCCTACAAGTGCTTTAAATATTTATTAAATTACTCAGTTGACCGGCCATATGACAACTCAGTTACTTTCGTGGCAATTGTGTTATGATACATGCATTGTTTCAGTTTCTTTTCGTGAAGGCTCAAATACCGATTTGCCAGATGTAGCTAAGCTTTTGCATGTTTTTCTCCCCAGAAGTCCAGGAGAAAAAGGAAGACACTGTTGTATTGTATTATCATTATCTCCCTCATCTTTTCTTTTTTATTTGGCCCTCTTCTTCCTGTATTCCTTTACGGAAGTAACATGTGTTACTCTTCAAATCAGAACCAGTCTTTTATTGTTAGTGTGTGAGCATGTGAGTGTGTTCGTGTGTGCGTTCGCCTGCACGCGCGCTTATAGCAGATGTGACACAATGAATAGGACCCCTTGTATTGTACTACTATTGGAGAGTTGCCTGTCTTTGTTTGGAGACCCAGGCACCTCTGAAAAAAAGTTTCCTTTCAGTAGCTATAGGAACTTTGCGCGTCAAGGCAGTCGGTGTTAGCTACTCCTCACTTATTTATTTTGCAATATGATATTTTAAAGTTATTGAAGCTCTAGCAGACATATTTTTTTAACCTGTGTGGTTCAGAATAAAGTAGGATATTTTCCTGACATGAGGAGTTGAACAATGGGAGTTTTGGACACAAGGAGAAAGGCCGCGGGAAGGCCTCTGTTCTGTCTGTTTCTCTCAGCATTATACAGAGCATCATTTTCCGCTGAACTTTCTTATTCCGTACTAGAGGAATTAAAACCGGGGGCTTTTGTCGGGGACATAGCGAAGGCCTTGGGCCTCAACATACCAATGCTTGTAAACAGAAATCCACGAATTATGTCGGAGTCTAATGCCAAGTATTTTGACGTGAATGCGAGTGGAGTTTTAGTTGTCAGACAAACCATGGATAGAGAAAGTCTTTGTGGATTAACTTTGGCATGTTCCCTTACTGTTCAACTTGTTCTTCAGAACCCTCTGGAATTACACCGTGTTGTTGTGGAGATAGTGGATGTAAATGACAATTCCCCTCAGTTTCCATCAGGAAATATTTATCTTGAAGTGTCTGAGGCGGCCGCCCCGGGCACTAGGTTTGGTTTGGACAGCGCGCAAGATTTATACGTAGACATAAACTCATTACGCACATTCATTCTCAGTCCTAACGACTGTTTCATATTGAAACTTGAATCAAAAAGTGATGGCAGCAAATTCCCCGAGTTATTATTGGACAAACCGTTAGACAGGGAAAAGCAGGCGGTGTTTCACCTGCTGCTTACGACTGCAGACGGCAGACAGCCACAAAAATCAGGGACTACCTCTGTTGTTATTGATATACTAGATGTCAATGATAATGCCCCGGTATTTGACCAACCATTTAAAACGGTTAGTTTGTTTGAAAATTCTCCACAGGGCACTTTAGTGACTCAACTCAATGCATCGGATGCTGATTATGGTCATAATGGAAAGATATCTTACCTCTTTAGTAAGTACACCTCAGAAACAGTGCTGAAACTTTTCACATTGGATACCAAAAGTGGAGAAATCCGAGTGAAAGGGGAGGTTGATTATGAAATGTCGGACATTTATGATATCACTGTGCAAGCCAGGGATAGAGGGACCCCTGCCATGGAGTGCTCCTGCCACATTCAAATCAAAATAATAGACGTGAACGACAACAGCCCGAAGATCATCATAAACTCACTATCTAAAATGGTCCAGGAGGATGTGGAATCAGGCACTGTTATAGCTCTGATAAGTATCAGGGACATGGACGCTGGTAGAAACGGGGAGGTTAACGTCCACATCCCCCATGGGCTGCCATTTAGGTTGATGTCCCCCTTTGAGGAGCACTATACCCTGGTGACAGACGGTCCATTGGACCGAGAGGCTGTGTCTGAATACACCATCATTGTAACAGCCACAGACTTTGGCTCTCCCCCTCGCTCTGCACAGCAGTTCTTTGTGATCACTCTTTCAGATGTAAATGACAACGCCCCCCTCTTCTCCCAGTCCTCCTACTCTGTTGATATAGCAGAGAACAATGGCCCTGGTGCATTCATTCTGACTGTGTCTGCGTTCGACCAGGACCTGGGCCAGAACGCTCACCTCTCCTTCACCATCCTGGAGAGTGAGGTGCAGGGCTCGCCTGTGTCCTCTTTTGTCTACATAAACTCTGAGAACGGGAACCTGTATGCAGTGCGAGCCCTCGACCACGAGCAGATGAATGTGTTCTGGGTGCAGGTGCAGGTTAAGGACGCGGGGACACCTGTACAGAGCTCCAACGTGACTGTGCTTGTGTTTGTGATTGATGAAAATGACCACTCTCCTGCCCTGATTTACCCCGCTCCGCCCCCAGATGGTGTGCTGCAGCTGTCTGTGCCCCGCTCGGCTAGCAAAGGCCACCTGGTCAACAGGGTGGTGTGTGTGGACCAAGACAGTGGGCACAACGCCTGGCTCTTCTACAGTCTCTCTGGGAGGGATGCAGGGCTCTTTCATGTTGGGGCCCACAGCGGGGAGGTGCGAACAGCCCTTAGATTTGAGGAGGAAGATATTACATTCACTATCATAGTGCTGGTGCAGGACAATGGTATGCCTGCTCTCTCCACCAGTGTGCCAGTCAATATTACTGTGTCTGAGAAGGGTACAGACGCGTCCTCTCAGATCAGGAGGGCTCCCTCCAGGCAACAGAGTGGGGGATCTGGCCTCACCCTGGCCCTGATTGGCTGTCTGACCTGCATCTCGGTTGTGTGTTTGGTGGCAATCGTTGCCATGGTGATGCGCTGGATGAGATACAGAGGATCCCTGACTTGGTTAGGCCTGGGCACCAGGCAGGCCCTTCACTCCCACTCTCATAAAGACCTCCACCTGCAGCTCAATAAAGACGGGCCTCTGCGCTACATGAAAGTGGTGGTGGGGCCTCAGGAGCCGCACACACACACCTACAGACCCTGTTACCCCACCCTCTCCAGCAGTGACAGGGACTTTGTGTTCGTTAAGACTCCCATGATGAACCAGAACACTCTGAGTGTAACCCTCACCAACAAACACACTAGCAAAGCCAAAGAGGTGAGTTCTCTCAAAGCGAATACCGTATTAATTTAAGTTGGCAAAAGAGACAAGACCCGACTTAAACATGACTATGTATTTGTGTTAGTGAACGCATGTGGGTGTTTAATTGTAAAGTACTCGTGGTTACCTCTCAGGCAAGTACAGAGTGATTTAATTGTGTTGAACTCTCAGCAAACTACAGACTGTTTCGTTTGGCAGTGAATCCTCTTGTCTGCCTGGGAGGAGGCTGAACATTTTATAGGACTGCAGGGGGAACCTCTCTGTAGTAGACAGGCTATTACAGTGAGAGTGTTCTCACTCAACATGTGTTCCTTTGCACAGTGATGGGGATGGGGAGGAACATGATGAGTAGGATGTGGGGTATATGGCAGTACAGGTCATATAATGAGGATATTGGGGTCAGCTGTTGACCTTTGACTTCTTATTGAATGAGGTGAAGCTAATAGATTGGGGTTGTTGCCCTGAACCTATAGCCAGTAGCCACCTCTCATGACCTCACCAACCAGAGTGTCTGCTTCTCTCTCTGTCTGTCTGTGACTCATTCCTTTAGCTGGCAATACTCGTAGTCAAGGCTCAGTCATACTTAGATGGAAATAGACCTTCATAGAGAGGATAGCCTTTTATTGTATCCTGAAAGGATGCCAGAATGGTTGACCTGCCTTAACCAGACCTATATTTGTCATATCGCTGAGCATTTCTGTGTATTGAACTGTATAACTCCTTAAAGCTTCATATAAAACGACAGTAATAACTGCTGCTTGGCACATCACCCTTCACAGAGAGTAGTCCAGTGTATGAGAGTATTACAGTCCTGGCCAAAGAGCTTCTCTAGGCTTCAGGCCTGGCAGTGCTCTGTCCTTGTAATCCAGCCCAGGGTTTAGAGGATCAGTGAGGCAGGGCAGGGCTGCAGATTACTGCCCCACTGACAGACTCTTTCTGACAGGCAGCACTGGCCAGTAGCACAGCCCTACTAAACCCATAGATGGAGCCTGGATTTGGCTAATGATCTAGGGTGTTGAATGAGATATATTGTATCCTAATCTAATGCAGATAAAGCTTGGGTGGACCGCTTTTTTTGTGTTTACAATATGTTGGGAGAACTCTAGTTAAAGCTTTATCATTATTAAACTTGTTTTGAAGTTGCCTGTGACAGGAGTATGTTTGATGATCCTTCCTCCCAGCGGACTCACTCAAGCACGGCACTGACACAATAGCTTGTTCAATAATTCACGCACATTCTCTCACACTGCTCTCTCACACTGCTCTCTCACACTACTCTCTCACACTACTCTCTCACACTGCTCTCTCACACTACTCTCTCTCTCTCCCACTCCCTCTCTCTCTCCCTCTCTCTCTCTCTCTCTCTCTCTCTCTCTCTCTCTTTCTCCCACTCTCTCTCTCTCTCCCACTCTCTTACTCTCCTCTCCCCCTCTTACTCTCCTCTCCTCTCCCCATGGCCCTGTGTCATTTTCTTTCTTCATGGCCCACTGAATGACAAAATGGTTTCCAGTGCTGGTGACTGGAGATGACATGCCTCCATAGACATCAGTGGAGGAGCAGCCTGTGTGTCTGTCACTACATATTCTAACAGTATATTTCCTCTCCTCTCTCCCTCCAGCAAAAACCACCCAACAATGACTGGCGCTTTACCCAGCAGGGACAGAGACCCGGACCCAGTGGGTAAGTGTTCAGCTCATTTAAAGATATGCACAACACACACACACACACACACACACACACACACCTTCACACTTGCATTTTACTTAATGTGAATTAGTCATGTGTGTTTATGATATGCATTCCATTGAAAGTCCTAAAGACTAAGGCAGTTGTGTGTTTGAACAGACAGTACAGATTGGTTCCCCACTACTCTACGCAAAGATCCAATAACACTGGCACTACTGACCGGCAAAATAATGGGTAATCTTAACGTCTGTTATACAGTAGTTGTGTTAGTAGAGTTCTACTAGTAGAAGTGATTTGTCGATACTGTGGTGATTGTGTAGCTGTAAGTGTACTTGCAGAAGAAATCAATGAATCGCAATCCGATGGCTGTAGTGTGAGTGAGGTTTGAGGTACAATGCAATAGTAGTTGTTGATGTGACATGTGGTGCCTCATAGATTTAGCAAAAGATGCTTGGATTATCACACAGATCTTGGCTTAACCGACTGTGGCTCTACTGGTGGAGAAACTGTTGAGCATCTGAGTGTTGTGAAGCTATTAGCCACTGATTATATACCGTATCATTCATAGAAAGTGTCATAGTAGATTCCTTAACATTAAGACAATTACTTGTAATTTGTCATTGTACAATTCTATTTCGTGCTGGCACAAAATAGAAGTCGATTCACTATGCACACTGTATATACCAAACTATGTGGACACCCCTTCGAACTAGTGGATTCGGCTATTTCAACCATACCCGTTGCTGACAGGTGTAGAAAATCGAGCACACAGCCATGCAATCTCTGTAGAAAAACATTTGTAGCAGAATGGCCTTACTGAAGATCTCAGTGACTTTCAACCTGGCACCTTACCAAGAAGTCAGTTCGGCAAATTTATGCCCTGCTAGAGCTGCCCCGGTCAACTGTAAGTGTTATTGTGAAGTGGAAACGCCTAGGAGTAGCAACGAGTAGCAAGGAGTAGCAACAAAGTGGTAGACAACACAAGCTCACAGAACGGGACTGCCGTGTGCTGAAGCGCGTAGTGTGTACAAATTGTCTGTCCTCGGTTGAAACACTTACTACTGAGTTCCAAACTGCCTTTGGAAGCAACGTCAGCACAATAACTGTTCGTTGGGAGCTTCATGAAATGGGTTTCCATAGCCGAGCAGCCACACACAAGCCTAAGATCACCATGCGCAATGGAAAATGTCAGCTGGAGTGGTGTAAAGCTCACCACCATTGGACTCTGGAGCAGTGGATAAGCCTTCTCTGGAGTGATGAATCACATTTCACCATTTGGTAGTCCGATGGACAAATCTAGGTTTTGGCGGAAGCTAGAAGAACCCTGCCTGCCCCAATGCAAAGTGCAAACGGTAAAGTTTGGTGTTTGAGGAATAATGGTTTGGGGCTGTTTTTCATGATTCGGTCTAGGCCCCTTAGTTCCAGTGAAGGGAAATCTTAACGCTACAGCATACAATCGCCCAACATCAGTGCCCAACCTCACTAATACTCTTGTAGCTAAATGGAAGCAAGTCCCCGCAGCAATGTTCCAACATCTAGTGGAAAGCCTTCCCATAAGAGTGGAAGCTGTTATACCAGAAAAGGAGGGCCCATGATTTTGGAATGAGATGTTTGACGAGCAGGTGTCCACATACTTTTGGTCATGCAGTGTAGTTCATTAGATAGAAACTGAACATGAACCTGGTTGGCTAATGAAGGAGTCCATCTGACTGGCATTGGACTGAAAGAGTGAGAGGTGATCGTCTGTGTTTCAGCACGTACAGGTACAGCACCAGCACCCAGCAGAGATGGACACCGTACGGCAAGGCGAGGTAGAGTAGAGTGGCTTTGCTGACTGTGCGAGGCGGCATCCTGCTCTCATACATGCTGGTGTCTGACAGGCTGTAGGCTTGGCGCAGCTGTGTGTAGACAAGCTTGGCTTCTGGCTGTTGAACGTGTGATAATCTGTACATGCTCTTGCCGTCTAGCTGTGTATTTGAAATGGGTCAAGGCTTTGGTGGAGGTGTTCGTAGATGTGCAAAGCTCAGCATCGCTGCGTGGTCTGTGTTGTATACTTGGGTTTGGAGGCTTCGCTGAACTGTGTAGTTTGTCCTTTTATTCGTAGTGTAGATTTCCATGTCCCTGTGGTTCTGTCAGCCTGTTTCTGTCTATCTGTGTGTGTGAGTGTATGTGTGTAAGCTTGTGCACACGTGTGTGTGTTTGTGTTACTGACTCCCATATTTGACCAGTTACAGGTTAAGGGATTGAGAAGAACATTGATAACATCTGATCAACAATCCAGTCTCTTATTGATGAAACATACAGACATTCTCTCTCCTCTCTCCTCTCTCCTCATCCCCCTCTTTTCTAACACATAGCATGGGTACAAGGCACATAGCATCCGAACAGCTCGTTTAGTCTCTACTCTGTGTGTGATTGTCTGCTTGCATATTGCGGCTCTGTGCTAACTAGTAACATGTGTAGCGCTTCCTGATCCAATGTCTTCTCCCAGCCTCCATCTCCTCTGTGCTCTGTGATGCAGGTGCTCACTCAAAATGGCTTCTGGAGGCTTGGTGTCACCATGATGACAATCATGATGGGAGGAGAGTGTGTGTGTGTGTGTGAGAGAGAGGTTTAGATTATGTGAGAGTGTATGTGTTCATGAGAGAGTGAGAGTCACGGTGAAAGAGAGAGATTTGAGTGTATCTCTTATACTGACTCATCCCCCTCCTCTCCTCCAGAGCTGGCCCCCATCCTGAGGGGGCAGGTGGTGCTATAGTTGGAACAGGACCCTGGCCCAACCCCCCCACTGAGGCTGAACAGCTCCAGGCTCTGATGGCTGCTGCCAACGGTGAGTCTGCGGCCTATATATCCCAGAAATCCCATTTCTTTGTCTCTGTCTTCCGCTACCTCACAAGGTTATCTCCATGGATAGTTGTATGGGAGGGAGGGAAAGAGGGAAAGGGAAAGAGAGAGCATCTGTTCATGCATTCTAACAGAGAGGGGACTGGTGACACTGAAATATCTCTGTTCTCTGTTGAGGACTGATACTGCATACAAATGGGGAGATGGGGAGCTCTCTGCCACTGGGTAGAGCTACAGAGAGAGCCCTGTTAGAGAGCAGCATCTCAGGCACTAGATTCTTAGCGCATGCAACTTGATTAGATCAGAGTGGCAGTTGATAAGGAAACATCACATCCTTCCTTTGTGTGCCCCCCATGAGGACACAGAGCGAGAGAGATGGTCTGCCAAGTACACATGTATAGACCACAGTGTGTCTCAGCAGTCCCTGGGTGTGAATGAACCAACGCATGAGGACTATGGCACACAGAGCTCTTTGTTTCAAATGCTCCATAGCTGCAGTCACCCAGAAACCTGCACACTGCCTCTCTCTCTATTAGTGTGCAATTAGTCAGTTTAATCCTCAATTCCAAATGATATTTGATGATATCTGAATGTCCCGAGTTTAGTTGTTAACATCTGTTCTGTGTGAGAGAGTGGAGGTTCTATATGCTGTGAGTGTGGGGGAGGAAAGGGGCTGGCTCGGAACAGTGCTGAACTGGAGCTGCAATGCAGTGCAGAAATGACCCTCAGTTAGGAGAGTTGCTCTCTCTTCACAGCATCACAACACACCCAGCTATAACCGTTTCTCCGTCCCTCCCTTCTCTCTCAGAGGTGAGCGAGGCCACGGCGACCCTTGGACCCCGCTACAATGCCCAGTTCCCCATGCAGCATGTGCCCGACTACCGCCAGAACGTCTACATCCCCGGCAGCACGGCCACCCTGACGGCCAACCCCCAGCAGATGATGCCCCAGCCGGCCCTGCAGGGCCCGCCACAGGCCATGCCCCAGGTCGATGTCCCCAACGCTGCCCAGACCCCCGCCAGCAAGAAGAAGTCCACCAAGAAGGACAAGAAGTAAGCCAAGCTAGCACCAAGCCTCATCGCCACAGAAACCAAGACCCCCCCCCCCCCATACTGCCGAGTGTACTCCCTCATTGGAAGCCTTGATCTTTGTTTTTTTCTTATGCTATTCAATCTGATCGTCCCAGAATTTTGGATGTTTGTGAGCATATGTCACTTTGCAAATGTTTGTAATGGGCAACCGCTGTACTTCTTGCTTCTATGGTCATCACAGCTTACTTCAGGCAGAGGTTATTGGTGTGTTCTATGTGGGGTGGGAGGGGGAGGAAGATTACATTTGATTTGTATTGAATCCAGATGGATTTCAAGGACTTGGAATTCATGTAGTGACCTAGCTCTGTATTATAGTATTCTAAAGAAAAACAAAAAAAACTATCTGATGGTTTGTTTTATTAAACCGTTCGATGTTTCTCTAAAATGCCAAGTAGTTCTGCTTCTTATGGTGACACGGATTACACGTACACCTTGTTAAGGTTTCTTTAGAGAACTTGCTTTAGCTCTTTTTAATGGGATGAAATAGACAAGACATGCATGATTCATCCTGAAGATGAAGAACCACTGAAGATGAGCCGACACTCACGTACATTTAAAAAAAGAGGCTAGCTCAACTTCATCAAGAAAGTACCAATTTCATGAGAATGCATACTGTAGCATTAACAACTTAAAACGCCTGTAAGGTTCAATGTAGTTATATGACTTGCAAGCAAAACAACGGATGCTGATTTAATGTTACTTACAATGGTGGCCATCCAATTGTATCCAGCTGCTTTTTAAAATCTTGCCCAAGCAGGATTCTGTGGTTATTTACATCATCTGAGCCACGATTGTCACCTTTTTCCATCATTATTGGTAGAATCCCGTAGAGTGACATTAAAGCATAACTTTGTTCATATAATGTAACATGGTAAAGATGGATCAGTGTTTTATTAAGTTAGAACCAACATTATTTAGATATTGTATCTGCGTTTCTTTGTATCAACATTATGCCGGGCTGGCCCAGTGTGATTGGCTCTGCACTGTGGACTTCTCTAAGGCTCATAGACAGTCCTGAGAACACGCCCCCAGGGTTGGGAGTGTGGTAAGGGCAGAGGGAGGGGAATGGGTGGACAGTCTCTGTCCTCTTGCCACATGTACAGTATCTCTCCGGCTATGACAGCCGGTAAATGTGCTCTCATCACCTTTTTAGTTCACAGTCTTTATTCCTTAGTTCTCTAGGAGAACCTTGATCAGACCACATGTTCAGTACACTACAACTCCAGGCACTGTAGGATGTTCTGTATGGACCATTTACAGAATCCTATGGATAAGCCTTGTTGCGGAGTTCAGGGACATATCAGAATCATGGACAGAGACCATCTCTCTCTCCACTCCTAGTCTGGGGCACAGATAATGTTTTCAGTCCATCCTATAACCTGCCAAAACCCCAGATGCACAGACACCCTGCCCCCATGTAAATAAGACACATAGCTAGTCTGTATGAATCTTAGAGAGACACATCACTCTCTGACCACAACCACACAGCTGGCTAGTACTGGAATGTTTTGAATATTTTTCAACCCCCAAAAAATATGTGTTTCAGATGAAATGTAGTGGTGTAGTGACTAAGAGTTGAGCTGACTGATTTAACCGAGCTGTAAATAAAACTAAAACTTTCAACAGACAGCCGTAGCTAGAGGCTTGTGAAATGTGTCGTGCATATGTTTGTGTTTTCTCTCTATCGTATTCTTTCTTTGGTCACTCCAAACTTTAAAGTGTAACACTCAACACCTAAATGTCTTTAAGGTGTGATTCCAATTTCCCCCGTACCTCTTCCTGTGTTTGTGATCTTTATCAATTGTTTATGCTAATGGCATGCCACCCTTGCTCCTATGGATATAAATATATATGCATCTTCTGCTGGAATAGTCCTCTGTAATTCTATTGTATTATCTTTCGTATTAAATTGCTTAGCGCTTCTCCCTGTTACACTCTTATTTTATATGCAAATATTTACATCGCTGTTAATTTGTTTGTTTTCGTTTACTCTTTGAACACTGACATTTCCGAATAAAAATGTATTCTAAAATCATGTCTTCTCCTTAGAATTGGTTGTGTTTTACTGATGAATGGTGTTCTGTTAGCTGGCAGGAGGCAGGGGATTATCATAGCTAATGGCAGAGGCTATATTGGAGCCTGTCTGTTGGAGTTGACTGAACTGGTGCCATGGCTCTGCTAGAAGCATTCCACTCTTTGTTCAGCACAGTTTAGCCACAGACGATGGAGTGGATGGGATCCGAACCCTTTACCTACGCCTCACACACGCCTAGTCTTCCCTGTTTCTAACATGCTAAACCTCACACACTCCTAGTCTTCCCTGTTTCTAACATGCTAAACCTCACACACTCCTAGTCTTCCCTGTTTCTAACATGCTAAACCTCACACACTCCTAGTCTTCCCTGTTTCTAACATGCTAAACCTCACACACTCCTAGTCTTCCCTGTTTCTAACATGCTAAACCTCACACACTCCTATTCTTCCCTGTTTCTAACATGCTAAACCTCACACACTCCTAGTCTTCCCCGTTTATAACATGCTAAACCTCACACACTCCGTCTTCCCTGTTTCTAACATGCTAAACCTCACACACTCCTAGTCTTCCCTGTTTCTAACATGCTAAACCTCACACACTCCTAGTCTTCCCTGTTTATAACATGCTAAACCTCACACACTCCTAGTCTTCCACGTTTATAACATGCTAAACCTCACACACTCCTAGTCTTCCCCGTTTATAACATGCTAAACCTCACACACTCCTAATTTTCCCCGTTTATAACATGCTAAACCTCACACACGCCTAGTTTTCCCCGTTTATAACATGCTAAACCTCACACACTCCTAGTCTTCCCCGTTTATAACATGCTAAACCTCACACACTCCTAGTCTTCCCCGTTTATAACATGCTAAACCTCACACACGCCTAGTTTTCCCCGTTTATAACATGCTAAACCTCACACACTCCTAGTCTTCCCTGTTTCTAACATGCTAAACCTCACACACGCCTAGTTTTCCCCGTTTATAACATGCTAAACCTCACACACTCCTAGTCTTCCCCGTTTATAACATGCTAAACCTCACACACTCCTAGTCTTCCCTGTTTCTAACATGCTAAACCTCACACACGCCTAGTTTTCCCCGTTTATAACATGCTAAACCTCACACACTCCTAGTCTTCCCTGTTTCTAACATGCTAAACCTCACACACGCTGAGTTTTCCCCGTTGATAACATGCGAAACCTCGCACACGCTGAGTTTTCCCCGTTGATAACATGCTAAACCTCGCACACGCTGAGTTTTCCCCGTTTATAACATGCTAAACCTCACACACTCCTAGTCTTCCCTGTTTCTAACATGCTAAACCTCACACACGCCTAGTTTTCCCCGTTTATAACATGCTAAACCTCACACACTCCTAGTCTTCCCTGTTTCTAACATGCTAAACCTCACACACGCTGAGTTTTCCCCGTTGATAACATGCGAAACCTCGCACACGCTGAGTTTTCCCCGTTGATAACATGCTAAACCTCACACATGCTGAGTTTTCCCCATTGATAACATGCTAAACCTCACACACGCTGAGTTTTCCCTGTTGATAACATGCTAAACCTCGCACACACCTAGTTTTCCCCGTTTATAACATGCTAAACCTCACACACTCCTAGTTTCCCTGTTTCTAACATGCTACACCTCACACACACCTAGTTTTCCATGTTTATAACATGCGAAACCTCGCACACGCCTAGTTTTCCCTGTTGATAACATGTTAAACCTCGCACACGCCTAGTTTTCCCCATTTATAACATGCTAAACCTCACACACTCCTAGTTTTCCCTGTTTCTAACATGCTAAACCTCGCACACGCCTAGTTTTGCATGTTTATAACATGCTAAACCTCACACACTCCTAGTTTCCCTGTTTCTAACATGCTACACCTCACACACACCTAGTTTTCCATGTTTATAACATGCGAAACCTCGCACACGCCTAGTTTTCCACAGTTTATAACATGCTAAACTTCACACACCCCATAGTTTCCCCCCACTTTATAGCATTCTAAACTTTTACACGTCTATTGTCTCTTTTCTCCTGGGCATTCCAAACCTCATACATACTTAATAAGGTCCCTTGGCAACTCAGCACCTAGCAAGACCATCAATTTAAGTGAATCTCTTCAGCTCATGTATTGATAGCATAGAATGACACGTGTGTGGATGAACTGCTAGCTGAGTGATGGATCCCAGTCCATTTTCCCCTCCATGCTCAGAAATCTCTTCTCTACCAAGATGAGCAGTTCTGTGGGCTCTTTAAATCCATAGCGCTCTGAATCAGACCTGACCTATTTTTCAGCCCACATTTAATCAACTGGGGAATGTGAAGGCAGAAAGACGTCAGAAAGACGTGAAACAGAATAGGGCTCTGTAGAGATTTGGGAAGTAGATCATAAACTCAAAGCCGTTTACAGTTATTTTCTCTTCAGAGGACAGAGCCGTGACCTGCAGGGGGAGGAGTTACCCTGAACTGTGGACACTTTGTAACGCCATTGTAATGAATGACACCCTAATGACTTATGTCATCTTTTAACAACGTAGATGTTAAAGTATGACAACCTACATAATGCCTTGATATGTACAATCATATGTTCCTTGATTTAAGATCAAATTACAGCGGCTTTGTTTTGGTCAGCAACCTAATTTAACCAAGTAGTTTGACTCCGTCATAAAGATGTGAGATGAATGACCTCTGAAGAACAAATGTTATAAAAATGAAAATCTCCTTTTCAACGCATCCTATAGACTTCCATTGTGTAATGCATTTTACATTAGTGGACACAGAGGATGCAGGCATCTCACTGTAGGTCCCACAATAACACTGGCCGGTCTATATATAGCTACAGGAAGTGCTGCAGTGGCAGACCCACACTCTCTGAGTCACCGGGAGTGGCGTAACAGAACCCACACCCCCAATGATACAGCATGGGCTGGTGTCAACACTAAGGTCTCTATTCAATCTGCATCGCAGAAACGTTACAGATTGAACAATATAAACATCAAGGTCATTTCCGATTGAGCCGATATATGCTGCGTTTAACTTAGATACAAATACGGCCTTTATATATATATATATATATATATATATATATATATATATATATATATATATATATATATATATATATATATACATATATATACTATATATTTTAGTACCAGTCAAATGTTTGGTCACACCTACTCATTCCAGAGATTCTCTTTATTTTTTTTGTATTTTTTTTCTACATTGTAGAATAATAGTGAAGACATTAAAACTATGAAATAACACATATGGAATCATGTACAGTAGTAAGCAGAAAGCTGTTAAACAAATTAAAATATACATTATATTTTAGATTCTTCAAAGTGGCCACCCTTTGCCTTGATGTCAGCTTTGCACGGTCTTTACATTCTCTCAACCATCTTCACCTGTAATGCTTTTCCAAATGCCTTGAAGGAGATCCCACATATGCTGACCACTTGTTGGCTGCTTTTCCTTCACTCTGCGGTCCAACTTATCCCAAACCATCTCAATTGTTTTGAGGTCGGGTGATTGTGGAAGCCTGGTCATCTGTTGCAGCACTCCATCACTCACCTTCTTGGTAAAATAGCCCTTACACAGCCTGCAGGTGTGTTGGGTCATTGTCCTGTTGAAAAACAAATTATATGCACACTAAGCACAAAACAGATGGGATGGAGTATCGATGCAGAATGCTGTGGTATCCACGCTGGTTAAGTGTTCCTTGAATTCTAAATAAATCACTGACAGTATCACCAGCAGAGCACCTCCACACCATCACACCTCCTCCTCCATGCTTCACAGTGGGAACCACACATGCGGAGATAATCCGTTTACCTACTCTGTGTCTCACAAAGACACGGCGGTTGCAACCAAACATCTCAAATTTGGACTCATCAGACCAAATGACAGATTTCTACCAGTCTAATGTCCATTACTCATGATTCTTAGCCCAAGCAAGTATTTTCTTATTAGTGTCCTTTAGTAGTGGTTTCATTGCAGCAATTCCACCGTGAAGGCCTGATTCACGCAGTCTCCTCTGAACAGTTGATGTTGAGATGTGTCTGTTACTTGAACTCTGTGATCATTTAGTTGGGTTACAATCTGAGGTGCAGTTAACTCTAATGAATGTATCCTCTGCAGCAAAGGTAACTCTGGGTCTTTGTTTCCTGTGGCAGTCCCAAATGAGAGCCAGGTTTATCATAGTGGTTGATGGTTTTTACGACTGCATTTGAAGAAACTTTCAAAGTTCTTGACATTTTCCGGATTGACTGACCTTCATGTCTTAAAGTAATGATGGACTGTCATTTCTCTTTGTTTATTTGAGCTGTTCTTGCCATCATATTGACTTGGTATTTTACCAAATAAGGCTATCTTCTGTATACCACCCCTACCTTGCCACAACACAACCGATTGGCTCAAATGCATTAAGAAGGAAAGAAATTCCACAAATTAACTTTTAACAAGGCACACCTGTTAATTGAAATGCATTTCAGGTGACTACCTAATGAAGCTGGTTGAGAGAATGCCAAGAGTGTGGAAAGCTGTCATCAAGGCAAAGGGTGGCTACTTTGAAGAATCTCAAATATAAAATATATTTTGATTTGTTTAGCACTTTTTTGGTTACAACATGATTCCATAAACATAGTTTCGATGTCTTCACTATTAGTCTACAAAATGTAGAAAATAGTACAAATAAAGAAAAACATTGAAATGAGTAGTGTCCAAACTTTTGACTGGTACTGTATATTATTGTGAAATATTATTTAGAAAACAATGGAATACACCTATGTCTTTTGTAGAGTGGTAACATTAATTACAGAGCATTGTTTTCATTCAAGACATCAATTCCCTATTTATATATTTTCCATACTATTCCACTTTATGTAACTGATGAAGTAAGAAGAGCATATTTAATACATCAATAAGGATGAATACCACAAGTCATATTTCAACAAACACATTTATTAAAATTCTACTACATAAAATGAGCAATAATCCCCCAAAATGTATTATATTCAATATTCTATTCTTTGAAGAAAATATACCTCCATTTTCTTAAATTGGATGTGCAGAGCCAAGCACACAAGTGGTCCTGACTCTCCTGCTGCGGACACAAAATGGCTTCCACCTGACACATTAGAATTATTTCGGTGCTGCAGTGGTTGCCAAGGCGATGAGAGAAAGACTGGGATTTGATGATGCAGATCACTATTTCCTCAGCTGCTCATGAGGCTGGGGACAGAGAGTGGTAGAACACATGATAGACTGAGTATTGACATCAGCCTTATTGGACAAAAGACTTGTGAAATAGTATTTAATATATTAATTTAAAGGTTAAATCAGAGGTTATACTGTATGGAGAGTAAAAGGTGTAAAAAAAAAAAGGTATACAAAATATGGGGCTCAAATGAGACAAAAGGAAAAAAAATCATAAATAAAAATGTAAATGTCTTATCTTTGATAGCGGAAGATCTATTTTCTCCCACAATGTGGACAGCAGAAGAGGGATAATTCCGATATATTTTCTGACTCAGGGTCTGATGAACTCAGATTCAAAAAGGCAGTGGTGTAAATTAACCGAATAAAAATACTTTAAAGTACTACTTAAGTAGTTTGCAGAGGGTATCTGTATTTTAATTTACTATTTATATTTTTGACAAACTTTTATTTTAACTCCATCACATTCCTAAAGGAAATAATGTACTTTTTACTCCATACATTTTCCCTGACACCAAAAAGTACTTGTTACATTTTGAATCCTTAGCAGTACAGGAAAATGGTCCAATTCACGCACTTAACAAGAGAACATCCTTATTGCCTCAGATGTGGTGAACTCACTAAACACAATTTTTTAAAATTGTAAATGATGTCTGAGCGTTAGAGTGTGCACCTGCCTATCTGTAAATAAATAAATACATAAAATGTACCACCTAGTTTGCTTAATATAAGGCATTTGATTTATACTTCCACTTTTGATAGTTACAGTTGAAGTTGGAAGTTTACATACACCTTAGCCAACTACATTTATACTCAGTTTTTCACAATTCCTGACATTTAATCCTAGTAAAAATTCCCTGTCTTAGGTCAGTTAGGATCACCACTTTATTTTAAGAATGTGAAATGTCAGAATAATAGTAGAGAGAATGATTTATTTCAGCTTTAATTAATTTCTTTCATCACATTCCCAGTGGGTCAGAAGTTTACATACACTCAATTTGTATTTCGTAGCATTGCCTTTAAATTGTTTAACTTGGGTCAAACGTTTCAAGTAGCCTTCCACAAGCTTCCCACAATAAGTTGGGTGAATTGTGGCCCATTCCTCCTGACAGAGCTGGTGTAACTGAGGCAGGTTTGTAGGCCTACTTGCTTGCACACGCTTTTTCAGTTCTGCCCACACATTTTCTATGGGATTGAGGTCAAGGCTTTGTGATGGCCCCTCCAATAACTTGACTTTGTTGTCCTAAAGCCATTTTGCCACAACTTTGGAAGTATGATTGGGGTTATTGTCCATTTGGAAGACCCATATGCGAGCAAGATTTAACTTCCTGACTGATGTCTTGAGACGTTGCCTCAATATATCCACATAATTTGGGGCGGCAGGGTAGCCTAGTGGTTATAGCAGTGGACTAGTAACTGGAACTAGTAACTGGAAGGTTGCAAGTTCAAACCCCTGTGCTGACAAGGTACAAATCTGTCATTCTGCCCCTGAACAGGCAGTTAACCCACTGTTCCTAGGCAGTCATTGAAAATAAGAATTTGTTCTTAACTGACTTGCCTTGTTAAATAAAGGTTAAAAAAATGTCCTTCCTGGTGGCATCTATTTTGTGAAGTACACCAGTTTCTCCTGCCGCAAAGCACCCCCACAACATGATGCTGCTACCCCCATGCTTTGCGGGTTGGGATGGTGTTCTTCGGCTTGCAAGCCTCCCCCTTTTTCCTCCATACATAACGATGGTCATTATGGCCAAACAGTTCTATTTTTGTTTCATCAGACCAGAGGACATTCTCCAAAATGTACGATCTTTGTCCCCATGTGCAGTTACAAACCGTAGTCTGGCTTTTTCATGGCGGTTTTGGAGCAGTGGCTTCTTCCTTGCTGAGCCTTTCAGGTTATGATGATATAGGACTTGTTTTACTGTGGATATAGATACTTTTGTACCTGTTTCCTCCAGCATCTTCACAAGGCCCTTTGCTGTTGTTCTAGGATTGATTTGCAGTTTTCGCACCAAAGTGCGTTCATCTCTAGGAGACATAACGCATCTCCTTCCTGAGCGGTATGACGGCTGCGTGGTTCCATGGTGTTTGTACTTGAATAATATTGTTTGTACAGATGAACGTGGTACCTTCAGTCATTTGGAAATTGCTCCCAAGGATGAAGCAGACTTGTGGAGGTCTACAATTCTTTGGCTGATTTCTTTTGATTTTCCCATGATGCCAAGCAAAGATGCACAGAGTTTGAAGGTAGGCCTTGAAATACATCCACAGGTACTTCCAATCGACTCAAATTATGTCAATTAGCCTTCTAAAGCCATGACATAATTTCCTAGAATTTTCCAAGCTGTTTAAAGGCCTAGTCAACTTAGTGTAAATAAACTTCCGACCCACTGGAATTGTGATACAGCGAATTATAAATTCAATAATCTGTCTTTAAACAATTGTTGGAAAAAATGACTTGTGTCATGCACAAAGTAGATGTCCCAACCAGGTTAGCCAAAACTATTGTTTGTTAACAAGACATTTGTGGAGTGGTTGAAAAAATAGTTTTAATGACTCCAACCAAAGTGTATGTAAACTTCCGACGTCAACTGTAAGTATATTTGAGCAATTACAGTTACCTTTGATACTTAAGTAAATTTAAAACCAAATACTTTAGACTTTTACTCAAGTAGTATTTTACTTGATGACTTTCACTTTTACTTGAATCATTTCCTATCAAGCTCTCTGTATTTTTTGTCAAGTATAACAATTGGGTACTTTCCCCCCACTGCTAAATGGACTAGTAATATAATACTCTATGCAGTCAAATCTGTTCCTCTCTCTTTTTTCTTCCTCCTCCATAGCCCCACCACCATAAACACTACAGGGGCACAACATCAAACAGCAGGATGGGATGCCTGCCCCAGAAACCCTTTAATCCTGGTCTCCGTGTAACCCAACGAAGAAACATCCCCTTCATCAGAGGGCTGGAGGGGTTGTTGTTGAGAGAACCACCCACACAAACACAGTGGGCTGAAGTTAGGAGCTACTCCTGTGGATTACAAAGGAATTGCGAAGGAAATGGCATGGCAATGATATGGTCGAGTAATCAAGAGAGAGAGAGAGAGAGAGAGAGAGAGAGAGAGAGAGAGAGAGGGAGAATATAGAAGGTACAGTAGTTAGCGTTAAGTAAAAACATCAAGAGGAAGAGGAAGTAGGGAAAGAGAAACGCTAATCAAGGCAAGGCTTTGGTATGATAATGACAAGGTTGGGAAAACACACTGTAGCAATTACAGCACTCTACATATGTTCAGTAAAGGAAGCAAATAACTGAACTGTCCCTCAGGTGTTCCTGTTCGCGGCAGGTCCCCACTCCTTCAGCGTGCGAGCTTCAGAGTGGTCAGTGAGGAGATGGAGGCAAGTTATGGTCTGGACTACTGGTGCTGCTGCTGGGGTGTCACCCTCTCTCAGGGCCGATCCCATTCCCTGCTCCTCCTAAGCATCTTACAGAGGGTACAGGAGTCACTGAGACTGGGACTGCATTAAAGGATCAGAGCAGACAGACAGCTCTCACAGCTAGCAGCTGCTGCATTGCTAAGCCTTCCATTTACACGCTGTCAGGGCCATTATTCGGCCAATCGGAGACACTGATGCTCTGATCAAATGTATGGATAATTAAGGAAATATTTCTATTGAGGGGCTTAGATGGGGGTTGTCTATAGTGTACACTCCAACACCCTCTTCAGCCATCTCCACAACAAAAGAAAAGTTAGTATGGGTAGTCTGATTCCTCACTTCCTCATGCGCATGCTTCTACCGTGATTTGTATTAGCAATAGTGTTTTCTCAGTCATCAATAGCAGTGTAAACTTTAGGCTTCTTCACAATGCCCAATAATGTATTTGAGGTACTTCCCCCAACAATCTGGTGTTTTGAACCAATTACATTCATTTATTTAGAGAGTAAAGAGTTTCCATATGGTGGTAACATCAGTCACTAACAAACATTGTGAAGACATGCCACTCTAAAGTCATTCGTTTTACCCTGGTAATCCTTTCTATTATGGGGCTCCCTCCTCTTCATCCAAGAGCGTGCCCAGTAATCTGTCTGTTACCAGGCAGACTTCAATTTCTTTTGTCAACAAAGTCGTGTGACTTCATTGGACATTGACTGGTGTCCTTGGCAACAGCTCAGTAATGTCTCCCCTAAAATGCTCACTGGGCAGATGTCCTGTTCAGACCACAGTCATGTGCCATTGGTCACCCTCCTTCGAAAAGGTCAACTATTCTATTTTGTCTGCCCATTATGGTGAGGAAAGGCCATCTGACCGATAACACTTGGTCTGGTCATTACTCCAGAATAACCATGCTCCAGAGGACAATCTGACCATATCCACAATACAGTCTCCATCTGTCCCCAACAAACTATGGGGTTGTTTTGTTTCTACGTTATTAATAGACCATGCGTATATATGCCCACACTTTCACCAATAGATTATTCAACACACAATGGTATATGTTACCTCCTGTGTCGTTCTGAATCCAGTGTAAGTGACTATAGTGTTACAAAGAGACTGGTCCGTGAAAAGCATGGGACAAAACGCATGGTAATACACCAACACAGGTTGACATACGTGGTCTGTCACATTATGGCTGCTGGGACATGGTTAGTGTCAGCTCCTGGTCCTGGAATAGCAGCAGTGTTAACTGACACACCGTGTGGCTGTAGCTCTTTGTTCTGGGATACAGTGGCGGAGTCAGTCATGAAGAATGAGGTCCAGGGTAGAGAGTTATTCTGCTGGAATAAAAGACTCCATCTGGTGAGAGGGAAAGCGTGACCATCCGCAGTCTCCCTCCTCCCTTCACCCTCCCCCTCCTAGCCCGTCACACAGCGAGCACAGAAGCACAGCCCTCCCTGCAAGGATGTGAGAAGAAAAAAAACCCACTGCAGCTGCCGTTGTCATGGAAACAGAAGGCTGTCGACTGAGCCCTCCCACCAACTGAGGAAAAGACAGGATTGATCATCCTACATAATCCAAGCCAGCATTTAAACCCAGATGAACAAAATCCTCTGTAAAGAAAGATGTGTGTGTATGTGTGTGCATGTGTGTCCGACATTCTACCTTCCACCTAAAATCTTTGTGAAATGTGACATCATTACTTTAAAGGATTTTAAATCATTTAAGGTTTTTCCATCCAATTGTTTCACAAGTGTAGTACACAATAACAACATTGATGCTCTGTTCGTGTGAGTGTATATAGAAAGTGTAATAATTCAGTCGTTCCACCAATTCTGTGCCTTGTGAGAGGTGTAACTTCATAAATAAAACAAACGTTTGGTTTCATCTCATTTTTACCATTCCTTATATGTAGAATACCGGTTTTCCATCTCAAAAGGTTGAAAAAAAATACTATTGTAAATGACCAAATAAAGTAACAGGTTTGACCATAACAGGATTGACTGTAACAGGGTTGACAATTTCATCTTAAATCAGCCATAAATCCCCTTGTGACAGGGGAAATGGAAGCTTTTTGTGGTGATTGAGAGCAAGCTTCACATCAAACATTACTAGCCTGTCTATCTATGGGTTAAAGGGTTGACGTATTATGTTCCACCCGCTCAGTTTGACAAAAAGAGAACCTGCTTCCACACTATGATTTGACTATTAGATGTTCAACATTGATTGTGTAAAAAGCTTAACCATATTAAAACAAGAGTTCAGTTCACCTAATAGGATTCACCTTAAAAAAAGAATAATACATGTAAACCTTAAAATGACAGAAAATGTAAACGAATCACTAATCACATTAAACAAAAAATCATCTTCAGCAATGACTTTGTCAAATTAACAACATATTTAGAGGTCTACAATGATGGTGTTAAGTGGGATGAAATCTTCCTAGAAGTCTCAGAGGGTACACAGAGGGACATTGACACTTTAGCAAAGTCTTTATTCATATTCAAATTAGATTGATAGAATTCTCCATGTGTTCGTTTTTTTTTTAGGATACGTCATTTAATAGAACAGACTTTTCAAATTCAATATTGGTGCATCATTTCTACTTAAATTATCAAAGGGACACAAAAGGAACCCAATTGTGTTAGTGTTACATCAGCTCTGATTCACACCAGAATTCCTAGCCGGCAGATAGAAGCTAAAACAATTTTGAGGCATTGAGAGATCTAAGAAAAGACTCAGTCCGCTGTAGCCTACCACCAGATCTCCAGGCCTACTTAACGGATCTCAAAGTAAACCAACCAACCTCCCACTCTCTACACCTCAATTTAAACTCTTTCTATCTTTACCTTCTCCTCCTACTCACTGTGTTCTTCCTCCATGTGTATCCTTTACTATCTCTCTCCTCTACCATACGCTCTCCATTTTGTCCCCCTCTCTCCTTCTCTCTGCTGTGAGGATTCAGTTCATCTCCCTCTAATATTTATGGAGCATGGTCGTTCTGCAGAAAGAGGGTGAAAGATTTTGTTCATCCAACAATCCCCGTCCCCCCACTCGCTCTCTGCCGTTGCCACGGCAACCCATCATCCCTAAACCTACATTGGGATTTGCTATCAATGACCTAGACTATTTGCTGCCTTTGTTCTACACCAGGGCTGTCAAACACATTCCATGGAGGGCCTATTGTCTGCGGGTTTGGGGTTTTTCCTTTCAACTAAGACCTAGACAACCAGGTGAGGGGAGTTCTTTATTAATTAGTAACCTTAATTCATCAAGCCATTACAAGGGAGGAGCGATGACCAGCAGACACTCGGCCCTACGTGGAATGAGTTCGACACGTGCTATAAACAATGCAGCTACTGAGGACAGAGGGAGGAGAGAGGGAGGAAAGGAGGGGGGACCTGTTGTGTAAGCTTCACTTGTGAAAACCATGTCTCGCTCCATCTGAAAAACACTTCACTATCATCCTGATCCCCTACCTCCTTCCTCTTTATCGAAAGGAAGAAAGATAAGCAAATTCCATGTGTGACACTGAATAGGGGTTTCTCTCTCTCCGTCTCTCCCGCTCTCCCTCTTTTTAATCCTGCTGTCCCTCCTTCCCTTCTCATTCTCCAGAAGGAATACATCGAAACAGTGCAACGGTCTCACACAGTAAGAAGATTACTTCCTCACTCGGTTTCTTCCCCTTTCTTCACGGCCCTGCTCTATTTCTCTAGGTCGACTCTCCCTCTGTCTCCCCCCCCTCTGCCTTTGTCCTATGATTCTGTTTTATAATCAGAGGACTGCACAAACAAGCATTCCCTCAGACTTACATCAACACACAGAGACACAGACACACAGACACATACGACTCACAATGAGAGCCATGATCCACACATTGTGTTTGTGTTCATATCCTCATGGACATGTACACATGCACATGCCCTGAAGCAGAGTGGGCTGGGGAGAAGGAGAGGCTCGTCAGAGCCAGGTAACTATAGCAACAGACACAGTGAGGAGATGTCATGCTTCCTGATTGCCCAATAAACCATTTGCAGGGTAAATGGGGGAAGGGAGTATCTACAAATCCTCTGTGCCAATAGTGTTGGTATTTTACACATGTACATTTTAATGGTAGCCACACTGAAAACCCAAATATTTCCACCATGTCTTTCCTCTGCATTTCAATCAAACAGAGACGTTTTACGTGGGTTAAGCCCCAAGATTAATAAAATCCTTCCAACTAGTAAATCAAAACAGACTGTTTTATTTCTAGGGCGTCATGGGAACAATTAACAGATTGTAACAGGTTACAGTCATCTCCCATGAACAGTTGAGAACATGCGTCACTAGGCATTAAATCACACTCTCTGGAAAAAATCATATAATTTATATTACGTAGTGTTGTTTATATTGTGTGAATTTCATTGTTTGTTTCTTTAGCCATTTTTCAGCAGTAGAGTCCGTGAGCTGTGTTTTAGGTCAATGGGCTGTGTGTGCTATTTGTGAGCTTATTTTGGATTGGTTGTGCTGTGTTTCCTCTGAACTGAACAGATGTAGGTGGTTGGGGCGGGGTTCAGGAAGAGGATGAGGAGGTCGGTAATTCACCAGTTAATCACTCAGTCCCAGGAGAAATGAGCTGTAGTTTGTCCTAGGCTCCAGACGCGTTCATCTCCACCCTCACTGGAACCGCACCCTGTCCTGTCCTTTCAGCTCCAGCCCCAGATCCATCTCCACTCATCTGGGTGGGCTGACTGGTAGGGGCTCAGCCAGGGCAGACAGAGGGATGCAGGGGGAGACACGATTGCTGCCCTTGGCGCTCATACCCACCTGCGTGCAGACACAGTACAGTATATATACAGTATACACGCGGACACGCATGACGACTCACTGCCTGCAGGGCTGGGGGGGGGGGGGGGGGGGGGTTTCTGGCCCAGTCAACACTGTGACCCATGCCAGTGTCTGTCAGATCAGCAATATCAACCAGGGCATCAGAGAAGCATGAGAATTGCCCCAGTTAAGCACATGCATATAGGATTGACAGCGCTGGATTCTTAGAGGGAAAGAGAGGGGGTTAGGGAGGGATGAGGGATAGAGGGAGAGGGGACACAGCACTGAAAAAAAGAAAGAATGTATAAGTACTTGTTAATTACACGAGCAGACAAAAATAAATACGGTAGCACACAACTCCATGTAATAAAGTATTTAAAATGGATTAGTAAATAGCTTATTCCGCATGTATTCATCATTACTCACGCATTTTGTAAATGTTAGCAACATAGTTATTCACACTTTTATAAACAACTTTCAGAGGTCCTTTGAAACCATTTACTAATCATTAGTGCAGTCTTTTTACCTGGCCTCACCTAGTGTGGGCTATTTATAAATACTTGCATTGAATGACCAGCGTACTTCTCACAGAAAGATGGACATACCATTGGCAGACATTCCAGCAGTACCTGATGCTCCTTAAGGTCTAAAAATGGCCCCTAGGACATAGCAACAGTCAAGCACTAAATATACTGAACGTTTTATTCCAAAACAGTCACTGTTGTAATAGTGTGAAATGTAACTTATAAACAGTATATTTTAAATGTTTTAACCCCATAACACTTCTACCTCCATTAGTAATGAAGGAATACAAATCGCCCTGTTGTTGTGTGAAGGCCACATCTCCCTGTGTTATAATTAGTCTGTGTTCGGGAGGTTGACAACAACATTAGCAACATATTCACATTATACAGCTCTTCCTCAAGACCTTTTGCAACAGTTGTTGAACAACCGTTTTTGCGAATACAATGTTCAATATATTTCCTTGAACAAGTTTCGTGCTTGTTTTTGTTATTACCATTGATATGTTCTAGGCTTTAGATATGTTTCATAGACTTTATGAAGGAGCGTCAGGTGTGAATGTCTACCATGCTTGGAAAGTATGGAAAGTATACCAATTGCTTGTCCACCATTTTGTGAGAAATTTCACTGGTCACTCAAAACATTGATTAAGTATAAATACACCACACTAAGGGCCTACGTTAAACATCTTATGAACGGAGTAATGATTCATAAACGACCAACTATTTACTAATCCATTATAAGTGCTTTATTTACGTGGAGTTATTATGGCGTGCTACTGAAAACACAACACATTATACACATGATTGAGGTGTCATGCTGACAGGGGAGTGACAGCATGCAAGGATGAGCTGGCACCCTGGTCGGTCTCAGTGTTAATGAGCGTGGCCCTGTGATTCCACGCAGTTTGTGTTTTACATGCCACCGAGAAATCACTCATCACTGGCATATGTACACGATTACAGTCCCAGCCACTGGCGAGTAGGAGACAGAAAGACTGATGGCTGCATGGGTGTGAGGTGAGGTCATCCTCAGCGAATCAGAACTATTCTCACTGCTCTCTATGAAAAGAGGCTGTGCTGTCTCCAAGGTTACTGCGCTCCTATCTAAAAGCTGAACCTATAACATGTTTACACAATACATGCAATACATACGTCAATTGTATCGTTTTTTTTTTTTCATTTTTCTTGCCGGGGGGCTTACAAGCACAATAGACAAATTCATATAATTGAATAGCTCGCATCACAGAACCAAAAAGTAACAATGTATGTATTGTGTAAAGAGGGAAAAAAGAAGAAGGATTATTACTATGATAGGAAAACCTGGATGAAGGTCAACTGGTAGGTGTTGTTGTCTAGCACCACATCCCCCTGCTCAGCCTCTCTCAGCCCAGAGTCGTCATTTAGTTCTATTGACTTCCTTTAATGGATGCTATCGTTCAGACAGAGGGATAAAATGTAGACTATGACTCCCTCAGGGGTAACTTGTTCTACCTGGAGACACAGCACACTTCTCCAATCAGAGGACTGGGGAACGCAGCCCTTCGCCCTGATAGGTCCACACAGCCCCGTAGCTCATTAAAGTATTGATGTGTGGGTTAGCGATAGTGGCGGAGGCGGAGGGACGGAGCGTGTCTGTCTGATCCAAATCTGACCTGTATTCTATTCATGAGAACCAATTAACTTGTTATCTACTGAGCCAATAGCTAGACAATACCCTCTGGTATGGACTGGGTCTGGTAAACAGTGTATTCAGAGCGAGCTACAAACCATTTCACAATTCAGAGGCATATTGCCTCATCTACCGACAACTGGGCAGCCTACTGGACACAGACTGAGAAAAGCCTTTATGCAGACTATATCAATAGCTGTGTCTAACTCCAAAAGAATATGATAGACTCAATAGGACAGGTCGTATTTTGTACTGTGAATTTTTTGTTGGTGAATATGATAGAACACCAACTCTCCAATCTCTGCCTCCATTCTGTTGCCTGTCTGTCTGTCTGTCTGTCTGTCTGTCTGTCTGTCTGTCTGTCTGTCTGTCTGTCTGTCTGTCTGTCTGTCTGTCTGTCTGTCTGTCTGTCTGTCTGTCTGTCTGTCTGTCTGTCTCAGTGATTTTCAATCAGCCCTTTGTCTATCTGCTGGGTTCCAATTGACCCGTTTTTCCAACATGGGCTTCACCCATGTCCCCCACCTCCACAGCATTGCCACGGGAACACAAGGTCAGGTAGGGAGTGGAGTGGAACCGAGCACTCCACCTATCACAGTAAGTCATGTTTATCACAGATAAGCAGAGACAGATCTCAAATCACACTGGCACAATGACACGCCTCACTGACCTCCCAGCTACCAGGTACAGGGTCAGCCCCAGCAGTGTGTTTACATTACAGAGAAACAACACACTCATACTCACACGCACACACCTGCACATAGACAGTCACAGTCACACACTACGAATACTGCGAGATAAGTACAAACAATAACTATTCAACAATTCAAATCAGTCTTTCAGGAAAAACACTATACTCTCTATCCCTCTCTCTGTGAACAAGGATCCACTATAGCTCCGTCTCTCCCCCCGTTCTTTCTCTGGACTCTGTTGCTCATCCCTCCATCCCCGTGGGAACAGATGGGTCCATTAGAGAGCTTTATTCAGCCCTAACTGAATAACGTCTAAATATAGGTACTGCTCTGCACTTAACGTAACATCTTCACTGGGTCTTGGATCAGGGACAGGCAGGCAGCATGCTCAGGCCGTCTTAAAGAGAGTCTGTGGCCACTGACCCTGTTTCAGTTCCAGGCAGGCTATACTCTGGTGAACAGCGTACACTATTGATTTCAACACACTTTGCAAATAACATAACAGGTACATTAGAGCAAACAAAGTTAGAATATGGGTGGTTTTGTTACTGTAAACTGACACAGGAAACATAATGCTAAACATGTAGGATCAAAGTGAAACATATGATGCATGGATGCCTGCCACTGCACATAATGGGAGCAATTAAGTCTGTTTTTCTTTATATTTCAGTATCTTAACGATGCCCAGTGACTCCTAGAAGCAGGTGCAGTCTGTCAGGCTGAGATTAGTGAGCATGTCAGGGTCAGGTTGGGTGGCTGGGCACCGAGTAAACGTGTGGTAGAGAACTGGAGGTCTGGGTCTGCCTGCAGGGCACATATGTCTGTCTAAACTGAACACGTGTCTTGGATACAAAGACTTGACTGTTTGTTGATCTGGTCTAAGCTCAGGGACATAGGATTTGAGAGCAGCTCCTCCCTACAGAGAAACACACACACACACACACACGCATAAACAAGCACCCACACACACACAAACACACAAACACACACACACACACACTGGGTCATGCACAAAAGATAGCTATACTTCACATCCTGTATCTACAGCTGCTCGGAGGATAGACACACGCACCATGTCATTCGCTGACTACAGACAGCTATGCACATTCATTAGGTCACACACTGCAGACATTCACATAAGAACACATATTAAGTCCCTGACAACAGCTACAGTATATACCTCACTCACAGCTCCACCACACTGGATCACACTGAGAACTGTTGCTCCACAGACTCATTCAACAAATAAGAACAAATGTCCTTTCTATTCCATGTGTCTCCTCTATACATTTACAAACTAATTCTGTACAACTATAAACCTGTACAAGAAATAAATAGCAACAGTGTTTTCTCAGAGAGTGAGAGTGAGAGATGGAGAGAGGGGTCTCCACACGTAGCCATAGAGAATGATAGAGACCTCTAGTGCCAAAATTACATTTTAGCATTGGGCAGAGCCAATGAGTGCTTCCACCATGCTTCTGGCATTTAAAGTGGGGATTCCTATGGGTTATAGCCTCAATGGCGCTGCCCATGCTGTCACAGACCCTATAATAGCACAGCTAAAAAGATGAATCCTCTATAGATATCTATGGTCGTAGCATCATGGCAACCGTGTTGGATTATGTAGGTCATTTGGAGATTCTGAGAGGGTGGGGCTTAACCCCTTCAGTGCCAGCACTGAACACACACATGCTGTGATGACGTCATGGAAAGACTGAAATAGTTCTTCATGCACACAAAGAGCATGCACACAAAGAGACACACACACATAGGCTACATGAATGTACAATATATGCTCATGTGGATGTACACTGCACATACACATACCTGTGCACACAGACCAACACACAGACACACTCTTTTAGGTATTGATGAGATCTACCCTTAATGGAATACAGGTGTGTTCTGTATAGCACTTCGTGACATCGGCTGATGTAAAAGGGCTTTATAAATACATTTGATTGATTGGTTGATTGATTGATTGATTGATTGTGTGCATATGTGACGGACCGGCTCGATTCGGTCAACATTTGAATTGTATTTTATTTTATTACATTGGATAAAAGTAGAGACTCAGAGCTAGAAAACGATATATCATACACTACAGTTGAGGAACAATGGGAAAGTAATTCTGCTTTGAATGTTGATAAACTTGTAACCTCACTTTTGATAAAATGACATTGGAATGTTTTGGCACACCAACTGGAGAGCTCTTCTTGTCTTCACCCATTCAGCATTGTTCACGCCCTCCTAAGCTTTAGCCCCACCCATCTCTAGAAGGGTTGATTTGAGTGTTCTGTATTAACAGCAGCAGTCAAGCAACCAAGCTAACTGGCTAATGTTGGCTAGCCTGCTAACTACTTCCAGACACAAATGAGAGAACAGATCACTCTGACCATTTTACCCCCTCTAGAGAGCTGGTTAGGCTGTTTTTTTAATGCTATCCAGAGTGTTGGTGTCAGCAACTGTGCTGCTGGAAACAATTGACACTTTTTTCGTGTTTGTAAATTTGTCAGTTATTTTACCAGCTACGTTTATCAACAGTAGTCACAGTGTCATCATTAACATTTTATTGAAATGGTGTAATGAATTTCCTCCTCTTCTTCCGAAGAGGAGAGGCGAAACGGATCAGAGGACCATTATGCGGCGTGGTAAGTGTCCATGGTTCTTTTTTAATACGTTAAGATACACATGAACAACTGACTACAACAAACAAGAAATGTGAAACTCAAAACAGTCCTATCTGGTGCAAACACAGAGACAGGAATAATCACCCACAAACACACAGTGAAACCCAGGCTACCTAAGTATGATTCTCAATCAGAGACAACTAATGACACCTGCCTCTGATTGAGAACCATACTAGGCCGAAACATAGAAATACTCAAATCATAGAAAAACAAACATAGACTGCCCACCCAACTCACGCCCTGACCATACTAACTAATACAAAACACAGGAAATAAAGGTCAGAACGTGACAAATGGTGGCTTGCATAGTGGAGTCTTATGTTAAGACATAATCCAAGCTAACTGGCTAATGTTGGCTAGCTTGCTAGTTACTTCCAGACACAAATGAGACAACAGCTCACTCTGACCATTTTGCTCACCCTATTGAAATGGATACTTGCATAGTGGAGTCTTTTGTTAAGACATGTAGCCAGCTAGTTAAACAATGAACCATAATCCCAACTCATGACGTCACTACCCTGCATGACTCTGCAGGTAGCAAACCAACCAGGTTCAATGTGTAGCTAGCTAACATTAGGCTATAACTAGCAAAGCAAATGGCTCTGAGATACAAATAATATTACTACACAGATCATACATGTAACGTTAGCTAGCGAGCTAACAGTACACTTGAACTTGAACTTGAACTTCTCCGTCTCTGTCACGGATGCCATGGTGGCCCTTAGTTTGAAGACGTGTTTTCTCCATCTTTTTAGCTATCATACTCTAATTTCAAAACTCGGTCCTCCAGAAAGTGGAGAGAAACACTTATGCCATCCAATTACGCATTTTTAAGAAAAAGTCACATTAGACAGGATTACCTACTGACCAGCTCAAATAGACAGAAGCGCGCTACATGGCAGACCAATCCAAACTCATCTATCGGCACGTCCAGCCCACTCATTCTCTCAGCCAATCATGACCAGCGGGAAGGCTGCTGACTTTTTCTGTGGCTAAACCAAATAGGCTCATAATTAAACCATCTTATTCATATTTACAGATGGTATACAAGTTTGTTACTAAGGTGCATGAAAGTTAACATGTTCCAGAAGACATTTCTGCCCAAAAACTCATTTAGATTAAAAAGAAAAAAAAGAAAAGCTGTTGAAGTCCTTGAGGACCCAGGGGCATACAGTGTATGCCTATATTCCTGAAACAATTCACATATGTGTCTTGCAAAAGGATGTATATACATATTCATATTCATTTCAATTGATACTGGAGAATGTAGTGTATTTATATTGGCTGTATTAAGAGCAATGGATTACCAGTAGTGTGAACAGTGAAGTGTGAACAGTGTTCAGCCCTGCTCCGTTCCTGTATGTGAAAAGTGTGGGAATCTGGACTGGTTTTAATGGCTTTAATGTGTCCTGTTGGGAGGGAGTGGTGGGGTGTATGTGCCCCTTCCTGCTGCAGAGCTGCGTTGTGCTTTAATGGTGATTACCATCAGGCCAGATGTCAGTCCTGCAGGGTCTGACATCTCTTTAATTAAACTGGTTTAGGATGCTTTTCCTGGGAGGACTGGGAAGGCCCGGAAGACCATATAACAGCCGAGTCAAAGGTCAACCCAGCTTGGTTTGATTTTATAATAACCTGTACTACACTCTTTAAGAGGCCTTGTCATCCACAGACTTATGTCAGCTCACACTCATGCACACAAAATGAACAAATCATGTGAATCACAGCTTGGCAATGTGGAACAAAGTGAAACACGAGAAGAGACTAATGAGGAAGCTATGATAAAGGAAACAGAAAGGGGAGGTGATACCAATATGATCATTTTTGTGCATACCTTGACCATGGACTACTTATATGGTAAAGAAACCAATATGTAGTATTGTAATGTAGCTGAACTATGCCTTCAATGCAACCTCTTCTCCCACTACCTCGGGTCCAATAGAACACAGACGGGGAGCCTATGGCACCATAGGCTGCCCACTAGTGGTGCTTCAGGAGACAATGCCCGACTCAATACTCTTGCTATATTTAGCTTGGGCCCCAGTGTGTGCATTCAGTGTTCTGTTAGACTTGAATGAAACCCTCTAATGGACTCCTCTGGCCTTACACACATTGAGGAGAAATGGAGCCTACTGGGGGAGAAAGAGAAGAAGACTGGAGCTAGCCGTCTGCTTATGGACATGGTATACCTATGTGCAGGAGTGTTGAGAGAGACTCACTGACCCGTTTGTCATTGTAAAAGGCTGGGGCTGTTGTACGCCCTGCATACTGTTCTATCTCCATAGATTTCACATGACATCCAAGGTAGGCCTCTGCTGGCTGGCTCTGTTAGGTCAAGGTGAAGGGGACTACGGCTGAGCTTCTAGAATTAGAGCTGGCAGCCTCACAACTCCATTAGCACTTCCAACAACTTCTCAAGGGAGTTCACGCCTTTACAAAAAAAAATATATATATATATATATATATATATAAGAAAACGAGTTAAATTTGTTACAAAATGACCCTGAATAAAGTAAGGCAAAGATTCCTGTCCTGGAAACTAGAACATAGAATTCACATGATCAGCTGGAGAGAGAGAGAGAGAGAGAGAGAGAGAGAGAGAGAGAGAGAGAGAGAGAGAGAGAGAGAGAGAAGACAAGAAAAATGGCAGGAGGGACATAGAATAAAAATACTTTATAGCACAGTGTAGATATGTACAGTACCAGTCAAATGTTTGGACACAGCTACTCATTCAAGGGGATTTCTTTATTTTTGACTATTTTCTACATTGTAGAATTACTATGAAATAACATATATGGAATCATGTATTAACCAAATAAGTGCGAAACAAATCAAAATATATTTTATATTTGAGGTTCTTCAAAGTAGCCACCCGTTGCCTTGATGGCAGTTTTGCACACTCTTGGCATTCTCTCAACCAGCTTCATTAGGTAGTCACCTGGAATGCATTTCAATTAAAAGTTAATTTGTGGAATTTCTTTCCTTCTCAATGTGTTTGAGCCAATCAGTTGTGTTGTGAGAAGGTAGGGGTGGCATACAGAAGATAACCCTATTTGGTAAAAGACCAAGTCCATATTATGGCAAGAACAGCTCAAATAAGCATAGAAAACGACAGTCTATCATTACTTTAAGACATGAATGTCAGTCAGTCTGGAACATTTCAAGAACTTTGAAAGTGTCTTCAATGGCAGTCACAAAAACCATCAAGATCTATGATGAAACTGGCTCTCATGAGGACCGCCATAGGAACGGAAGACTCAGAGTTACCTCTGCTGCAGAGGATAAGTTCATTAGAGTTAACTGCACCTCAGATTGTAGCCCAAATAAATGCTTCACAGAGTTCAAGTAACAGACACATCTCAACATCAACTGTTCAGAGGAGACTTTGTGAATCAGGCCTTCATGGTCGAATTGCTGCAAAGAAACCATTACTAAAGGACACCAATAAGAAGAGACTTGCTTGGGCCGAGAAACACGAGTAATGGACATAGGCATGGTGGAAATCTGTCCTTTGGTCTGATTAGTCCAAATTTGAGATTTTTGGTTACAACAGCCATGTATTTGTGAGAAGCAGAGTAGGTGAACGGATGATCTCCGCATGTGTGGTTCCAACCGTGATGCATGGAGGAGGAGGTGTGATGGTTTGGGGGTGCTCTGCTGGTGACACTTGTCTGTGATTTATTTAGAATAAATGGCACACTTAATGAGCAAGGATACCACAGCATTCTGCAGTGATACGCCATCCAATATTGTTTGCGCTTAGTGTGCATATCATTTGTTTTCCAACAGGATAATGACCCAAAACACACCTCCAGGCTGTGTAAGGGCTATTTGACCAAGCAGGATAGTGATGGAGTGCTGCATCAGATGACCTGGCCTCCACAATCACCCGACCTAAACCCAATTGAGATGGTTTGGGATGAGTTGGACCGCAGAGTGAAGGAAAAGCAGCCAACAAGTGCTCAGCATATGTGGGAACTCCTTCAAGACTGTTGGAAAATCATACGTCATGAAGCTCATTGGGAGAATGCCAAGAGTGTCTAAAGCTGTTATCAAGTCAAAGGGTGGCTACTTTGAAGAATCTAAAATCTAAAATCTATTTGGATTTGTTTAACACTTTTTTCGTTATTTCATAGTTTTATTGTCTTCACTATTATTCCACAGTGTAGAAAATAGTGAAAATAAAGAAAAACCCTTGAATGATTAAGTGTGTCCAAACTTTTGACTGGTAATGTACAATCTAGGAAGCCCATGGCATTGAGGACAGTATCTGATGGTCCTTCTTTACTAGTTTGTTTATGAGAATGTGTGTGTGTTTTTTTTAAGGATGTGGTCATATGCACATCCTTCAAAAAAGGTAGGTGCTGGGCTAATTATGCATAAATGAAAATAACCCGAAAGGCCTGCACACTGTATGCTTGTAATGAACACCTTTGATATCAAAGTTACATTTTTACCTTTATATATCTAAGCAAGTCAGTTAAAGAACAAATTCTTATTTTCAATGACGGCCTAGGTACACTCGGTTAACTGCGTTGTTCAGGAGCAGCACGACACATTTTTACCATGTCAGCTCAGGGATTCAATCTTGCAACTTTTCGATTACAAGTCCAATGCTCTAACCACCGTTTGACCCGTTTGGCCTACGTCGGGTCAAACGGGTCCATAGGAACAGACAGACAGGCCTTTCTGTTCTTTTAATATGTGTGGTTTTGTTTCAGGGTGTGTGGTACGTGTGTCATGTGTACAGCACTAGTATTGTGTTTAGTAATTTGACCACTTCTAGAGAGTGCCGTTGTTCAGCTGCAAAATGGAAGCGTTAGAGTAACTATGACCCTGCAGATGGGGCCGATGTTGGATATGAGCCTGAACTCAAATGACTGCTGTGTATGTGTCTGAGGACACACGCTGCTAGTACCTACATTACAACACACCAGAGTGCTGGATTTTTCAGCATGCGCCACACGCTTCTCCCTTGTCCCCTGCTAAAAGGTTCAGGACGGAGGGGCGAGGGGGCTGGAGGCTGGAGGCTGGGGGTAAGTGTGACAGTCTCTTTGTAAAGGTTACATAGCCCTGAAATAGTGTGGGATAAATTAACTTTTTCCTTTCTCTAGAGAATAACGCAGAGCTAACACACACCCACATACATCACACACACACGTTCCCAGAAGACAGGAGCACGGGGTATCTGCCAACGGAGACATCTGCTTAACCTGAGAATGGGGGGGATCAAAGGTTGGGATGTGTGTTTGTGTGTGTGTGTGTGTGTGTGTGTGTGTGTGTGTGTGTGTGTGTGTGTGTGTGTGTGTGTGTGTGTGTGTGTGTGTGTGTGTGTGTGTGTGCACATGTGTTTGGGGGACGAGGGATGACGTTATTCATGGATGTTAGTAGTGTCCGGCCCAACAGCATTAGCGATCGTTTGGCCTGGTCTATTAATGAGATAAACAGGGAGTAAGCTGGCTTACCACAGGGCAATCATTTAGCTGGGCCTGTGGTCCAGATGCTAGAGAAGGGTACACAGCCACCCACTGCTGCACACAAACACAGTGATTAAATGTCACATGACACGATGCCACCAAAAAGAGGAGGAGGAATAGGAAGAGGAGGAGGATGAGGAGGAGGAGGAGGAGGAGGCAGCAGAAGAGGAGGAGCAGGAGGAGGAGAAGAAGAAAGATTAGGAGGAGGAGAGGAAGAGTGTGAGTCAGGGAACACTCCCATTCCACTAAGAGGGACAGATGGCAGTGCCATGGAATCCAACACACATGACCCTGGCAGTGGATCAGGGTCCAGTCCTATCATGCCCACTTGGCTGGTGCTGGAGGACAGCGCTTGGGTTTCCCATGTCACCCATTCATGTGCAGTCAGCTAGGCAGACTTAGGGTAAGGGTTATGGCTAGGGTGAGGGTGAGGGTTGAGCCAGGCTGTGGACAAAAAGCCAGGGTTAGGGTTCATTATCTACCGATCACAATGTGCCCTACATTCTCTTTCACTACTCTCTCTCTCACTCTCTTTTTTTCTCCGTCTATCTCTTCCCTCTGTATCTCAGGAGGGCAACAGCACCGATCAATGTTCCTACTGAGACAGATGCCACAAGACTTCATTACACTGTGACAGAGTCTATGTAATCGAATAGACAGATAGTATTACCTTCCCAACACTATGATGCCACAAAGTTCTGTACGATGACAACAGATGCCTCATTCTTTTATGGTACAGGTGGTATGGTACCTCTCATCTCTTGTTACTGAAGTCACAGTATCATGGCATGAAAAACAACACTCTTTGTACTTGAGACTGAAGAGTACAGACAGAGTACAGACCAGACCACTCCCTGATAGTGCTGGTACAATGGTGGGTGACTGGTGGGTGACTGTAAGTGGGTATGTGTGTCACGTTCTGACCTTAGTTCTTTTATTATGTCTTTGGTTTAGTATGGTCAGGGCGTGAGTTGGGTGGGTTGTCTATGTTCGTTTTTCTATGATTTGGTTTTTCTGTGTTTGACCTGGTATGGTTCTCAATCAGAGGCAGCTGTCTATCGTTGTCCCTGATTGAGAACCATATTTAGGTAGCCTGTTTTCTATTGTGTTTCGTGGGTGATTATTTTCTGTTTTCCGTTGTGTGTCTGCACCAGCCAGTACTGTTTTCGGTCGTTCTCTTTGTTAGTTTTGTTATTTCCGTGTTCATTTAATAAATATGAACACATACCACGCTGCACCTTGGTCCTCCTCTTCTTCCACCCACAACGACCTTTACAGAAACACCCACCACCAAAGGACCAAGCAGCGTGGTAACGAGCAGCAGCAGCGATCTCAGGACTCCTGGACATGGGAGGAGATCCTGGACTGCAAAGGACCCTGGGCACAGACTGGGGAATATCGCCGCCCCAAAGCAGAGCTGGAGACCCCGAAAGCTGAGAGGCGGCGGTATGAGGATGCAGCACGGCAGCGCGGCTGGAATCCCGATGAGGCAGCCCCAAAGATTTCTTGGGGTGGGGGCACACGGGGAGTGTGGCGAAATCAGGTAGGAGACCTGCGCCAACTCCCCCTGCTTACCGTGGAGAGAGAGGGACCGGGCAGGCACCGTGTTATGCCGTGAGGCGCACGGTGTCCCCGGTGCGCAGGCATAGCCCGGTGCAATACATAGCAGCGCCTCGTATAGTCCGGGCTAGAGTGGACATTGAGCCAGGTGCCATGAAGCCGGCTCAGCACATCTGGTCTCCAGTGCGTCTCCTCGGGCCGAGGTACATGGCACCAGCCTTACGCATGGTGTCCCCAGTTCGCCAGCACAGCCTAGTGCGGGCTATTCCACCTAGCCGCAATGGACTGGCTACGGGGAGCATTCAACCAGGTAAGGTTGGGCAGGCTCGGTGCTCGAGACCTGCAGTGCGCCTCCACGGTCCAGTCTATCCGGTGCCACCTCCACGCACCAGCCCTTCGGTGGCAGCCCTCCGCACCAGGCTGTCTCTCTATCTCCTCCCTACAGGTGCTCCCGCCTGTCCAGCGCTGCCAGAGCCTTCCTCCTGCCAGAGTCTCCCATCTGCCCTGAGCTGCCAGAGTCTCCAGTCTGTCCTAAGCTGCCAGAGTCTCCCGTCTGACCTGAGCTGCCAGAGTCTCCAGTCTGTCCTGAGCTGTCAGAGTCTCCCGTCTGTCCTGAGCTACCTGAGTCTCCCGTCTGTCCCGTTACAATGTGAGAGACAACATCGGACGTGAAATCCGTAGATTACATTAATGAGGACAGAAAAGAGAAACACAAGGTTACATAGGAAAGTCTACCAACACAGTTACACCTATGAAGTTTCTGTACACTTAGTTCACTAACAACCCCAGGATCCACTGAACCCAAACAGTAAAATGAAAGAGGCCATAACGCTACTACAATGGCTGAGATATTCCCTCAGAGACTCTGTTCCTCCCACAGGGACTATTACCATACACTCAGTCTAAATAGTCTGTAACCTTTATCTGATGCCCTGCTCGCCACACACATACACACAGACCTCTAGGCCAGGAGACAGTGGCGAGATAAGACTAATTACACACAAAACACAACACGACGACACAGACAACATGACATACAAACAAGGAAATGGATACTTCCTGTTTATGCACTCACAGGCACGGACACACAAGCGGACGCACGCACGCACGCACAAACACACACACACACACACAAACACACACACACACACACACACACACACACACACACACACACACATAGGGGGGTGATGATCGAATGTGAAGCACTGGATTACACATAATCCTGAGATTACGCCTTTGTCTGTTCCTTAAATGTAAGCATTTGCCTTTTTCCACAGTATGAGATCGGCCACAGAAATGATAGATCCTCCCCTGTCCAGAGGGAATGGATTCACATCACATGATGAATGAAGCTGCTATCTCTCTCACAGACACACAATATACACTCATCTGGTCCATCTCTTCTCAGACTGCAACTCCCTTATCAGGATTTCACACTCGAAGGTCAATGGATTTTTAAAATCAAATGCAGGCTACTGAAGATTGGCATCAAGAATTACCCAGGCAAGCAGCTGTTCGGACCTCCACCCTGGACATGGGATCTTATCCCAGAGGCCAACCCAAAACAACGCGGTCGCCGCAGGAGAGGTGGACGGAGAGGCCTATTGGTCAGACTCAGAAGGCGAGCACACCATCCTCCGTTTCCAAGCATATTACTCGCCAATGTCCAACCTCTAGACAACAAGGTGGACGAAATTAGGGCACGAGTTGCCTTCCAGAGAGACATCAGAGATTGTAACATTCTCTGTTTCACGGAAACATGGCTCACTCGGGATATGTTGTCAGGTGCATCAAAGCTGGGACCGAGAGACTGAAAAACAGCTTCCAGATGGCAAGGCCATCAGACTGTTAAACAGGCATCACTAACATAGAGAGGCTGCTGTCAACATACAGACTCAAATCTCTGGCCACTTTAATAAATGGACATAATAAAGGAATCACTAGTCACCTTAAATAACGCCACTTTAATAATGTTTACATATCCTACATCACTCATCTCATATGTATATACTGCTCCATACCATCTACTGCATCTTGCCTATGCCGCTCGGCCATCGCTCATCCAGATATTTATATGTACATATTCTTATTCATCCCTTACATTTGTGTGAATAAGGTAGTTGTTGTGAATTTATTAGATAGCTTGTTAGATATTACTGCATTGTCGGAACTAGAAGCGCAAGCATTTCGCTACACTCGCATTAACATCTGCTAACCATGTGTATGTGAACAATAACATTTGATTTGATTTGACACTCGTAGAGAAATAGGGTTCCCGAAAGGGTTCTTCGGCTATCCCCATAGATAACTAGTTTTTCTTCCAGGTTGAAACCAAAAGGTTTCTACCCGGAACCAAACATGGTTCTTCAATGGGTTTTCCTATGGGGACAGCAGAAAAAAAAAACATTTTAGGTTCTAGATAGCACCTTTTCTTCTAAGAGTATAGCTCTTATAATCCCTCAGATGAAAGGGTCAGGTGTGTACTCTAGTCTACACATCCCTTTATTAACTCATTCAGTCAGTCAATCCCCTTCCTACCCACTGCCATTCCAGCCCCTGCTCTCTGGTACTGTACACACCAGATGGCATCTGTCACATGGCCCACATATGCCACACTATGGCTGAACTGTGGAACTGGAGCAGATTTCTTTCCACCCCAGTGTTTGTAAAACTAAGAATTGTGTTGAACATTTCAAGGAAACAACTTTAGCATAGAAAATACCAGAGGAGTCAGTTATAATGTTCCTTTTTCTTTTTACACTTACATTTCCCCTGTATTGATTATTGATTTGCAATAAGTAACTACAGGTACTCTGCTGTTGGACATGTGCTTTTGTGTACCATGGGGCATTGTATGACTGGATCAATACCATCACCAGCTCCACAAAACCCCAGAAGTTGATACTGTAGACTGCTCACGCACCTGCAGGCAAGCATTCTCTCTCCCACACACATGCACACACACACACACACACACACACACACACACACACACACACACACACACACACACACACACGCACGGCTCCATCTGCCGGGAGAGTAACAGCCTGGTAATCCCATTCAGACGTCAGTCCCCCACCTTCTCGTCTCCAGCAACACTGACCCCTGCAGGTCCAGGCCGAGAGCTGCATCTAACCGATATGTGTCAAACACACGCCTGCCACACAAGCTATCTCAAACAGACACACATATTCACAACAGTGTTCCCTGCTGTCGAGGACAGAGTACTACAGGATATGAATGCATGATACTGGGATGCTGTGATAGGACTATTACATCAAAATCAATTGTAACCATAACAACAGGATCTCACATTGTGTACAGTGTCACACCCAACCCACATACACATAACACAGCTGTGTTAGGAGCCGACACAGAGACACTGTCTATATGTTTATGGTACTTCAGAGAACTGCCTACTCAGCATAGAGAACAGGTGTTATTTTCTACTATATCTGAATGTGATGGTGATGATGATGAGGAGTAGGAGGAAGGAGGGTTATGAAAACGCTGATTATCATCCAATTAGGTTACTCTCTATTCAACAAACCCTTTCCTCTTTTTTGTTATGGATCAACTCTGTTTTCCTTCTACTTTCTCCCATGATCATCCTTTTCGCATGTAATGTGTTGGAATCCAGACGTCGGATCCACTTCAACACTTCAACAAACCCCTCCCCGCCTCTGACTGAAAAGTACTCTGTGAGAAAAGCCCACTACTTACTAAAAGAGAAATCTGCTCCTCTAGCGCCTTCTCTCTGTACTGCATGTAAAGAGGTCACCGAGGGCGAGGGTATCAAATGACATGGAATTGGGGGGGTGGACTGGAAAAAAGGACTCAAAACAAAGTTAGGGAGAAACAGACCGGCAGAGGGAGAGGGAGGTTGGGTTAGTAAGTGTGTTACTCTTATTATATGAATTGTCTCAACATTGTAATTAAACACAGTGACTCGTGTCCACACACACACTCATACTCTCGTACACACTCATACTCTCATACACACTCATACTCTCATACACACTCATACTCTCATACACACTCATACTCTCACACACACTCATACTCTCCTACACACTCATACTCTCACACACACTCATACTCTCATACACACTCATACTCTCACACACACTCATACTCTCACACACACTCATACTCTCATACACACTCATACTCTCATACACACTCATACTCTCCTACACACTCATACTCTCACACACACTCATACTCTCATACACACTCATACTCTCACACACACTCATACTCTCATACACACTCATACTCTCATACACACTCATACTCTGATACACACTCATACTCTCCTACACACTCATACTCTCACACACACTCATACTCTCATACACACTCATACTCTCATACACACTCATACTCTGATACACACTCATACTCTCCTACACACTCATACTCTCCTACACACTCATACTCTCACACACACTCATACTCTCACACACATACTCATACTCTGATACACACTCATACTCTCCTACACACTCATACTCTCCTACACACTCATACTCTCCTACACACTCATACTCTCACACACACTCATACTCTCACACACACTCATACTCTCATACACACTCATACTCTCATACACACTCATACTCTCATACACACTCATACTCTCATACACACTCATACTCTGATACACACTCATACTCTCCTACACACTCATACTCTCCTACACACTCATACTCTCACACACACTCATACTCTCACACACACTCATACTCTCATACACACTCATACTCTCCTACACACTCATACTCTCCTACACACTCATACTCTCCTACACACTCATACTCTCACACACACTCAGACAAAAGCTCATTGTATGCCCCAGGGAGAGGCAGCAGTGGGGGAGACGCTGAGCTGAGTTGAATGTAGTATGATTAGAAACAGACGTGCAGCATCAGGCAACTGGAGCCAAACCAAAAGGGAGCAGGCTCTCTGAGGCTACACTGCTACAGATATGTTAGGAATACAGACGAAGAGACACAATCCACCGAGAAATACACGAGGAGACTTTACCATAACGAGACCAACGTTAGACTGCTCTCCCTCTCTCTGTCTCTCTACCACGCAGATACGCACACATACGGTCAGTATGACGGTATGATGTGAAGATGGCTTCAAGAGGCCAGACAGTTAGTGTCACGTTAGGTGTCTAGTCCTACCGGTCCTGCCACGCAGATATGCACACATACGGTCAGTATGGCGGTATGATGTGAAGATGGCTTCAAGAGGCCAGACAGTTAGTGTCACGTTAGGTGTCTAGTCCTACCGGTCCTACCACGCAGATACGCACACATACGGTCAGTATGGCGGTATGATGTGAAGATGGCTTCAAGAGGCCAGACAGTTAGTGTCACGTTAGGTGTCTAGTCCTACCGGTCCTGCCACGCAGATACGCACATATACGGTCAGTATGGCGGTATGATGTGAAGATGGCTTCAAGAGGCCAGACAGTTAGTGTCACGTTAGGTGTCTGGTCCTTCGGGATGACAGGATTACACCGGTATTGTCTACTCAAAAGAACTGAGGTTGACCTGGCAACACCTCAGTCACCCTGCCTTTCACCCCCCTCTCTTTCTTCCTCTTAACTCCCTCCTGCTCACCGGTGCCACCACTACCCACTACCCACTACCCACTACCCACTACCCACTTCCCCAACCCTCTCTCCTTGGTTCCATGTCCTCCAGTTCCCTAATGTGTCTGAATTGTCCCTCTAAACCACCTCCCTTTGTCTCAGCGTTTCTTTCATCTTCTTCTTTCCCCCACTTCCGTTTCCACCTCCCTTTCCCTTTTCCAAACTCAATCTAACTTTTTCTCAGTTGGGATAGTTTGCACTCTCTTTTTCGTCACTCTCTCTAAAGAGATTTCACAGGAATAACCTTCATTTAACTCCAGAGCTTATAGCTAGAACTCAGAGACCATGTCCCCAATGTTCTCTCTCCATATGCCCAAAATACCCCCCCAATCCATAGACCCACTCACATACAGAACTGTGCGTGTGGATGAGAGGAGATTTAGCCCTCACTGGTGTCTGTGTGTATGTGTGTGTCCACTATCCCAGCAGAGCCCCAGTAGGAGGGCTGTAATCGTGGGGGGACCCCCAGTCCTAAACATCCTCAACCCTGACAGCCCTGTCCTCGGCTCACCACTGTGTCCTACCCTGATAAGAGGATTTACCATCTCCCTCTCGCTCCCTTTTTCATGTATCTCCATCTCTCTCTCTTTACAAACCCCATGTCATTTAGCTCCACATAAATACCTTCCAAGGATGACACATTGTGTGTATTTCTGTGTCTAAAGATGTTTCTTATCGTGTGGATTGTGGCCAGTGTGCTGGTATTTGTGTGGAAACTGTGTGGAATGAGTAGTATTCCTGATAAGGAATCAGCTTACTTCAAGGCTCTTTCCAGCAAGCTGCATTCCAGTGGTAGGCATGCAGTCTGGGTAGAGGAAGTGTTCTGTGGGCTTGGAGCTCCCCCAACTGGCTTCCACAGAGACCATGCAGGCCTGAGGAAAGGCCCATTATAAACCAGGTTACTACTGTAATCATAAACACAGGATTTTTGCTGACAACATATAACAAACACACACCCTAATTGCACAAATGCAAACAAAAAGGGCTGTTTGAGGAATAAACAAATATATTCCTTTTGATTTGCAAGTTGGGAACGCGGCTCATTTGTAATGTAAATGATGTTATGCCATATGAGTAGGCTAAGACAAACAGAAAGGGGTGTGTGTGTGTGTGTGTGTGTGTGTGTGTGTGTGTGTGTGTGTGTGAGTGAGTGAGTGAGTGAGTGAGTGAGTGAGTGAGTGAGTGAGTGAGTGAGTGAGTGAGTGAGTGAGTGAGTGAGTGAGTGAGTGAGTGAGTGAGTGAGTGAGTGAGTGTATATTGTTCATTACAAGAGTCAGACTGTGGTATATGACTCAGGCTGCTGGATGGCTAAAATAGACTCCGGACTACAATTGAGTCTTTGTTATCTCAGGATACAAGAGTGAACTTGTCCCTGACATTTGTCTATGAAGTCAACAGAGTGGATGTCCCTGGCTTTGCCACGTGAGGTTCACATGATCACTGAGCATGTGAGTCACAAACAGAACACAGTGGACAGAAAGTTAGGCCTGAAGTATACAAAGAGTATGTCCCCTACATTTAGCAGACAGATTTATCCAGAGCAACTTACAGGAGCATTTAGGGTTAAGTGACAGTTGTGGCTGCTTTGCGTGATCAATTGTCTCTACTTTCTTACCCTTTGTGCTGTTGTCTGTGCCCAATAATGCTTCTACCATGTTTTGTGCTGCTACCATGTTGTGTTGCTACCATGTTGTTGTCATGTTGTGTTGCTACCATGCTGTGTTGTCATGTGCTGCTGCCTTGCTATGTTGTTGTCTTAGGTCTCTCTTTATGCTGTGTTGTCTCTCTTGTCGTGATGTGTGTTTTGTCCTATATTTATATGTTATTTATTCATTTATTTATTTTAATCCCAGCCCCCGTCCCCGCAGGAGGTCTTTGCCTTTTGGTAGGCCGTCATTGTAAATATGAATTTGTTCTTAACTGACTTGCCCAGTTAAATAAAGGTTAAATAAAATAAAATAAAAATTAAAAAGTGCCTTGCTCAAAGGCACATCAACAGTCATTTCACCTGGTCTGCTCGGGATTCAAACCAGTGACCTATTGATTACATGCCCAGTGATCTTAAATGCTAAGCTGCCTGTCACCCTTCTCATGTCAAATTAGACTTACCATATTTTAAAGATCAAGTTGAGTAAAATAAGAGTAGCATGTGTGTGAAGTAATGAGTGAGTTATATAGGTGTGGGAAGTGAAGTAATGAGTGAGTTATATAGGTGTGTGAAGTGAAGTAATGACTGAGTTATATAGGTGTGTGAAGTGAAGTAATGTGTGAGTTATATAGGTGTGTGAAGTGAAGTAATGTGTGAGTTATATAGGTGTGTGAAGTGAAGAGATGACTGAGTTATATAGGTGTGTGACGTGAAGTAATGTGTGAGTTATATAGGTGTGTGTAGTAATGACTGAGTTATATAGGTGTGTGAAGTAATGACTGAGTTGTATAGGTGTGTGAAGTGAAGTAATGACTGAGTTATATAGGTGTGTGAAGTGAAGTAATGTGTGAGTTATATAGGTGTGTGAAGTGAAGTAATGTGTGAGTTATATAGGTGTGTGAAGTGAAGTAATGTGTGAGTTATATATGTGTGTGAAGTGAAGTAATGACTGAGTTATATAGGTGTGTGAAGTGAAGTAATGTGTGTTATATAGGTGTGTGAAGTGAAGTAATGTGTGAGTTATATAGATGTGTGAAGTGAAGAGATGACTGAGTTGTATAGGTGTGTGAAGTGAAGTAATGTGTGAGTTATATAGGTGTGTGAAGTAATGACTGAGTTATATAGGTGTGTGAAGTAATGACTGAGTTATATAGGTGTGTGAAGTGAAGTAATGACTGAGTTATATAGGTGTGTGAAGTGAAGTAATGTGTGAGTTATATAAGTGTGTGAAGTGAAGTAATGTGTGAGTTATATAGGTGTGTGAAGTGAAGTAATGTGTGGTATATAGGTGTGTGAAGTGAAGTAATGTGTGAGTTATATAGATGTGTGAAGTGAAGAGATGACTGAGTTGTATAGGTGTGTGAAGTGAAGTAATGTGTGAGTTATATAGGTGTGTGAAGTAATGACTGAGTTATATAGGTGTGTGAAGTAATGACTGAGTTATATAGGTGTGTGAAGTGAAGTAATGACTGAGTTATATAGGTGTGTGAAGTGAAGTAATGTGTGAGTTATATAGGTGTGTGAAGTGAAGTAATGTGTGAGTTATATAGGTGTGTGAAGTAATGACAGTTATATAGGTGTGTGAAGTGAAGTAATGACTGAGTTATATAGGTGTGTGAAGTGAAGTAATGTGTGAGTTATATAGGTGTGTGAAGTGAAGTAATGTGTGAGTTATATAGGTGTGTGAAGTAATGACTGAGTTATATAGGTGTGTGAAGTAATGACTGAGTTATATAGGTGTGTGAAGTGAAGTAATGACTGAGTTATATAGGTGTGTGAAGTGAAGTAATGTGTGAGTTATATAGGTGTGTGAAGTCAAGTAATGTGTGAGTTATATAGGTGTGTGAAGTGAAGTAATGTGTGAGTTATATAGGTGTGTGAAGTGAAGTAATGAGTGAGTTATATAGGTGTGTGAAGTGAAGTAATGTGTGAGTTATATAGGTGTGTGAAGTGAAGTAATGACTGAGTTATATAGGTGTGTGAAGTGAAGTAATGTGTGAGTTATATAGGTGTGTGAAGTGAAGTAATGACTGAGTTATATAGGTGTGTGAAGTGAAGTACTGTGTGAGTTATATAGGTGTGTGAAGTGAAGTAATGTGTAAGTTATATAGGTGTGTGAAGTGAAGTAATGTGTGAGTTATATAGGTGTGTGAAGTGAAGTAATGACTGAGTTATATAGGTGTGTGAAGTGAAGTAATGTGTGAGTTATATAGGTGTGTGAAGTGAAGTAATGACTGAGTTATATAGGTGTGTGAAGTGAAGTACTGTGTGAGTTATATAGGTGTGTGAAGTGAAGTAATGTGTAAGTTATATAGGTGTGTGAAGTGAAGTAATGTGTGAGTTATATAGGTGTGTGAAGTAATGAGTGAGTTATATAGGTGTGTGAAGCCACCTCAACATTTGTTTACCACGTGCCATACACAGGCTGGTTTGCATGTGAAGTAATCACTCCATCAGGTTCAGAACATGGAGGAGTGTGGCAGAGGGAGAGACATGGGAAGTGTGAAAGGACGGAACAGGACTGAACGCTACGGTGTCCGTGGTTGGGGAGTGAGAGAGGAAAGAGAGGAAACCCTATTGTTAGGTTATGTCTGGTGAGCAGTGGGAGAGAGAGCAGGCAGGGAGAACTCAATGAATAGACACAGCATTGTGACTCAGTGCTGTTACAAACAAGTGGCTAACTGGACAAGGAAACAATATGAGAGAACACACACATACAGATACTTCTTTACCCATACACTTCCTCCTTGTATTTTAACTCAGGCCTGCTAAACAAACTGTACAATTGCACTGTGACATTGTACAGTACATCCATAATCAAATGAAACCCTTCAGCTTTAATGGAGATACCACCTGTTACCCCAGTCATTCATCCCCATAGCACCATGATCCTGGCCCAATGAGCTTCCCTGTATTCACTAGCATTTTTCTGTCCAAATTCCCCCTTCAATTTGCCTTCATATAGCACTATGACTATATGTTATAAAGTGTTAAATCCCTTTACCTAATCTCAGTGCAACAAGTCTTCACCTGTATTCTTTATACAAAAGCTCTGGCAGCTGGCCCGGGGCTTATACATTTTGTGACCAGGGGTCACACCAGCAGCTGGGACTCTTTAAGAGAATCCCTCTTCCCCCACCCCTCTGCCTGCCTGCTCTGGGGTCTACAGGCAGACACAGAGAGGACTCCAAACTTTGAGAGCAGCAGAATGCCATGAATGGAGAAACAGCTGTTGCTCCGGCTACAGGACCATGTAAAGAGCAGTGTTCTGCAATTCAGCATAACCAATTGTGATGATAGTAAAGTCTAAAAACAAGTGGCTGTGTGTGCTACAGTTTATTATTGTGGCATTACACTGCAGGCTATACTGTGACTATTATTGTGTGTAAAGTTCTTGTGGGACAGTATTTATCACATGTTTGTTGTGTATGACAGCATCCTTTATGAGAATCGAGGTCAAACCCTCAGGCCTGTGCTCCCTCACGCAACCATGTTACTGGTTGCAGCTCCCACCTGACCTTGGATGAGACTATCTCTTTATATATCTATCTATTGTGTGTGTGTGTGTGTGTGTGTGTGTGTGTGTGTGTGTGTGTTTAAATGAGCGATGGTATGACATCCTCAGCCCAGAGAAAGTGAGGAGCATCGTTAGCCTGTGGATTTATGATACAGACAGTTTGATAGGGCTAACTGTGGGAGGAATTGGAGAGAGAGCACACAGGGAGAGGAGAGACAGATGGAGACTTTTCTGATCCAGCTCTGCTCTCCCCATACTGAATCAAAGAGCAGTGCCAGCCTATTTGAATCCTCCCAACCCCTACTCCGGCCCCGCCTGGCTACAGTCTGTGTGTGTGTGTGAGAGACAGAGAGAGAGACAGAGAGAGAGATAGAGAGAGAGAGGGGGGGGCAGAAGAGCGTGTGTGTGAGTATGTGTGAGTCCCAGTGAATGAGGATAAGTGGAAGAGGTCCTGTCTTCAATGCTTGACCACATGAGAGGATGAACGCATTAATTCCTGTAGGCAAGTAGTAGACATTGGAATGTGTGTAGAAACAAACTGTAGTAAGTGGTTTCGGTGTGGGGGTGTTTAAATGGCTGTGATGTTCTCACTCAGTGTTAGACTCTCTCTTTCATGGTTAAACATTACCCCCTACTGCATTCTTCTGGAACTGACACAGACCAGAAGCAGACAGATAGGTTCTATTCAGTCTTATTGTGGTAATGACCACGTATGTCATAAATCACAGACAGAGACCCATGACGGCCCTCCTGATTTCACTCAGCTGATCCTTTGCTCTCTGCTCTCTGCCCCTGGATACACACCGAATGGGCCTCTGTGTGACCGGCTCAGATTCTAAACAGAATTTTAGACACAAGGTCTATGATAAAACTGCTGCTAATGGATCCAGTCAATCAGGAGCATTTAAAACATTTACGTTTAACACACACACACACACACACACACACACACACACACACACACACACACACACACACACACACACACACACACACAACACAGCTATGCTATGAGAAAAAACGGTCACACAATAAGTAATGTGCTGAACACCCACACGTTCCATGTATAACTCAGCCACTGTAATCCCTCCTTCCTCGCTCCTCCTTTAACCCTCTGTCGTTGGTGATTTCCTTAAAAGGCCTGAATCAGTGAGGCAGGCCAGCAAGCCAAGGAAAGAGAGGGAGGGAGTTAGGGGGAGTTACCCTGGACTGTTATCCTGGACTGTGTTGCATTCATTGTGTGAATGTGTTGCAATGCTGCTATGTGTAACCATTTCTCCACATACTTTCTGCCTAAACGCACAGAGAGAACTCTAAAGAGTCGTCTCTCTGTGAATACTACCACTGCTCTCCTCTCATATGGTCAGAACATTCTCTGAATAGAGGTCACGTGTTCCACTCTGCTCTGTCCAAATTGTACTACCAACAGTTAATATTTCACGGAACAGTAACATTGAATCATCATTGTGAAGACCAAACTGTGTTGCAATCTTTTTGTAAGTGTGAATGGAGGAATCAGTTAACTACTGAAAAGTGAAACACACTGATTTCGGAAAAGAGTTCAACAAAGTGACAACAGCGACGATGAAAATGATCTAAACCAATAAGCCTTTTTGTACCTTGTAATATAAAGTGGACACAATAACTGGGAAGATACAACTACAGCATATACGTTGTTATTCGTATCCACTGTGTGAGTGACTATGCTTATGAGTCAGCAGATATGAATGCTTTATTCTTCATATTCAAAGTTTAGCCTGTTCTTCAACAAATCTGTGCAGTCTAGTCCCTTTAAACTTTAAATCACCTCACAATAACAGAGTATGCAGGCACTGCAGGGGAGGGGGGTTGTCTTTACGAGGTGGAGGGTGTCTTGTTTACAGGTCACTATGGAACTGGTTGCTAGGGGTAACTGCACAAAGGAAAAGGAGGGGTGGGGGCTGACTCACTGAAAGGCCTCTTGTCATCCTGTTTTCAAGAGAAAGGCAGGAAGAAAATGGAGGCAGCTGGGAATCAGGAAATGTCTGCCTCACTGGCAGATGGCCGGGTGAGGCCAGGGAGAGGGGGGCGAGCAAGGAGGGCGGGGTCCTGACAGGATATGGGAGGGCTAGGCTGGAGGGGAGGGATTAGGGGCGGGGTTTAGGAGCTGCTCACTTGCGCACATCTGGTGTCTGTTTAATGCAACTGCAGGCTGAAACCCTTTAAAATGAACTGTTTCAACTTACAAGTTAGAACTATTCATGTTAAGATAAAAATAAAATAAGTAAGTCTTCTCTAAAGATAGATCTGGTTTGGAGGCAAAAACGTATTGACTTTCATATGTATGTGGACTTCTAGTTATGACATAGAAAAAAAGGAGATTCAGCTATAGGTATATACATACATTTAGAAATGGTGGTTTAGTATTCAGTATTTATTTGGATCCCCAATTAGCTGCTGCGAGGCAGCGGTTACTCTTCCTGGGGTCCGATCAGGAAACAACACAACAAATAAAATACATCAATATACATCAATATACATCAATATACATACATATACATACATATACATACATATACATACATAGCACTACATTTCCATTAGAACTGAGCCATTCAGCAGACACTCCCATCTAGACAGACCCACGGCCAGTGCATTCAACTCAAGATAGCCAGGCGAGACAACCCGAATATCACAGTTGTATCCCAACCACGTCTTACATAAATGATACAATACATAATACAATGCAAAAAAACAATACAACATGTATCACAGTCCCCATCCTGCCGTTAGGTGTTCTATTATCTGTTTTTTGAATCTGGTTTGATAGTGCAAAAGTGAAATTGAACGATGTTATGTTTGTTGTGAGAGGCTATACCAACTAATATTGCACATGGTCTACAAACTTAAAACTTGTTATAAGAAAAGGGAAAAAAAAGGAAAACTAAACATCCTTACGGACATCAATGCATAGCAAATACAGTACCAGTCAAAAGTTTGAACACGCCTACTTATCAAGGCTTTTTCTTTATTTTTGTACTATTTTCTACATTGTAGAATAATAGTGAAGACATCAAAACTATGACATAACACATATGGAATCAAGTAGTAACCAAAAAGGTGTTTAACTAATATAAATTAATTTTATATTTGAGATTCTTTAAAGTAGCCACCCTTTGCCTTGATGACAGATTTCCACACTTTTGGCATTCTCTCAACCAGCTTTATGAGGTAGTCACATGGAATGCATTTCAATTAACAGGTCTGCCTAGTTAAAATAATTTATTTCCTTCTTAATGCGTTTAAGCCAATCAGTTGTGTTGTGACAAGGTAGGGGTGGTATACAGAAGATAGCCCTATTTGGTAAAAGACCAAGTCCATATTATGGCAAGAACAGTTCAAATAAGCAAAGAGAAACGACTGTCCATCATTACTTTGTAAGACATGAAAATCAGTCAATCAGGAAAATGTCAATAACTTTTAACGTTTATTCAAGTGCAGTCGCAAAAACCATCAAGCGCTATGATGAAACTGGCTCTCATGAGGACCGCCACAGGAAAAGAAGACCCAGAGTTACCTCTGCTGCAGAGGATAAGTTCATTAGAGTTAACTGCACCTCAGATTGCAGCCCAAATAAATGCTTCACAGAGTTCAAGTAACAGACACATCTCAACATCAACTATTCAGAGGAGACTGTATGAATCAGGCATTCATGGTTGAATTGCTGCAAAGAAACCACCACTAAAGGACACCAATAAGAAGAGGAGACTTGCTTGGGCCAAGAAACACGAGCAATAGACATTAGACCTGAGGAAATCTGTCCTTTGGTCTGATGAGCCTAAATTTGACATTTTTGGTTCCAACCTCCGTGTCTTTGAGACACAGAGTAGGTGAAAGGATGATCTCCGCATGTGTGGTTCGGACCGTGAAGCATGGAGGAGGAGATGTGATGTGTGGGGGTGCTTTGCTGGTGACACTGTCAGTGATTTATTATACACTTAACCCGCATGGCTACCATAACATTCTGCAGCGATACGCCATTCAATCTGGTTTGCGCTTAGTGGGACTATCATTTGCTTTTCAACAGGACAATGACACAAAACATACCTCCAGGCTGTGTAAGGGCTATTTGACCAAGAATGAGAGTGATGGAGTGCTGCATCAGATGATCTGACCTCGACAATCACCTGACCTCAACTCAATTGAGATGTTTTGCGGTGAGTTGGACCGCAGAGTGAAGGAAAAGCAGCCAACAAGTGCTCAGCATATGTAGGAACTTCCTCAGATTGTTGGAAAAGCATTCCTCATGAAGCTGGTTGAGAGAATGCCAAAGCTGTCATCAAGACAAAGGGTGGCTACTTAGAAGAATCTCAAACATAAAATATATTTAGATTTGTTTAACACTTTTTTGGTTTGTTGTTAAAATTCTAAAACATGCATTAAACCAAACTAGGCAGGCCAATATTACAGTACATTGTTTGTTGTACTTGTAAATATTTTCTAACTGAAACGTTGAAAAACATTCTATATGATTCTATTTAACTTCACTTGGCTAAAAAGGCCCCAAATACCTATAACCTGAAATGGTTGGATAATTTGAATTCATCAAAACATTCACATAATAGGTCTGTGTTGACTGTATCCATCCCCCTTTGATCAAAGAACACACAGCCAACTGTGGGAATCTACTACCCCCTACTGGTCAAAGTGAATATTGCAGCATGTGTTGTTGAAAAGTGTGTGTGTGTGCGTGCGTGTGTGTGTGTGTGTGTGTGTGTGTGTGTGTGTGTGTGTGTGTGTGTGTGTGTGTGTGTGAGCAGTGATAGAGCAGAGAACCAGTGAAAGTGTTACGATGATGTAAATCATCAAAGATCCTGTAGTTTGCAGGGAGTTGCATCAAAACGACATCTCCCACCTCCAGCTGTAGTATGACAGTATTGGATGCATACCTAAACTGCCCATGGTTACCCCACTCGCCTGTATAAATGATTTGTTGTTCATTCTTGAACAGTGTTAGGCCCATAACAGTGGAATGGAGATATGCACCAATAGTGAAGCCGAAGTAGTAGGCCCCTCTCACCAGTGCTGTGAAGACACCTGGAGGAGAAGAAAGTCATGGAGGGATCACTACAGACCTCAGTCAATTCTTGTGCTGCTTTACATGACTAGACCATATAAACTCTCTTCTACTGATTGCACAAAACAACATATTAAACTTGAACAGGAACATGTGACACCATTGGGACACCATCGTCAAAGGCTCTAATGTTCTACAAGTTCATTTCAAACCATAATGTGTTGCGTGATGATTGGAAAATGTTATATTGATTGTTAATTTTCGAGTAGCACGGGTGCCCTTAAGACAAATGATTATGATTGGGTTCCCCTCGCCCCTCTTCATTACTCATCTCCAATCACTCAGTGTCACATCCTACTCTGAACAGTATCACATCACCATCTCCACAGCATCCCGCCCACTGGGCACACCATGTCATTTCAACGTGGAAATTTGGGTAATATTTGGTTGAGACGTTGATCAATGAGATTCCAACCTATTTTCACCCACAAAAAGACAGCTAGAAGTTTGTTGAATTCCCAAGGTGATATAACTATGCTTTCAACCATCCAACCATCTATATATATACAGTGGGGAGAACAAGCATTTGATACACTGCTGATTTTGCAGGTTTTCCTACATACAAAGCATGTAGAGGTCTGCAATTTTTTATCATAGGTACACTTCAACTGTGAGAGACGCAATCTAAAACAAAAATCCAGAAAATCACATTGTATGATTTTTAAGTAATTAATTAGCATTTTATTGCATGACATAAGTATTTGATACATCAGAAAAGCAGAACTTAATATTTACGTTTCCTGTAGTTCTTGACCAGGTTTGCACACACTGCAGCAAGGATTTTGGCCCACTCCTCCATACAGACCTTCTCCAGATCCTTCAGGTTTCGGGGCTGTCGCTGGGCAATACGGACTTTCAGCTCCCTCCAAAGATTTTCTATTGGGTTCAGGTCTGGAGACTGGCTAGGCCATTCCAGGACCTTGAGATGCTTCTTACGGAGACACTCCTTAGTTGCCCTGGCTGTGTGTTTTGGGTCGTTATCACGACCCATCTTCAATGCTCTTACTGAGGGAAGGAGGTTGTTTGCCAAGATCTCGCGATACATGGCCCCATCCATCCTCCCCTCAATACGGTGCAGTCGTCCTGTCCCCTTTGCAGAAAAGCATCCCCAAAGATATATGTTTCCACGTCCATGCTTCACGGCTCACTATGGCTGGAGTTACAGAAATTACACACACATTTGCCACGGGGGAAAAAATTATATTCTTGATCATTACCAACATAATGACAAGATAATAAGGTACTTATATTCTGCCTGGTTTCTATGGCTACATTTACAATAGTTCTTGTCATGACCATAATAACTGAACAAACTGACATTCAACTGTACATTTTACCTGCATTGTCTGTCTTCATTGCCTCAAGTTGTCCTTCAGAACTCATCAGCCTGGACTCCATTACTAAAACAAAATACAATTATTTTCATGTCAACAAATGGAAATTCATCCGAGTATAACTTACTCAGTCAGCTGGTAGCGGGCAAACTGGACATAGTATTCTGTTACCACCTGAGTTCTCTGTTTTCAGCGCCTCCATCTGGTTCTTAGTGTCTCGTAGTTCAGCCATGGTGCGTCTCAGCTCTGCTCTCTGTAGCGCCACCATGTCTCTCAGATCTCTCAGCTCAGACCAGATGTCAGGTTGGAGTGCTGTCTTTTTGTCAGAGGATGCGTCTTCACTTAGAAAACTCTCAGGTGCTCCTAACTGACAGAGCAGCAAAACCAGTGGAACTAGTAAACCTTTCATTGGGAAAATATTCTCAGAGCTAGTTCAGTTTATAGTATACTCTAAACATCAGTCATCTCCTTTAAAAACACTTCTTGGTTAACCACTACATGATTTCATAAATGTGCTGGGTTGGAGTTACCAGCCCTTTCAAGCTTAACATCCTTATCATTTATCGCCCTCCAGGTTCCCTCGGAGAGTTCATCAATGAGCTTGATGCCTTGATAAGCTCCTTTCCTGAGGACGGCTCACCTCTCACAGTTCTGGGCGACTTTAACCTCCCCACGTCTACCTTTGACTCATTCCTCTCTGCCTCCTTCTTTCCACTCCTCTCCTCTTTTGACCTCACCCTCTCACCTTCCCCCCCTACTCACAAGGCAGGCAATACGCTCGACCTCATCTTTACTAGATGCTGTTCCTCCACTAACCTCACTGCAACTCCCCTCCAAGTCTCCGACCACTACCTTGTATCCTTTTCCCTCTCGCTCTCATCCAACACTTCCCACACTGCCCCTACTCGGATGGTATCGCGCCGTCCCAACCTTCACTCTCTCTCCCCCGCTACTCTCTCCTCTTCCATCCTATCATCTCTTCCCTCTGCTCAAACCTTCTCCAACCTATCTCCTGATTCTGCCTCCTCAACCCTCCTCTCCTCCCTTTCTGCATCCTTTGACTCTCTATGTCCCCTATCCTCCAGGCCGGCTCGGTCCTCCCCTCCCGCTCCGTGGCTCGACGACTCATTGCGAGCTCACAGAACAGGGCTCCGGGCAGCCGAGCGGAAATGGAGGAAAACTCGCCTCCCTGCAGACCTGGCATCCTTTCACTCCCTCCTCTCTACATTTTCCTCCTCTGTCTCTGCTGCTAAAGCCACTTTCTACCACTCTAAATTCCAAGCATCTGCCTCTAACCCTAGGAAGCTCTTTGCCACCTTCTCCTCCCTCTTGAATCCTCCTCCCCCCTCCTCCCTCTCTGCAGATGACTTCGTCAACCATTTTGAAAAGAAGGTCGACGACATCCGATCCTCGTTTGCTAAGTCAAACGACACCGCTGGTTCTGCTCACACTGCCCTACCCTGTGCTCTGACCTCTTTCTCCCCTCTCTCTCCAGATGACATCTCACGTCTTGTGACGGCCGGCCGCCCAACAACCTGCCCGCTTGACCCTATCCCCTCCTCTCTTCTCCAGACCATCTCCGGTGACCTTCTCCCTTACCTCACCTCGCTCATCAACTCATCCCTGACCGCTGGCTACGTCCCTCCCGTCTTCAAGAGAGCGAGAGTTGCACCCCTTCTGAAAAAACCTACACTCGATCACTCCGATGTCAACAACTACAGACCAGTATCCCTTCTTTCTTTTCTCTCCAAAACTCTTGAACGTGCCGTCCTTGGCCAGCTCTCCCGCTATCTCTCTCAGAATGACCTTCTTGATCCAAATCAGTCAGGTTTCAAGACTAGTCATTCAACTGAGACTGCTCTTCTCTGTATCACGGAGGCGCTCCGCACTGCTAAAGCTAACTCTCTCTCCTCTGCTCTCATCCTTCTAGACCTATCGGCTGCCTTCGATACTGTGAACCATCAGATCCTCCTCTCCACCCTCTCCGAGTTGGGCATCTCCGGCGCGGCCCACGCTTGGATTGCGTCCTACCTGACAGGTCGCTCCTACCAGGTGGCGTGGCGAGAATCCGTCTCCTCACCACGTGCTCTCACCACTGGTGTCCCCCAGGGCTCTGTTCTAGGCCCTCTCCTATTCTCGCTATACACCAAGTCACTTGGCTCTGTCATAACCTCACATGGTCTCTCCTATCATTGCTATGCAGACGACACACAATTAATCTTCTCCTTTCCCCCTTCTGACGACCAGGTGGCGAATCGCATCTCTGCATGTCTGGCAGACATATCAGTGTGGATGACGGATCATCACCTCAAGCTGAACCTCGGCAAGACGGAGCTGCTCTTCCTCCCGGGGAAGGACTGCCCGTTCCATGATCTCGCCATCACGGTTGACAACTCCATTGTGTCCTCGTCCCAGAGCGCTAAGAACCTTGGCGTGATCCTGGACAACACCCTGTCGTTCTCAAATAACATCAAGGCGGTGGCCCGTTCCTGTAGGTTCATGCTCTACAACATCCGCAGAGTACGACCCTGCCTCACACAGGAAGCGGCGCAGGTCCTAATCCAGGCACTTGTCATCTCCCGTCTGGATTACTGCAACTCGCTGTTGGCTGGGCTCCCTGCCTGTGCCATTAAACCCCTACAACTCATCCAGAACGCCGCAGCCCGTCTGGTGTTCAACCTTCCCAAGTTCTCTCACGTCACCCCGCTCCTCCGCTCTCTCCACTGGCTTCCAGTTGAAGCTCGCATCCGCTACAAGACCATGGTGCTTGCCTACGGAGCTGTGAGGGGAACGGCACCTCACTACCTCCAGGCTCTGATCAGGCCCTACACCCAAACAAGGGCACTGCGTTCATCCACCTCTGGCCTGCTCGCCTCCCTACCACTGAGGAAGTACAGTTCCCGCTCAGCCCAGTCAAAACTGTTCGCTGCTCTGGCCCCCCAATGGTGGAACAAACTCCCTCACGACGCCAGGACAGCGGAGTCAATCACCACCTTCCGGAGACACCTGAAACCCCACCTCTTTAAGGAATACCTAGGATAGGATAAAGTAATCCTTCTCCCCCTCCCCCCTTAAAAGACCTAGATGCACTATTGTAAAGTGGCTGTTCCACTGGATGTCATAAGGTGAAAGCACCAATTTGTAAGTCGCTCTGGATAAGAGCGTCTGCTAAATGACTTAAATGTAAATGTAAATGTATGAACCACCCACTAAGCATTTGACGTCAGGCTTTAGGACGTCTTGTTCTTGCGGTCAGGAGAGTCCTTGATTTCAACGTCCACTGACGTTGAATCTAAACCAATCCTAGGCGTCCACAGACGTCCGGTCCAGACCGGCCTATATTTGGCCCAGGCATAGATGCTGAGATTTGGTTCAGTCCAGTCCGGCCTTGATTTAGCCCAAACATCTATAATTGGTTCAGATTTGGTGTTTCACAAGTTTGGGCAGCGCAGTACAGTAGAGCACAGCAGTACATTGGAGTACATTGGAGTACATTGGAGTACACAGTAGTAAAAAGTATAGTATAGTACAGTAAAGTAAAGTAGAGCACAGCACAATCCAGTAGAGCACACTAGACTATGGTAAAGTAAATAAAAGCAACGTATAGTGTACTGTATTGTACCCTACTTTACTCTAATGTACTCTACTGAACTAAACTGTACTGTACTCCACAGAATTCAACTATACTGTACTGTACTTTACTGTACTCTAATGTACTCTACTGAACTAAACTGTACTGTACTCCACAGAATTCAACTATACTGTACTGTACTTTACTGTACTCTAATGTACTCTACTGAACTAAACTGTACTGTACTCCACAGAATTCAACTATACTGTACTGTACTTTACTGTACTCTAATGTACTCTACTGAACTAAACTGTACTCTACTCCACAGAATTCAACTATACTGTACTGTACTTTACTGTACTCTAATGTACTCTACTGAACTAAACTGTACTCTACTCCACAGAATTCAACTATACTGTACTGTACTTTACTGTACTCTAATGTACTCTACTGAACTAAACTGTACTCTACTCCACAGAATTCAACTATACTGTACTGTACCATAATGTAATGTAGTCTACTGAATAACACTACTGTCTTGTACCGTACCATACCGTGTTGTACTGTACTGTATTGTACTGCTGTGCTCTGCTGTACTAAACTGTGCTGTACTGTACTGTGATGTTCAAACTTTTGAAACATAGACTAGACGTCTATGATTGGTTCAAATTTGGTTCCGGTCCCCACCGACCAAATGTGTACTTTTTTGGGGGGGGCAGAGGACCTCATTAGAATAATACCCAGCATGCTTTGCAAGTATATGTTTTACATTTACATTTTGGTCATTCAGCAGACGCTCTTATTCAGAGTAACTTACAGTCAGTGCATTCAACTAAGGTAGACAAACAACAAGATATCACAGTCACGTACGTCTTTACTGCAATAAGAAAAAAATACATCTGTAACTGTTACTCAGAATGTTATCGTGGTTGAAGTGGTCTGTTGGTTTATTCTGTATGTTGGATTACTTTGAACGTCATCACTAGCAGTGTTAAAGCTGTTGAAAAGCTAAGTGCATGTGATAGATGGGTGCAATAATATGGATTTTGCTGCAATCTTCAGTTGACTCCTCTTTCCCATTAAGAGGTGTGAAACAAATATTATTGTGATATAATGCTTGTTTACATGAGAATGTAAAGCAGTTCAAATTTGGCCAAAGAATCAATGACCGAAGAGACATTTTTACATTTGAGTTGTTTAGCAGAGACACTCTTTTCCAGAGCAACCATGTCTCTCAGATCTCTCAGCTCAGACCAGATGTCAGGTTGGAGTGCTGTTTAGCAGAGACACTCTTTTCCAGAGCAACCATGTCTCTCAGATCTCTCAAAATGACGTCTCAGACGTCATTTTACTTACAGGGCAGTCTTCTGACACACCCAGAAAGCTAGGGTGGGTCATTCCTAACTTTGAAGAGCCTACAAGGAGTGCTATGCAAATGTAAGGTTTAAACTGGGTCATTAAACCTTTGCTCGCCTGCTATCTTTATGTATCTACACAGTCTCTCTAAGAACACCATCCACATGTGTGTGTGTGTGTGCGTATGCGTGTGCGTGTGTGTGTGCACGGATGCTACCACAGTTTCCCTGTGTCTTACTTAATAATGGCTCTCTATGGAACCTGTTCTTCTGTCTTCACAGGTGCATATGGCCCCAGGCCCCCTCCAGACTAACAGCTCTGAATATTTTACTGGCTGTGGATAAAAGATGCAGCAGGGCCTCCAGTCAAACACTCATCTACTCAGATGTGTACTGTAGAGAGTGCTCTGTGTGTCCCCCCCCCGTTCGCCTCGGCACTACCAACAAAACACCTCTCCCACGCCTGATGTTCAGTTCACCTCTGCTCATGCATGCAGGGCATCATCAGACAGCACCCATACACAAACTACACATATGAAATACACACATATGCACACACACACACACGCATGCACGCACACACACACCCCCACAGTGAGTTTATATAGAGAACTTGTCCTCAACTCACCATGCGGATGTTGTAGTTCGATCTGTCAATCTGTAACCTGTGGAGAAGCACCTGGATTCTGATTAGCATCCCCCCAGTTTCCTGTCATGAATGAAACATGTTTCTGGAAGCCACGGCTGTAAGGGCTTTGTAATAAACAAGCAGGTTGTTAGAGTGGCTGTAGCTTCAAGGCCTTCTTGATGAGAAGCTGGCAATTTAGCTGCACTGCAATGCTTCTGCCAATAGGACAAATGAATATGAGTGCAGCTGGCCCAAATGAAAGAGTTAAGCAGATTCTAAAGGTCTGGCACAAGCCCAAGCACAGAGCGGTCCTGCTCACACTAAACAGAATCATTAATAGAAACTCCAACACACACAGATGGCGTGGCAGGATCCTCTCCCGCCACATGGGTCCTCTCAGGGCCTCTCAGCACATAGGAAGATGTTGTAAGTGTTTGCATGTCACATTGCACTCTCCTTTGAGTTAGCTTGTCTGAACACACTTAACTTGTGTTTGTGTGTCTCCATACAAGCAAAAAGTAGTGATGCAGTGTTAATGATTGCATTTGTATTTTACTTGTATTAAAACATAGTTTAATTATGGGCATAGTGTACTATTTTCTCCTATTTTTTTATCATTGCTTTTTTTACCTTCCCATTTCCCTGGTACTTGTTTTTGTTGTCCTGTGTTTGTTTTTATGTTTTTCTGCTGCAGACAAATTGCCTATCGCTTCCTCAAGGTGTCAACAGTCTTCAGACATAGTTTCAGGCTTTTATTTTGAAAAATGAGCCAGAAAGATAACCTCGCGTCAAGTGGTCGCATGAGTTTTGCTTGCGCAACAGAGTTTGGACAGCCATTGCATTTCCCTCTCCTACTGATAAAGACATTTGCGGTTGATATATTATCGATTATATACAGTATTTTAAAAACAACCTGAGGATTGATTATAAAAAACGTTTGACATGTTTCTGTGGACATTACGGAAACTATTTGGAATTTGTCTGCGTTGTCGTGACCGCTCTTTCCTGTGGATTTCTGAACATAACGCGCCAAACAAACAGAGGTATTTTGGATATAAAAATAATGTTCTTGAAACAAAAGGAATATTTATTGTGTAACTGGGAGTATCGTGAGTGAAAACATCCGAAGATCATCAAAGGTAAACGATTAATTTGATTGCTTTTCTGATTTTCGTGACCAAGCTACTTGATGCTAAGTGTACTTAATGTTTTGTCGAGCGATCGATAAACTTACACAAACGCTTGGATTGTTTTCGCTGTAAAGCATTTTCAAAATCTGGTGGATTAACAAAAGGCTAAGCTGTGTTTTCCTATATTGCACTTATAGGAAAATTATATTGCAATATTTTGAGTAATATTCGTTGAAAGTAGTGCTATGCAACTCAGCGGTTGTTGATGACAATTATCCTGTTAACGGGATTGCAGCCATAACAAGTTAACTTCAACAGCCCAGGAGTGAGAGAAGCCATGCAGAAGTCATCAGGACCCCCAAGGGGTCATGTTTAATTGATGACCTCTCACTCAATCCCTGCCTGGTTAAAACCCATACATCTACATAAATGTGAAAACCATGTTCTGGAGAGAAGTCTCTCCCCATAAGTCCCACTGAGATTTCAGGAAACGGCAAAGTAAGTAAATGCAGCATACACCGGAAAGTACTTCAGTAAAACATAACAATGTACTTCAATTAACACGCACATGGCTTACCATGGGGACTAGGCTATGGTAATTAGCTGTGGATCTGCAACACAAACACACACAAACACACACACACACAAACAAACAAACATGCACACACACATTCTAAAACGGAACCCTCCATACCCTCCCTCTTCGCAGTTGTCAATTCCGCAGCATCAACCTCACATACAAATCAACAATGACATATGGCTCGACACTACATGACTAAAAGTTTGGGGACACCTGCTCGTCAACCATTTAATTCCAAAATCATGGGCATTAATATGCCCTTTGCTGCTAAAACAGCCTCCACTCTTCTGGGAAGGCTTTCCACTAAATATTGGAATATCGCTGCTGTCCATTTAGCCACAAGAGCATTTAGTGAAGTCGGGCACTGATGTTGGGCGATTATGCCTGGCTCGCAGTCAGCTCTGTGCCAGTCAAGTTCTTCCACGTCGATCTCAGCAAACTATTTCTGTATGGACCTCGCTTTGTACATGGGGGCATTGTCATGCTGAAACAGGAAAGGGCCTTCCCAAACTGCCACAAAGTTGGAAGCACAGAATCGTCTAGAATGTCAATGTGGTGTTAATATTTCCTTTCACTGGAACTAAGGGACCTGAACCATGAAAAACAACCCAAACTATTATTATTCCTCCTCCACCACACTTTACAGTTGGCACTATGCATTGGGGCAGGTAGGGTTTTCTTGGCATCCGACCCAACCCATATTCGTCCGTCGGACTGCCAGATGGTGAAGCGTGATTTATCAATCCAGAGAATGCGTTTCCACTGCTCCAGAGTCCAACGGCGACAAGCTTCACATCAGCTTTACACCGACGCTTGGCATAGCACATGGTGATCTTAGACTTATGTGCGGCTGCTCAGCAATGGAAACCTATTTCATGAAGCTCCTGACAAATAGTTATTGTGCTGACGTTGCATCCAGAGGCAGTTTGGAACTCAGCAGTGGGTGTTGCAACTGATGACAGATGATTTTTACGCTCTATGCGCTTCAGCACTCCACGGTCCCGTTCTGTGAACTTATATGGCCTACCATATCGTGGCTGAGCCGTTGTTGCTCCTAGATGTTCCACTTCACAATAACCACACTTACAGCTGACTTGGGCGTCTCTAGCAGAGCAGAAATTTGACAAACTGACTTGTTGGAAAGGTGGCATCCTATGAAGGTGCCAAGTTGAAAGTCACTGAGCTCTTCATTAAGGCCATTCTACTGCCAATGTTTGTCTATGGAGATTGCATGGCTGTGTGATTGATATTATACTCCTGTCAGCAACGTGTGTGGCTGACATAACCAAATCCACTTATTTGAAGGGGTGTCCACATACATTTGTATATACAGTGCCTTCGGAAAGTATTCAGATGCCTGGACTTTTTCCACATTTTTTACGTTAATAGGGGGCAGCATTTTCACGTTTGGATGAAAAGCGTGCCCAGAGTAAACTGCCTGCTACTCAATCCCAGTTGCTAATATATGCATATTATTATTCGTATTGGATAGAAAACACTCTGAAGTTTCTAAAACTGTTTGAATGATGCCTGTGAGTATAACAAAACTCATATGGCAGGCAAAAACCTGAGAAAAATCCAACCAGGAAGTGGGAAATCTGAGGTTTGTAGTTTTTCAACTCTTAGCCTTTCGAATACACAGTGTCTATGGGGTAAAATTGCACTTCCTAATGATTCCACTAGATGTCAACAGTCTTTAGAACCTTGTTTGATGCTTCTACTGTGAAGGAGGGAAAAATGAGGGCTCTTTGAGTCAGGGGTCTGCCAGAGTGCCACGAGCTGGTGACGCACGTTCACGTGAAAGTTAGGTTGAGTTCCATTACATTTCTGAAGACAAAGGAATTTTCCAGTTGGAACATTATTGAAGATTGATTCTATACTTCGTCTGACATGTTTCGACAGACTGTAACGGAACTTTTTAACTTTTCATCTGCTCCTAGTGATCGCACGTCATGAATTTGGATTACTGGGCTAAACGCGCAAACAACAAAAAGGAGGTATTTGGACATAAAGATTAACTTTATCGAACAAATCAAACATTTATTGTGGAACTGGGATTCCTGGGAGTGCATTCTGATGAAGATCATCAAAGGTAGGTGAATATTTATAATGCTATTTCTGACTTCTGTTGACTCCAACATGGCAGATATCTTTTTGGCTTGATTTGTTGTCTGAGCCCCTTACTCAGATTATTGCATGGTTTGCTTTTTCCATAAAGTTTTATTAAAATCTGACACAGCGGTTGCATTAAGGAGAAGTATATCTTTAATTCTGTAAATAACACTTGTATCTTTTATCAATGTTTATTGTTAGTATTTCTGTAAATTGATGTGGCTCTCTGCAAAATCACCGGATGTTTTGAAAGCAAAACAATACTGAACATAACGCGCCAATGTAAACTGATATTTTTAGATATAAATATGCACTTTATGGAACGAAACATACATGTATTGCGTAACAAGTCCGGGCTCTGGCTGGGTGACTAAAGGACATTCAGAGACTCATCCCAAAGCCACTCCTGCGTGGTTTTGGCTGTGTGCTTAGGGTCATTGTCCTGTTGGAAAGGGAACCTTTGCCCCAGTCTGTGGTCTTGAGCGCTCTGGAGCAGGTTTTCATCAAGGATCTCTCTGTACTTTGCTCCGTTTATCTTTACCTCCATCCTGACTAGTCTCCCAGTCCCTGTCACTGAAAAACATCCCCACCGCATGATGCTGCCACCACCACCATGCTTCCCCGTAGGGATGGTGCCATGTTTCCTCCAGACATGACGCTGCCACCACCATGCTTCCTCGTAGGGATGGTGCCATGTTTCCTCCAGACATGACGCTTGGCATTCAGGCCAAAGAGTTCAGTCTTAGTTTTGTCTGACCACAGAATCTTGTCTTTAGGTACCTTTTGGCAAACTCCAAGCGGAATGTCATGTGCCTTCTACTGAGGAGCAGTGGTGTAAAGTACTTAAGTAAAAAATACTTTTGAGTACTAGTTTTTTTGGTATCTGTACTATTCATGTTTTTGACAACTTTTACTTTTACTTCACTATATATTCCCAAAGAAAATAATGTACGTTTTACTCCATACATTTCCCGTGACACTCAAAGTACATGTTACATTTTGAGTGCTTAGCAGGACATGAACGGGTGCAATTCACACACTTATCAAGAGAACATCCCTGGTCATCCCTACTGTCTCTGATCTAGCGGAGATGCTTCATTTGTAAATCAAGTCTAAGTTTTGGAGTACCACTGGCATATCTGGAAAAAAAAATTAAACAAGAAAATGGTGCAGTCTGGTTTGCTTAATATAAAGAATTAGAAATGATTTATCGTTTTACTTTTGATACTTAAGTATATTTTAGCAATTACAATAACTTTTGATACTTAAGTATATTTACTTTTATTCAAGTAGTATTTTACTGGGTGACTTTACCTTTTACTTGAGTAATTTTCTATTAAGGTATCTTTACTTTTACTCAAATATGACATTGTGGTAATTTTTCCACCGTGTCTTCCTGTCTGGCCACTCTATCATAAAGGCCTGATTGGTGGAGTGCTGCAGAGATGGTTGTTCTTCTGGAAGGTTCTCCATCTCCACAGAAGAAATCTAGAGCTCTGTCAGAGTGACCATCGGGTTCTTGGTCACCTCCATGACCACGGCCCTTCTCCCCCGATTGCTCAGTTTGGCCGGGTGGCCAGCTCTAGGAAGAGTCTTGGTGATTCCAAACTTCTTCCATTTAAAAATGATGGAGGCTACTGTGTTCTTGGGGACCTTCAATGCTGCAGAAATGTTTTTTTGTACTTTCCCCTAGATCTGTGCCTTGACACAGTCCTGTCTCTGAGCTCTACCGACAATTCCTTCAACCTCATGGCTTGATTTTTGCTCTGTGGGACCTTTTAGAGACAGTGTGCCTTCCAAAATGATTTCCAATCAGATGAATTTACTACAGGTGGACTCCAATCAAGTTGTAGAAACGTCTCAAAGATGATCGATGGAAACAGGATGCACCTGAGCTCAATTTAGATTATCATACCAAAGTGTCTGAATACTTATGGAAATAAGGTATTTCTGTTTTTTACTTATATAAAAAAATGCATTTTAGAATAAGGCTGTAACACAACAAACTTAAAAGTGGTCTGAATACTTTCCAAAGGCACTGTATAGTATATGTTCCATTATGGACCTTAGGGTTGTATATACTGTATATACACTGAGTGTCCAAAACATTAAGACCACCTTCCTAATATTCAGTTGCACCCCCTTTTGCCCTCAGAACAGACTCAATTCGTCTGGGCATGAACTCTAAAAGGTGTCGAAAGCATTTCACAGGGATGCTGGCCAGTGTTGAATCCAATGCTTCCCACAGTTGTGTCAAGTTGGCAGGATGTCCTTGGGTGGTGGACTGTTCTTTCTACACACAGGAAACTGTTGAGCGTGAAAAACCCAGCAGCGTGGCAGTTCTTGACACAGTCAAACCGGTGCAGAAAGTATGTCATGGAAAGAGCAGGTGTTCTTAATGATTGTACACTCAGTGTATAACGAAGCATTATGTTTTTGTTTTACTCAACTGGACAGATACAACCTTTTTATGGGAATACATTGGCACATAAATTACTGGTAATTGATTGTAATATTTTCATAAAGATAAATTCCAAGACTTATTATTGGAAATGTATCCAATTTATATATTCTTACTCATATAAAACTCATTATCATGTTGCATTCACTCATATTGTACAGAATCAGGTGATTTGTAGGGCAATACTGCCATCTAGTGTACAATTGTGGAACGGGTTGGCAGAGGTGTACACAGAGAGAAAGCATGAGATCAACAGATACAGAGCAATTACAACCAGGGGAAATAGTTTTTGTAGAATCACATAAGATTTATTTTTCAATAGTCCACGGTGTTGCTACTCTTAAACCAGACACTGCACATGGTATAGACACGATATGACAAAAATACAATAACACTGGACCTTGACATATTCCACAGGTTGATTCTCCCCCACAGCACTTTGTTCAAGTTGAACTGTTGTAAGATAATATCATGTACTCCATGATCAATCATTAGGTTTGACCTTTTTTTCTTCTTTACTATATCCCTTTACAGAGAGCTGATGTTACATAATGTCAACAAGAGGGTGTTAAGGCCCAGACACTACCAGCAGATTGTAGTACAGTGTAAAGAAGATGGGGGTTTTAGTAGTATCTCTCGTGTTGCTTGTTTCTCTGTGTGGGGCACATGGGAAGGAAGATGATGAGGAAGTCAGCTGGGGGGGTCAATGAAGAGGGACAGAGGCAGGAAGAGAGGGATCAGACTGGGAGAAATGAAGCTGGTGCCTCCAATGACAAACAGACCACCAACCTACTTGATCTCTGGACTGAGCTGAAAGAACTGAGAGACATTGCGATGGATCAGAGAGTGGAGATAGCTGTCACAAAACGCCAGGTGGAGGAGTTGAAAAGACCAAGTCTAGGCATGTTGTACATGTACGAATGGACAAAATCACATTTATATCGTAGCCAATATGATCTATTTTAGGGATAAGTGATGCATGTTTTACTTTATTGTTGATTTAGATACAGAGACTGAAAGACAGTGGTAGAAGTGGAAGAACTGAGGAATGGCAATGCAGGTCAAATACAAAGATAACTTGAAATGGTCAAAATGCTTCATTTATTCTCACATGAATTTGTTAATAATACTAAAATATTTGTTGCCCTGGAGACCAGAGTCAATGCAAGTGAGGGTGAAGTAGGACTACAGATAGGCCTAATAATTGTCAACATTTGAGGCTGCTAATTCATATTTAACTTAGAAATCCCCTCACTCAAACAGTATTGTCATTCATTTCGGCACAATCATTGGAGCTGTCCACTATGGAGGCCAGGTTGACAGTTAGTGAGAAGGAAGTGGACTGCCTGAAAAGAGACAGCGCAGCTAAAATCAGTACGATTTGTGTATCGTATGACGTGTCTCATCCCCAAAACCAAAGTTGCAAATATTGTTAACACTTAATATTAAAAAAAATGGAATGACATACAGTTGAAAGGAAGGGTCGATTATTGTTCATGAATTAAAATACACACGAGTCAGATTTCACAAGTGTATGACCAGCATTTATAATTGGATAAATAATGAAAACTAACCTGAATAGGACTGGCGTGAAGTATACTTAACGAAAGCAATGTCTAACCTGGTGGAAGCAATTACCACAAAAGTCATCATCCGAAACAAGGAAGATCTAGAAGAATAACCAACGTATGATGCCTCCTGTGTTGTACTGTATATTGTCCCTGTAATTTGACAGAGAGTCCAAAGGTAGCATTCTCTGCCTCGTTGGGAATCAATGGAGAATTAGGGCCCTTCAGTACTCAAACCACCATGGCCAACAAAAACATCTTCACAAACATCAGAAACCACTACACCTCAATTACAGGTACGGTATTTACAGGTATGAATAATGCAAAACTAAACTGGAGCTCATCTCTAGGTTAGCGAGAGACTGAGGACTGATCTCTCTTTGATTTTCCTCTGAAACAGGTATCTTCACTGCACCAGTGTGAGGGGTTTACTGCTTCAGATTTACACCAGAGAGTTGACACCAGAGAGGGGTCTACTGCTTCAGATTTACAACAGAGAGTCTACACCAGAGAGAGGTCTACTGCTTCAGATTTACAACAGAGAGTCTACACCAGAGAGGGGTCTACTGCTTCAGATTTACACCAGAGAGTCTACACCAGAGAGAGGTCTACTGCTTCAGATTTACACCAGAGAGTCTACACCAGAAATGGGTCTACTGCTTCAGATTTACACCAGAGTCTACACCAGAGAGTCTACACCAGAGAGTCTACACCAGAGAGAGGTCTACTGCTTCATATTTACACCAGAGAGTCTACACCAGAGAGAGGTCCACTGCTTCAGATTTACACCAGAGAGTCTACACCAGAGAGAGGTCCACTGCTTCAGATTTACACCAGAGAGTCTACACCAGAGAGAGGTCTACTGCTTCAGATTTACACCAGAGAGTCTACACCAGAGAGAGGTCCACTGCTTCAGATTTACACCAGAGAGTCTACACCAGAGAGAGGTCTACTGCTTCAGATTTACACCAGAGAGTCTACACCAGAGAGGGTTCCACTGCTTCAGATTTACACCAGAGTGTCTACACCAGAGAGGGGTCTATTGCTTCAGATTTACACCAGAGAGTCTACACCAGAGAGGGTTCCACAGCTTCAGATTTACACCAGAGAGTCTACACCAGAGAGGGGTCTACTGCTTCAGATTTACACCAGAGAGTCTACACCAGAGAGGGGTCTACTGCTTCTGCTTACAGATTTACTACACAGAGAGTCTACACCAGAGAGGGTCTACTGCTTCAGATTTACACCAGAGAGTCTACACCAGAGAGGGTCTACTGCTTCAGATTTACACCAGAGAGTCTACACCAGAGAGGGTCTACTGCTTCAGATTTACACCAGAGAGTCTACACCAGAGAGGGTCTACTGCTTCAGATTTACACCAGAGAGTCTACACCAGAGAGGGTCTACTGCTTCAGATTTACACCAGAGAGTCTACACCAGAGAGGGTCTACTGGTCAGATTTACACCAGAGAGTCTACACCAGAAATGGGTCTACTTCAGATTTACACCAGAGAGTCTACACCAGAGAGGGTTCCACTGCTTCAGATTTATACCAGAGAGTCTACACCAGAGAGAGGTCTACTGCTTCAGATTTACACCAGAGAGTCTAAACCAGAGAGGGGTCTACTGCTTCAGATTTACACCAGAGAGTCTACACCAGAAATGGGTCTACTGCCTCAGATTTACACCAGAGAGGGTTCCACTGCTTCAGATTTACACCAGAGAATCTACACCAGAGAGAGGTCCACTGCTTCAGATTTACACCAGAGAGTCTACACCAGAGAGGGGTCTACTGCTTCAGATTTACACCAGAGAGTCTACACCAGAGAGAGGTCTACTGCTTCAGATTTACACTACACCAGAGAGGGTCTACACACAGAGAGTCTACACCAGAGAGGGTCTACTGCTTCAGATTTACACCAGAGAGTCTACACCAGAGAGGGTCCACTGCTTCAGATTTACACCAGAGACACCAGAGAGGGTCTACTGCTTCAGATTTACACCAGAGAGTCTACACCAGAGAGGGTCTACTGCTTCAGATTTACACCAGAGAGTCTACACCAGAGAGGGTCTACTGCTTCAGATTTACACCAGAGAGTCTACACCAGAGAGTCTACTGCTTCAGATTTACACCAGAGAGTCTACACCAGAGAGGGTCTACTGCTTCAGATTTACACCAGAGAGTCTACACCAGAGAGGGTCTACTCTACTGCTTCAGATTTACACCAGAGAGTCTACACCAGAGAGGGTCTACTGCTTCAGATTTACACACACCAGAGAGGGTCTACTGCTTCAGATTTACACCAGAGAGTCTACACCAGAGAGGGTCCACTGCTTCAGATTTACACCAGAGAGTCTACACCAGAGAGGGTCTACTGCTTCAGATTTACACCAGAGAGTCTACACCAGAGAGGGTCTACTGCTTCAGATTTACACCAGAGAGTCTACACCAGAGAGAGGTCTACTGCTTCAGATTTACACCAGAGAGTCTACACCAGAGAGGGGGTCTACTGCTTCAGATTTACCAGAGAGTCTACACCAGAGAGGGGTCTACACCAGAGAGTCAACATCAGAGAGTCTACACCAGAGATGGGTCTACTGCTTCAGATTTGCACCAGAGGGTCTACACCAGAGAGAGGTCTACTGCTTCAGATTTACACCAGAGAGTCTACACCAGAGAGAGGTCCACTGCTTCAGATATACACCAGAGAGTCTACACCAGAGAGAGGTCTACTGCTTCAGATTTACACCAGAGAGTCTACACCAGAGAGGGGTCTACTGCTTCAGATTTACACCAGAGAGTCTACACCAGAGAGGGTCTACTGCTTCAGATTTACACCAGAGAGTCTACACCAGAGAGAGGTCTACTGCTTCAGATTTACACCAGAGAGTCTACACCAGAGAGGGGTCTACTGCTTCAGATTTACACCAGAGAGTCTACACCAGAGAGGGGTCTACTGCTTCAGATTTACACCAGAGAGTCTACACCAGAGAGAGGGGTCTACTGCTTCAGATTTACACCAGAGAGTCTACACCAGAGAGGGTCCACTGCTTCAGATTTACACCAGAGAGTCTACACCAGAGAGGGGTCTACTGCTTCAGATTTACACCAGAGAGTCTACACCAGAGAGGGTCTACTGCTTCAGATTTACACCAGAGAGTCTACACCAGAGAGGGTCTACTGCTTCAGATTTTACACCAGAGAGTCTAAACCAGAGAGGGGTCTACTGCTTCAGATTTACACCAGAGAGTCTACACCAGAGAGGGGTCTACTGCTTCAGATTTACACCAGAGAGTCTACACCAGAGAGGGTCTACTGCTTCAGATTTACACCAGAGAGTCTACACCAGAGAGAGGTCTACTGCTTCAGATTTACACCAGAGAGTCTACACCAGAGAGAGGTCTACACTGCTTCAGATTTACACCAGAGAGTCTACACCAGAGAGGGTCCACTGCTTCAGATTTACACCAGAGAGTCTACACCAGAGAGGGTCTACTGCTTCAGATTTACACCAGAGAGTCTACACCAGAGAGTCTACTGCTTCAGATATACACCAGAGAGTCTACACCAGAGAGAGGTCTACTGCTTCAGATTTACACCAGAGAGTCTACACCAGAGAGGGGTCTACTGCTTCAGATTTACACCAGAGAGTCTACACCAGAGAGGGTCTACTGCTTCAGATTTACACCAGAGAGTCTACACCAGAGAGGGGTCTACTGCTTCACCAGAGGGTCTCCACTGCTCAGATTTACACCAGAGGTCTACTGCTTCAGATTTACACCAGAGAGTCTACACCAGAGAGGGTCTACTGCTTCAGATTTACACCAGAGAGTCTACACCAGAGAGGGTCTACTGCTTCAGATTTACACCAGAGAGTCTACACCAGAGAGGGTCTACTGCTTCAGATTTACACCAGAGAGTCTACACCAGAGAGGGTCTACTGCTTCAGATTTACACCAGAGAGTCTACACCAGAGAGGGGTCTACTGCTTCAGATTTACACCAGAGAGTCTACACCAGAGAGAGGTCTACTGCTTCAGATATACACCAGAGAGTCTACACCAGAGAGAGTGGTCTACTGCTTCAGATTTACACCAGAGAGTCTACACCAGAGAGGGGTCTACTGCTTCAGATTTACACCAGAGAGTCTACACCAGAGAGAGGTCTACTGCTTCAGATTTACACCAGAGAGTCTACACCAGAGAGAGGTCTACTGCTTCAGATTTACACCAGAGAGTCTACACCAGAGAGGGGTCTACTGCTTCAGATTTACACCAGAGAGTCTACACCAGAGAGAGGTCTACACTTCAGAGTCTACACCAGAGAGGGTCTACTGCTCAGATTTACACCAGAGAGTCTACACCAGAGAGAGGTCTACTGCTTCAGATTTACACCAGAGAGTCTACACCAGAGAGGGGTCTACTGCTTCAGATTTACACCAGAGAGTCTACACCAGAGAGAGGTCTACTGCTTCAGATTTACACCAGAGAGTCTACACCAGAGAGGGTTCCACTGCTTCAGATTTATACCAGAGAGTCTACACCAGAGAGAGGTCTACTGCTTCAGATTTACACCAGAGAGTCTAAACCAGAGAGGGGTCTACTGCTTCAGATTTACACCAGAGAGTCTACACCAGAGAGTCTACACCAGAAATGGGTCTACTGCCTCAGATTTACACCAGAGAGGGTTCCACTGCTTCAGATTTACACCAGAGAGTCTACACCAGAGAGAGGTCCACTGCTTCAGATTTACACCAGAGAGTCTACACCAGAGAGAGGTCTACTGCTTCAGATTTACACCAGAGAGTCTACACCAGAGAGGGTCTACTGCTTCAGATTTACACCAGAGAGTCTACACCAGAGAGAGGTCTACTGCTTCAGATTTACACCAGAGAGTCTACACCAGAGAGAGGTCTACTGCTTCAGATTTACACCAGAGAGTCTACACCAGAGAGAGGTCTACTGCTTCAGATTTACACCAGAGAGTCTACACCAGAGAGGGGTCTACTGCTTCAGATTTACACCAGAGAGTCTACACCAGAGAGAGGTCCACTGCTTCAGATTTACACCAGAGAGTCTACACCAGAGAGGGTTCCACTGCTTCAGATTTACACCAGAGAGTCTACACCAGAGAGGGGTCTACTGCTTCAGATTTACACCAGAGAGTCTACACCAGAGAGGGGTCTACTGCTTCAGATTTACACCAGAGAGTCTACACCAGAGAGAGGTCTACTGCTTCAGATTTACACCAGAGAGTCTACACCAGAGAGAGGGGTCTACTGCTTCAGATTTACACCAGAGAGTCTACACCAGAGAGGGTCTACTGCTTCAGATTTACACCAGAGAGTCTACACCAGAGAGGGTCTACTGCTTCAGATTTACACCAGAGAGTCTACACCAGAGAGGATTTACACCAGAGAGTCTACACCAGAGAGGGTCCTGCTTCAGATTTACACCAGAGAGTCTACACCAGAGAGGGTCTACTGCTTCAGATTTACACCAGAGAGTCTACACTACTGCTTCAGATTTACACCAGAGAGTCTACACCAGAGAGGGTCTACTGCTTCAGATTTACACCAGAGAGTCTACACCAGAGAGGGTCTACTGCTTCAGATTTACACCAGAGAGTCTACACCAGAGAGGGTCCACTGCTTCAGATTTACACCAGAGAGTCTACACCAGAGAGGGTCTACTGCTTCAGATTTACACCAGAGAGTCTACACCAGAGAGGGTCTACTGCTTCAGATTTACACCAGAGAGTCTACACCAGAGAGGGTCTACTGCTTCAGATTTACACCAGAGAGTCTACACCAGAGAGGGGTCTACTGCTTCAGATTTACACCAGAGAGTCTTACACCAGAGAGTCTACACCAGAGAGGGTCCACTGCTTCAGATTTACACCAGAGAGTCTACACCAGAGAGGGGTCCACTGAGATTTACACCAGAGAGTCTACACCAGAGAGAGGTCTACTGCTTCAGATTTACACAGAGAGTCTACACCAGAGAGGGGTCTACTGCTTCAGATTTACACCAGAGAGTCTACACCAGAGGGTCTAGAGAGAGGGTCTACTGCTTCAGATTTACACCAGAGAGTCTACACCAGAGAGAGGTCTACTGCTTCAGATTTACACCAGAGAGTCTACACCAGAGAGAGTCTACTGCTTCAGATTTACACCAGAGAGTCTACACCAGAGAGGGTCTACTGCTTCAGATTTACACCAGAGAGTCTACACCAGAGAGGGTCTACTGCTTCAGATTTACACCAGAGAGTCTACACCAGAGAGTCTACTGCTTCAGATTTACACCAGAGAGTCTACACCAGAGAGGGTTCCACTGCTTCAGATTTACACCAGAGAGTCTACACCAGAGAGGGTCTACTGCTTCAGATTTACACCAGAGAGTCTACACCAGAGAGAGGGTCTACTGCTTCAGATTTACACCAGAGAGTCTACACCAGAGAGGGTCTACTGCTTCAGATTTACACCAGAGAGTCTACACCAGAGAGGGGTCTACTGCTTCAGATTTACACCAGAGAGTCTACACCAGAGAGGGTCTACTGCTTCAGATTTACACCAGAGAGTCTACACCAGAGAGGGGTCTACTGCTTCAGATTTACACCAGAGAGTCTACACCAGAGAGTCTACTGCTTCAGATTTACACCAGAGAGTCTACACCAGAGAGGGTCTACTGCTTCAGAGAGTCTACACCAGAGAGGGTCTACTGCTTCAGATTTACACCAGAGAGTCTACACCAGAGAGGGTCTACTGCTTCAGATTTACACCAGAGAGTCTACACCAGAGAGGGTCTACTGCTTCAGATTTACACCAGAGAGTCTACACCAGAGAGTCAGATTTAGAGAGAGTCTACACCAGAGAGAGGTCTACTGCTTCAGATTTACACCAGAGAGTCTACACCAGAGAGGGTCACCAGAGACACCAGAGAGTCTACACCAGAGAGGGTCTACTGCTTCAGATTTACACCAGAGAGTCTACACCAGAGAGGGGTCTACACTGCTTCAGATTTACACCAGAGAGTCTACATGCAGAGAGAGTCCACTGCTTCAGATTTACACCAGAGAGTCTACACCAGAGAGGGTCTACTGCTTCAGATTTACACCAGAGAGTCTACACCAGAGAGGGTCTACTGCTTCAGATTTACACCAGAGAGTCTACACCAGAGAGGGGTCTACTGCTTCAGATTTACACCAGAGAGAGAGTCTACACCAGAGAGGGTCCACTGCTTCAGATTTACACCAGAGAGTCTACACCAGAGAGGGTCTACTGCTTCAGATTTACACCAGAGAGTCTACACCAGAGAGGGGTCTACTGCTTCAGATTTACACCAGAGAGTCTACACCAGAGAGGGTCTACTGCTTCAGATTTACACCAGAGAGTCTACACCAGAGAGGGTCTACTGCTTCAGATTTACACCAGAGAGTCTACACCAGAGAGTCTACACCAGAGAGGGTCTACTGCTTCAGATTTATTCTAGATTTACCAGAGAGTCTACACCAGAGAGGGTCTACTGCTTCAGATTTACACCAGAGAGTCTACACCAGAGAGGGGTCTACTGCTTCAGATTTACACCAGAGAGTCTACACCAGAGAGTCTCACACTGCTTCAGATTTACACCAGAGAGTCTACACCAGAGAGTCTACACCTTCAGATTTACACCAGAGAGTCTACACCAGAGAGAGGTCTACTGCTTCAGATTTACACCAGAGAGTCTACACCAGAGAGGGTCTACTGCTTCAGATTTACACCAGAGAGTCTACACCAGAGAGGGTCTACTGCTTCAGATTTACACCAGAGAGTCTACACCAGAGAGGGTCCACTGCTTCAGATTTACACCAGAGAGTCTACACCAGAGAGTCTACTGCTTCAGAGAGGAGAGGTCTACACCAGATTTACAGTCTACACCAGAGAGGGTCTACACCTTCAGATTTACACCAGAGAGTCTACACAGAGAGTCTACTGCTTCAGATTTACAGAGAGTTACACCAGAGAGTCTACACTCTACACCAGAGAGTCTACACCAGAGGTCTACTCAGAGATTTACACCAGAGAGTCTACACCAGAGAGGGTCTACTACTGCTTCAGATTTACACCAGAGAGTCTACACCAGAGAGGTCTACACCAGAGATCTACACCAGAAAGTCTACAGAGAGTCTACACCAGAGAGGGGTCTACTGCTTCAGATTTACACCAGAGAGTCTACACCAGAGACACCAGAGAGGGTCCACTGCTTCAGATTTACACCAGAGAGTCTACACCAGAGAGGGTTCCACTGCTTCAGATTTACACCAGAGAGTCTACACCAGAGAGGGTCTACTGCTTCAGATTTACACCAGAGAGTCTACACCAGAGAGGGTCTACTGCTTCAGATTTACACCAGAGAGTCTACACCAGAGAGTCTACACCAGAGAGTCTCCACTGCTTCAGATTTACACCAGAGAGTCTACACCAGAGAGAGGTCTACTGCTTCAGATTTACACCAGAGAGTCCACCAGAGAGGGTCTACACCAGAGAGTCTAAACTAGAGAGTCTACACTTCAGAGACACCAGAGGGCCTACTGCCAGATTCTACACCAGAGAGTCTACACCAGAGAGGGTCTACTGCTTCAGATTTACACCAGAGGGTCTACACCAGAGAGGGTCCACTGCTTCAGATTTACACCAGAGAGTCTACACCAGAGAGGGTCTACTGCTTCAGATTTACACCAGAGAGTCTACACCAGAGAGTCTACACCAGAGAGGGTCTACTGCTTCAGATTTACACCAGAGAGTCTACACCAGAGAGGGGTCTACTGCAGAGAGTCAACATCAGAGAGTCTACACCAGAGAGAGGTCTACTGCTTCAGATTTACACCAGAGAGTCTACACCAGAGAGAGGTCTACTGCTTCAGATTTACACCAGAGAGTCTACACCAGAGAGGGGTCTACTGCTTCAGATTTACACCAGAGAGTCTACACCAGAGAGTCTACACCAGAGAGGGTTCCACTGCTTCAGATTTACACCAGAGAGTCTACACCAGAGAGGGGTCTACTGCTTCAGATTTACACCAGAGAGTCTACACCAGAGAGGGGTCTACTGCTTCAGATTTACACCAGAGAGTCTACACCAGAGAGGGGTCTACTGCTTCAAATTTACACCAGAGAGTCTACACCAGAGAGGGGTCTACTGCTTCAGATTTACACCAGAGAGTCTACACCAGAGAGGGGTCTACTGCTTCAGATTTACACCAGAGAGTCTACACCAGAGAGAGGTCTACTGCTTCAGATTTACACCAGAGAGTCTACACCAGAGAGGGTTCCACTGCTTCAGATTTATACCAGAGAGTCTACACCAGAGAGAGGTCTACTGCTTCAGATTTACACCAGAGAGTCTACACCAGAGAGGGGTCTACTGCTTCAGATTTACACCAGAGAGTCTACACCAGAGAGTCTACACCAGAGAGGTTTCCACTGCTTCAGATTTACACCAGAGAGTCTACACCAGAGAGAGGTCTACTGCTTCAGATTTACACCAGAGAGTCTACACCAGAGAGGGGTCTACACCAGAGAGTCTAAACCAGAGAGTCTACTGCTTCAGATTTACACCAGAGAGTCTACACCAGAGAGTCAACACCAGAGAGTCTACACCAGAGATGGGTCTACTGCTTCAGATTTACACCAGAGAGTCTACACCAGAGAGGGGTCTACTGCTTCAGATTTACACCAGAGAGTCTACACCAGAGAGCGGTCTACTACTGCTTCAGATTTACACCAGAGAGTCTACATCAGAGAGTCTACACCAGAGAGGGGTCTACACCAGAAAGTCTACATCAGAGAGTCTACACCAGAGAGGGGTCTACACCAGAGAGTCAACATCAGAGAGTCTACACCAGAGAGTCTACACCAGAGAGTCTACTTCAGATTTACACCAGAGAGTCTACACCAGAGAGGGTCTACTGCTGCTTCAGATTTACAGAGTCTACACCAGAGAGTCTACACCAGAGAGAGGTCTACACCTTCAGATTTACACCAGAGAGTCTACACCAGAGAGAGGTCTACTGCTTCAGATTTACACCAGAGAGTCTACACCAGAGAGGGTCTACTGCTTCAGATTTACACCAGAGAGTCTACACCAGAGAGTCTACACCAGAGAGGTCCACTGCTTCAGATTTACACCAGAGAGTCTACACCAGAGAGAGGTCTACTGCTTCAGATTTACACCAGAGAGTCTACACCAGAGAGGGGTCTACTGCTTCAGATTTACACCAGAGGGTCTACACCAGAAAGGGTACTGCTTCAGATTTACACCAGAGAGTCTACACCAGAGAGGGGTCTACTGCTTCAGATTTACACCAGAGAGTCTACACCAGAGAGTCTACACCAGAGAGGTTTCCACTGCTTCAGATTTACACCAGAGACATCAGTCTACACCAGAGAGGGTCTACTGCTTCAGATTTACACCAGAGAGTCTACACCAGAGAGGGTCTACTGCTTCAGATTTACACCAGAGAGTCTACACCAGAGAGTCTACACCAGAGAGGTTTACTGCTTCAGATTTACAGAGTCTACAGAGAGTCTACACCAGAGAGGGGTCTACTGCTTCAGATTTACACCAGAGAGTCTACACCAGAGAGAGGTCTACTGCTTCAGATTTACACCAGAGAGTCTACACCAGAGAGGGTCTACTGCTTCAGATTTACACCAGAGAGTCTACACCAGAGAGTCTACTGCTTCAGATTTACACCAGAGAGTCTACACCAGAGAGGGGTCTACTGCTTCAGATTTACACCAGAGAGTCTACACCAGAGAGTCTACTGCTTCAGAGAGGGGTTTACACCACACCAGAGAGGGTCTGCATTTACAGAGAGTCTACACCAGAGAGGGGTCTACACCAGAAAGTCAACATCAGAGAGTCTACACCAGAGAGTCTACACCAGAGAGTATACACTAGAGAGTCTACACAAGAGAGTCTACACCAGAGAGTCTAGAGAGTCTACACTGCTTCAGATTTACACCAGAGAGTCTACACCAGAGAGGGGTCTACTGCTTCAGATTTACACCAGAGAGTCTACACCAGAGAGGGGTCTACTGCTTCAGATTTACACCAGAGAGTCTACACCAGAGAGGGTCTACACTGCTTCAGATTTACACCAGAGAGTCTACAGAGAGTCTACACCAGAGAGGGTCCACTGCTTCAGATTTACACCAGAGAGTCTACACCAGAGAGGGTCCACTGCTTCAGATTTACACCAGAGAGTCTACACCAGAGAGGGTCTACTGCTTCAGATTTACACCAGAGAGTCTACACCAGAGAGGGGTCTACTGCTTCAGATTCTACACCAGAGAGTCTACACACCAGAGAGAGGTTCCACTGCTTCAGATTTACACCAGAGAGTCTACACCAGAGAGGGTCTACTGCTTCAGATTTACACCAGAGAGTCTACACCAGAGAGTCTACACCAGAGAGTCTAAACTAGAGAGTCTACTGCTTCAGATTTACAGAGTCTACACCAGAGGTCCAGAGAGTCTACACCAGAGAGTCTACACCAGAGATGGGTCTACTGCTTCAGATTTACACCAGAGAGGTCTACACCAGAGAGGGTCTACTGCTTCAGATTTACACCAGAGAGTCTACACCAGAGAGGGTCTACTGCTTCAGATTTACACCAGAGAGTCTACACACTCAGAGAGTCACCACAGTCTACAGAGAGGGTCTACACCAGAAAGTCTACATCAGAGAGTCTACACCAGAGAGGGGTCTACACCAGAGAGTCAACATCAGAGAGTCTACACCAGAGAGGTCCACTGCTTCAGATTTACACCAGAGAGTCTACACCAGAGAGAGGTCTACTGCTTCAGATTTACACCAGAGAGTCTACACCAGAGAGGGGTCTACTGCTTCAGATTTACACCAGAGAGTCTACACCAGAGAGTCTACAGAGAGGGGTCTACTGCTTCAGATTTACACCAGAGAGTCTACACCAGAGAGTCTACACCAGAGATGGGTCTACTGCTTCAGATTTACACCAGAGAGTCTACACCAGAGGGGGTCTACTGCTTCAGATTTACACCAGAGAGTCTACACCAGAGAGGGGTCTACACTGCTTCAGATTTACACCAGATCTACACCAGAGAGTCTACACCAGAGAGTCTACACCAGAGAGTCTACACCAGAGAGGGGGGTCTACTGCTTCAGATTTACACCAGAGAGTCTACACCAGAGAGGGTCTACTGCTTCAGATTTACACCAGAGAGTCACACCAGAGGGTTTACACTTCAGAGAGTCTACACCAGAGAGGGGTCTACTGCTTCAGATTTACACCAGAGAGTCTACACCAGAGAGAGGTCTACTGCTTCAGATTTACACCAGAGAGTCTACACCAGAGAGAGGTCTACTGCTTCAGATTTACACCAGAGAGTCTACACCAGAGAGGGGTCTACTGCTTCAGATTTGCACCAGAGGGTCTACACCAGAAATGGGTACTGCTTCAGATTTACACCAGAGAGTCTACACCAGAGAGAGGTCCACTGCTTCAGATTTACACCAGAGAGTCTACACCAGAGAGAGGTCTACTGCTTCAGATTTACACCAGAGAGTCTACACCAGAGAGAGGTCCACTGCTTCAGATTTACACCAGAGAGTCTACACCAGAGAGAGGTCTACTGCTTCAGATTTACACCAGAGAGTCTACACCAGAGAGGGGTCTACTGCTTCAGATTTACACCAGAGAGTCTACACCAGAGAGGGTCTACTGCTTCAGATTTACACCAGAGAGTCTACACCAGAGAGGGTCTACTGCTTCAGATTTACACCAGAGAGTCTACACCAGAGAGAGGTCTACTGCTTCAGATTTACACCAGAGAGTCTACACCAGAGAGGGTTCCACTGCTTCAGATTTACACCAGAGAGTCTACACCAGAGAGTCTACACCAGAGAGAGGTCTACTGCTTCAGATTTACACCAGAGAGTCTACACCAGAGAGGGTTCCACTGCTTCAGATTTATACCAGAGAGTCTACACCAGAGAGAGGTCTACTGCTTCAGATTTACACCAGAGAGTCTAAACCAGAGAGGGGTCTACTGCTTCAGATTTACACCAGAGAGTCTACACCAGAGAGTCTACACCAGAAATGGGTCTACTGCCTCAGATTTACACCAGAGAGGGTTCCACTGCTTCAGATTTACACCAGAGAGTCTACACCAGAGAGAGGTCCACTGCTTCAGATTTACACCAGAGAGTCTACACCAGAGAGGGTCCACTGCTTCAGATTTACACCAGAGAGTCTACACCAGAGAGAGGTCCACTGCTTCAGATTTACACCAGAGAGTCTACACCAGAGAGAGGTCTACTGCTTCAGATTTACACCAGAGAGTCTACACCAGAGAGGGTCCACTGCTTCAGATTTACACCAGAGAGTCTACACCAGAGAGAGGTCCACTGCTTCAGATTTACACCAGAGAGTCTACACCAGAGAGAGGTCTACTGCTTCAGATTTACACCAGAGAGTCTAGAGGGGTCCACTGCTTCAGATTTACACCAGAGAGTCTACACCAGAGAGGGTCTACTGCTTCAGATTTACACCAGAGAGTCTACACCAGAGAGGGCTTCAGATCTACACCAGAGAGTCTACACCACTAGAGAGTCTACTGCTTCAGATTTACACACAGAGGGCCTACTGCTTCAGATTTACACCAGAGAGTCTACACCAGAGAGAGGTCTACTGCTTCAGATTTACACCAGAGAGTCTACACCAGAGAGAGGTCTACTGCTTCAGATTTACACCAGAGAGTCTACACCAGAGAGGGGTCTATTGCTTCAGATTTACACCAGAGAGTCTACACCAGAGAGTCTACACCAGAGAGGGTCTACACCAGAAAGCTCTTTACACCAGAGAGTCTACACCAGAGAGGGGTCTACACCAGAGAGTCTACATCAGAGATTTACACCAGAGAGTCTACAACAGAGAGGGTTCCACTGCTTCAGATTTACACCATAGAGTCTACACCAGAGAGAGGTCTACTGCTTCAGATTTACACCAGAGAGTCTACACCAGAGAGGGGTCTACTGCTTCAGATTTACACCAGAGAGTCTACACCAGAGAGTCTACACCAGAGTGGTTTCCACTGCTTCAGATTTACACCAGAGAGTCTACACCAGAGAGTCTACACCAGAGATGGGTATACTGCTTCAGATTTACACCAGAGGGTCTACACCAGAAAGGGGTACTGCTTCAGATTGACACCAGAGACTCTACAACAGAGAGGGGTCTACTACTGCTTCAGATTTACACCAGAGAGTCTACACAGAGAGTCTGCTTCAGATTTACACAGAGAGTCTACACCAGAGAGGGGTCTACACCAGAGAGTCAACATCAGAGAGTCTACACCAGAGAGTCTACGCCAGAGAGTATACACCAGAGAGTCTACACCAGAGGGTGGTCTACACCAGAGAGTCTACATCAGAGAGTCTACACCAGAGAGTCTACACCAGAGAGTCTACATCAGAGAGAGGTCTACTGCTTCAGATATAGACCAGATAGTCTACACCAGAGAGAGGTCTACTGCTTCAGATTTACACCAGAGAGTCTACACCAGAGAGGGGTCTACTGCTTCAGATTTGCACCAGAGGGTCTACACCAGAAATGGGTACTGCTTCAGATTTACACCAGAGAGTCTACACCAGAGAGAGGTCCACTGCTTCAGATTTACACCAGAGAGTCTACACCAGAGAGAGGTCTACTGCTTCAGATTTACACCAGAGAGTCTACACCAGAGAGAGGTCCACTGCTTCAGATATATACCAGAGAGTCTACACCAGAGAGAGTTCTACTGCTTCAGATTTACACCAGAGAGTCTACACCAGAGAGGGGTCTACTGCTTCAGATTTACACCAGAGAGTCTACACCAGAGAGGGGTCTACTGCTTCAGATTTACACCAGAGAGTCTACACCAGAGAGAGGTCTACTGCTTCAGATATACACCAGAGAGTCTACACCAGAGAGAGGTCTACTGCTTCAGATTTACACCAGAGAGTCTACACCAGAGAGGGTCTACTGCTTCAGATTTACACCAGAGAGTCTACACCAGAGAGAGGTCTACTGCTTCAGATTTACACCAGAGAGTCTACACCAGAGAGGGTTCCACTGCTTCAGATTTATACCAGAGAGTCTACACCAGAGAGAGGTCTACTGCTTCAGATTTACACCAGAGAGTCTAAACCAGAGAGGGGTCTACTGCTTCAGATTTACACCAGAGAGTCTACACCAGAGAGTCTACTGCTTCAGAAATTCTACACCAGAGAGTTACACCAGAGAGGGTTCCACTGCTTCAGATTTACACCAGAGAGTCTACACCAGAGAGAGGTCTACTGCTTCAGATTTACACCAGAGAGTCTACACCAGAGAGAGGTCCACTGCTTCAGATTTACACCAGAGAGTCTACACCAGAGAGAGGTCCACTGCTTCAGATTTACACCAGAGAGTCTACACCAGAGAGAGGTCTACTGCTTCAGATTTACACCAGAGAGTCTACACCAGAGAGGGTTCCAGTGCTTCAGATTTACACCAGAGAGTCTACACCAGAGAGAGGTCCACTGCTTCAGATTTACACCAGAGAGTCTACACCAGAGAGGGGTCTACTGCTTCAGATTTACACCAGAGAGTCTACACCAGAGAGTCTACACCAGAGAGGTTTCCACTGCTTCAGATTTACACCAGAGAGTCTACACCAGAGAGAGGTCTACTGCTTCAGATTTACACCAGAGAGTCTACACCAGAGAGGGGTCTACACCAGAGAGTCTAAACCAGAGAGGGTCTACTGCTTCAGATTTACACCAGACACCAGAGAGTCTACACCAGAGAGTCTACACCAGAGATGGGTCTACTGCTTCAGATTTACACCAGAGAGTCTACACCAGAGAGGGTACTGCTTCAGATTTACACCAGAGAGTCTACACCAGAGAGGGGTCTACTACTGCTTCAGATTTACACCAGAGAGTCTACAGAGAGTCTACACAGAGAGGGGTCTACACCAGAAAGTCTACACCAGAGAGTCTACACAGAGAGGGCTCTACACCAGAGAGTCTACACCAGAGAGGTCTACTGCTTCAGATTTACACCAGAGAGTCTACACCAGAGAGGGTTCTACTACTGCTTCAGATTTACACCAGAGTCTACATCAGAGAGTCTACAGCAGAGAGGGGTCTACACCAGAAAGTCTACATCAGAGAGTCTACACCAGAGAGAGGTCTACTGCTTCAGATTTACACCAGAGAGTCGACACCAGAGAGGGGTCTACTGCTTCAGATTTACACCAGAGAGTCTACACCAGAGAGTCTACACCAGAGAGGTTTCCACTGCTTCAGATTTACACCAGAGAGTCTACACCAGAGAGAGGTCTACTGCTTCAGATTTACACCAGAGAGTCTAAACCAGAGAGTCTACTGCTTCAGATTTACACCAGAGGGTCTACACCAGAAAGGGGTACTGCTTCAGATTGACACCAGAGACTCTACACCAGAGAGGGTTCTACTACTGCTTCAGATTTACACCAGAGAGTCTACACCAGAGAGTCTACACCAGAGAGGTTTCCACTGCTTCAGATTTATACCAGAGTCTACATCAGAGAGTCTACACCAGAGAGAGGTCTACTGCTTCAGATTTACACCAGAGAGTCGACACCAGAGAGGGGTCTACTGCTTCAGATTTACACCAGAGAGTCTACACCAGAGAGTCTACACCAGAGAGGTTTCCACTGCTTCAGATTTATACCAGAGTCTACATCAGAGAGAGTCTCCACTGCTTCAGATTTACACCAGAGAGTCTACACCAGAGAGAGGTCTACTGCTTCAGATTTACACCAGAGAGTCTACACCAGAGAGAGGTCTACTGCTTCAGGTTTACACCAGAGAGTCTAAACCAGAGAGTCTACTGCTTCAGATTGACACCAGAGACTCTACACCAGAGAGGGGTCTACTACTGCTTCAGATTTACACCAGAGTATACATCAGAGAGTCTACACCAGAGAGGGGTCTACACCAGAAAGTCTACATCAGAGAGTCTACACCAGAGAGAGGTCTACTGCTTCAGATTTACACCAGAGAGTCTACACCAGAGAGAGGTCTACTGCTTCAGGTTTACACCAGAGAGTCTACACAAGAGAGTCTACATCAGAGAGTCTACACCAGAGAGTCTACATCAGAGAGTCTACACCAGAGAGTCTACACCAGAGAGGGGTCTACTACTGCTTCAGATTTACACCAGAGTCGACATCAGAGAGTCTACAGCAGAGAGGGGTCTACACCAGAAAGTCTACATCAGAGAGTCTACACCAGAGAGGGGTCTACACCAGAGAGTCAACATGGGGAGTCTACACCAGAGAGTCTACAACAGAGAGTCTACACCAGAGAGGGTTCCACTGCTTCAGATTTACACCAGAGAGTCTACACCAGAGAGGGTTCCACTGCTTCAGATTTACACCAGAGAGTCTACACCAGAGAGAGGTCTACTGCTTCAGATTTACACCAGAGAGTCTACACCAGAGAGGGGTCTACTGCTTCAGATTTACACCAGAGAGTCTACACCAGAGAGTCTACACCAGAGAGGTTTCCACTGCTTCAGATTTACACCAGAGAGTCTACACCAGAGAGAGGTCTACTGCTTCAGATTTACACCAGAGAGTCTACACCAGAGAGGGGTCTACACCAGAGAGTCTAAACTAGAGAGTCTACTGCTTCAGATTTACACCAGAGGGCCTACACCAGAGAGTCTACACCAGAGAGTCTACACCAGAGATGGGTCTACTGCTTCAGATTTGCACCAGAGGGTCTACACCAGAAATGGGTACTGCTTCAGATTGACACCAGAGACTCTACACCAGAGAGGGGTCTACTACTGCTTCAGATTTACACCAGAGAGTCTACATCAGAGAGTCTACACCAGAGAGGGGTCTACACCAGAAAGTCTACATCAGAGAGTCTACACCAGAGAGGGGTCTACACCAGAGAGTCAACATCAGAGAGTCTACACCAGAGATGGGTCTACTGCTTCAGATTTGCACCAGAGAGTCTACACCAGAGAGAGGTCTACTGCTTCAGATTTACACCAGAGAGTCTACACCAGAGAGGGGTCTACTGCTTCAGATTTACACCAGAGAGTCTACACCAGAGAGGGGTCTACTGCTTCAGAGTCCACCAGAGGGGTCTACTGCTTCAGATTTACACCTACAGAGAGTCTACACCAGAGATGGGTATACTGCTTCAGATTTACACCAGAGGGTCTACACCAGAAAGGGGTACTGCTTCAGATTGACACCAGAGACTCTACAACAGAGAGGGGTCTACTACTGCTTCAGATTTACACCAGAGTCTACATCAGAGAGTCTGCACCAGAGAGTCTACATCAGAGAGTCTACACCAGAGAGGGGTCTACACCAGAGAGTCAACATCAGAGAGTCTACACCAGAGAGTCTACGCCAGAGAGTATACACCAGAGAGTCTACACCAGAGGGTGGTCTACTGCTTCAGATTTACACCAGAGAGTCTACACCAGAGAGGGTCTACACTGCTTCAGATTTACACCAGAGAGTCTACACCAGAGAGTCTACTGCTTCAGATTTACACCAGAGAGTCTACACCAGAGAGGGTTACACTTCAGATTTACACCAGAGAGTCTACAGCAGAGAGGGGTCTACACCAGAAAGTCTACATCAGAGAGTCTACACCAGAGAGAGGTCTACTGCTTCAGATTTACACCAGAGAGTCGACACCAGAGAGGGGTCTACTGCTTCAGATTTACACCAGAGAGTCTACACCAGAGAGTCTACACCAGAGAGGTTTCCACTGCTTCAGATTTACACCAGAGAGTCTACACCAGAGAGAGGTCTACTGCTTCAGATTTACACCAGAGAGTCTAAACCAGAGAGTCTACTGCTTCAGATTTACACCAGAGGGTCTACACCAGAAAGGGGTACTGCTTCAGATTGACACCAGAGACTCTACACCAGAGAGGGGTCTACTACTGCTTCAGATTTACACCAGAGTCGACATCAGAGAGTCTACAGCAGAGAGGGGTCTACACCAGAAAGTCTACATCAGATTTACACCAGAGAGTCTACACCAGAGAGTCAACTGGGGAGATCTACACCAGAGAGTCTACAACAGAGAGTCTACTGCTTCAGAT